>NC_133133.1:3829368-4141291 GCF_048418815.1 Hemitrygon akajei
CCGAGCTGGACCTCCACGCCTGCCCTCTCCCCCCTCCCCCACCAGCACGCTGGGCCTTGACCTCCGAGCTGGACCTCCACGCCTGCCCTCTCCCCCCTCCCCCACCAGCATGCTGGATCCCAGCCTTGACCTCCGAGCAGGACCTCCACGCCTGCCTTCTCCCCCCTCCCCCCACCTCCCCGCTGGATCCCAGCCTTGACCTCCGAGCTGGACCTCCACACGCTGCCGTCTCCCCCCTCCCCCACCAGCATGCTGGATCCCAGCCTTGACCTCCGAGCTGGACCTCCACACGCTGCCGTCTCCCCTTTCCCCACCAGCATGCTGGATCCCAGCCTTGACCTCCGAGCTGGACCTCCACATGCTGCCGTCTCCCCCCCTCACCCCACCAGCACGCTGGATCCCAGCCTTGACCTCCGAGCTGGACCTCCACACGCTGCCGTCTCCCCTTCCCCCACCAGCATGCTGGATCCCAGCCTTGACCTCCGAGCTGGACCTCCACACGCTGCCGTCTCCCCTTCCCCCACCTGCACACTGGATCCCAGCCTTGACCTCCGAGCTGGACCTCCACACGCTGCCGTCTCCCCTTCCCCCACCTGCACACTGGATCCCAGCCTTGACCTCCGAGCTGGACCTCCACACGCTGCCGTCTCCCCTTCCCCCACCTGCACACTGGATCCCAGCCTTGACCTCTGAGCTGGATCTCCAGGCCTGCCCTCTCCCCCCTCCCCCCCACCAGCACGCTGCCATCTGATCTTCCCGGGCCCTCGGGGGCTTCAGCTTCCTCTCAGCCCCACCCCTTCCCCACTGACTCCACCAGCCTCCCACCCTCCTCGGACCAGAGCTCTCAACCCTGCCGGGTCCTCACCATCCCCTCCGATCTTCCTCTCTCTGAGGCTGAGCGCTCTGTCCTCAGTAAGGGCCTCACCTTTGTCCCCCTTCGCCCTCACCTCAGTGAGTTCCGTGTGCGCCAGGACGTGGAGCTCTTCTTCCGCCAGCTCCGTCTTTGAGCCCACTTCTTCGGTAGGGACTCTCCCACCCCCACCGATGACCCGTTCTCCCGTCTCCAACCCTCCTCCTCCTCATGGACTCCCCGCCCAGGACTTCTACCCGTCCTGGATCTGCTTATCTCTAATCGCTGTCGGGACATTAACCATCTCGACTTCACCACCCTTTGCTCCAATTCCAACCTTACCCCCTCTGAACGCTCTGCTCTCCATTCCCTCCGCAACAATCCCAACCTTACCATCAAACCCGCTGATAAGGGGGGTGCTGTTGTCGTCTGGCGCACCAAACTGTACATAGCGGAGGCACGACGACAACTTGCTGACACCTCCTCTTATCTAACCCTGGACCATGACCCCACTAGGGAGCACCGGTCCATTGTCTCCCAAACCATTTCCGATCTCATCAGCTCGGGAGATCTCCCATCCACGGCCACCAAACTTATAGTTCCCACACCCCGCACTTCCCGTTTCTACCTCCTACCTAAGATTCACAAACCTGCCTGTCCAGGCAGACCCATTGTCTCTCTTGCTCCTGCCCCACTGAACTCATTTCTGCTTATCTTGACTCTGTTTTATATCCCCTTGTTCAATCCCTTCCCGCCTATGTCCGTGATACTTCCCATGCTTTACATCTCTTCAAAGATTTCAAGTTCCCTGGCCCCCACCGCCTCATTTTCACCATGGATGTCCAGTCCCTATATACCTCTATCCCCCACCAGGAAGGTCTCCAAGCTCTCCATTTCTTCCTGGATTCCAGACCCAGCCAGTCACCCTCTACCACCACTCTTCTCCGCCTCGTGGAATTAGTCCTCACCCTTAACAATTTCTCCTTTGGCTCCTCCCACTTCCTCCAAACTAAAGGTGTAGCCATGGGCACCCGCATGGGTCCTAGCTACGCCTGCCTTTCTGTCGGCCATGTGGAGCAATCTATGTTCCAAGCCTACACCGGTATCTGTCCTCCTCTTTTCTTGCATAATATCGATGACTGCATCGGCGCTGCTTCCTGCACACATGCTGAGCTCGTCAACTTCATTAACTTCGCCTCCAACTTTCACCCCACCCTCAAATTCACCTGGTCTATTTCCGACACCTCCCTCCCCTTTCTAGATCTTTCTGTTTCTATCTCTGGAGACAGCCTATCCACCAATGTATACTACAAACCTACAGACTCTCACAGCTACCTAGACTATTCCTCCTCCCACCCTGTCTCTTGCAAAAATGCTATCCCTTTCTCTCAATTCCTCCGCCTCCACCGCATCTGCTCTCAGGATGAGGCCTTTCATTCTAGGACTAAGGAGATGTCTTCCTTTTTTAAAGAAAGGGGCTTCCCTTCGTCCACTATCAACTCTGCCCTCCATCACGTCTCCCGTATTTCACGCACCTCTGCCCTCACCCCATCCCCCTGCCAATCCACCAGGGATAGAGTCCCCCTGGTCCTCACCTATCATCCTACCAGCCTACAGATCCAACGTATAATCCTCCGTAACTTCCGCCACCTCCTACGGGATCCCACCACCAGGCACATCTTCCCCTCCCCCCCCCACTCTCGGCTTTCCGCAGGGATCGCTCCCTACACGACTCCCTTGTCCATTCATCCCCCCCATCCCTCCCCACTGACCTCCCTTCAGGCACTTATCCCTGCAAACGGAAGAAGTGCTACACCTGCCCCCACACTTCTTCCCTCATCACCATCCTAGGCCCCAGACAGTCCTTTCAGGTGAGGCACCACTTCACCTGCGAGTCAACTGGGGTGATATACTGTATCCGGTGCTCCCGATGTGGCCATTTATACATTGGGGAGACCCGCCACAGACTGGGAGACTGTTTCGCTGAACACCGGCGCTCAGTCCTACAGCAGTGGCGGGATCTCCCTGTGGCCACACACTTCAATTCCACAGACCACTCCCACTCCGATATGTCTGTCCATGGCCTCCTCTACCGTCAAGATGAGGCCACACGCAGGTCGGTGGAGCAATACCTTATCTCCCGCCTAGGTAGCCTCCTTCCTGCTGGCATGAACATCCAACTCACAGACCTCCGTTGATACCCCTGCCCCCCCTTACCCCATCCCTATCTATAATTTTAGTCTGGTTCTCTTTCTCTCTCTTTTCCCCCTCACTATAATCTCCCCCCAACCCTACCTTTCTTTCTCTTATTTCCCATAATTCTCCACCTTCCCCCAATCCATTTCCCTTCAGCCTATCACTTCCCAGCTCTCTACTTCATCCCTCCCCCCACTTCTTATCCCCCCCCCCCCGACCATCCCATGTTACTTCACTGCTGATGAAGGGTTTTGGCCCGAAATGTCGTCACTACCTCCTCCCATAGATGCTGTCTGGCCTGCTGAGTTCTTCCAGCATTTTGTGTTTTTACAAACTTACTAACCCCTACTTTCCACTTCCTCATCCAAGTCATTTATAAAAATCACAAAGAACAGGCGTCCCACAACAGATCCCTGTGGAGCATCACTGGTCACCAGTGGCAGATAAACAGGTTGGTAGGTTAAGTGGGTGTAATTGGGCAGCATGGGATTGTTGGGCTGGAAGAGCCTGCTACCATTCTGTATCTCTAAATAAATAAAATGCTGGAAGAATTCATCTGATCAGATAGCATCTATAGAGAGAAATAATCATTCAACATTTCAGGTCAAGACCCATCATCATCAAAGTTCAAAGTTGAAAGTAAAATGTATTACCAGGTACATACATGTCACCACATACAATCCTGAGATTTTTTTTCTGCAGGCATACTGAGCAAATCTATAGAACAATAACTGTAAACATCAGGAACGGTAAACTGTAAACAAACTGTGCAAATGCAGATAATAAATAAATGGCAATAAATAATGAGCATGAACTAACAGGATAAAAGCGTCCTTAAATGACTGTAGCTATCCCCTTTTGTTCAAGAGCCTGATGATTCAGGGGTGGTAACTGTTTGTGAACCTGGTGGTGTGAGTCCTGAGGCTCTTGTACCTTCTACCTGATGGCAGCAGAGAGAAAAGAGCATGGCTTAGGTGGTGAGGATCTTTGATGATGGATACTGCTTTTCTGCAGTACCGTTTAATGTAGATGTGCTCAATGTTTGGGAGGGTTTTACCTGTGGTGTACTGGGCCAAATCCATTACCTTTTCCAGGCATTCCCATACCAGGCCATAATGCAGCCAGTCAGCACACTTTCCACCACACATCTGTAGAAGTTTGCCAAGGTGTTCAATGGCATGCCGAACCTCCTCAAACTCCTGAGGAAGGAGAGATGCTGTTGTGCTTTCTTCACAATTACATTTATATGATGGGTCCAGGACAGGTCCTCTGAGATAGTGACACACAGGAATTTAAAGTTACTGACCCTCTCCAGCTCTGATCCTCTGATGACTACTGATTAATAGACCCCTGGTTTCCCTCTCCTGAAGTCTACAATCAGTTCCTTGGCCTATTGACATTGAGTGAGAGGTTGCTGTTATTACACCACTCAGCCAAATTTTCAGTCTTCTTCCAATATGCTCATTCATCACCATCTTTGCTACATCCCACAACAGTGGTGTCATCAGCAACCCTATGTATGGTATTGGAGCTGAACTTAGCCACACAGTCATAGGTGTAATGTGAAGAGAGCAGGGGGCTAAGTACACACCCAGAGCTGATGGAGATTGCAGAGGGGGGCATTTACAGAAGTTTGAGAAATCAATATTCATGCCATCAGACTGGAGTCTACCCAAACGGTATAAAGGTGTTGTTACTCCAATTTAAGTGTGGCCTCAGCACAACAGTGGTGGAAGCCATGGATGAACATATCTGGCAGATGGAGTGTAGATGCTCGACAAAGAGGTCTCCCAATCAATGTCAGGTCTCACCGATATACAGAAGGCCACACCAGGAGCACCAAACACAGTAAATGACCCCAACAGACTCACAGGTGAAGTGTCACTTCACCTGGAAGGATTGTTTGGGGTCCTGAATGGTAGTGAGGAAGAAGGTGTAGCACTTGTTCTGCTTATGAGGTTAAGTACCAGGGGGAGATCAATGGGGAGGGGCAAATGGACAAGGGAGTCGCATAGGGCCTCATCCACTGTCGTGATGAGGCCACACTTAGGTTGGAGGAACAACACCTTATATTCAGTTTGGGTAGCCTCCAACCTGATAGCATGAATGTCGATTTCTCAAACTTCCAGTAATGCCCCCCCCTTCACCATTTCCCACCCCCTTTTCCCTCTCTCACCTTATCCCCTCACCTCCCCATTGCCTCCCTCTGGTGCTCCTCCCCCTTTTTCTTTCTTCCATGGTCTTCAGTCTCTTTCACCAATCAACTTCCCAGCTCTTTACTTCATCCCTCCCCCTCCAGGTTTCACCTATAGCCTGGTGTTTCTCTCTTCCCTCTCCGTCCCACCATTTAAATCTACTCCTCAGCTTTTTCTCTCCAGTCCTGCCAAAGGATTTTGGCACGAAACGTTGACAGTACTTTTTTCCATAGATGCTGCCTGGTTTGCTGAGTTCCTCCAGCGTTTTGTGTCTGTTCCTCGGATTTCTGGCATCTGCAGATTTTCTCTTGTCTGAGATTGTGGAGATGCGTTTGCCAATCTGAACTGACTGTGGTCTACCAGTGACATTTCTCTGTGGATTGTCATGGTGGAGAAGCTTGTGTGGTCCTGAGATCCCGAGAGCGATGCTGTCTGAAGCTATGCTCCTGGTAGGGTCACCCATGGTGGTAAGGTCGAAGGTGAGGTCCCTGACAAAGAACAATCCAACCAAGATCTCGACGGTGGAACAGGCGGACAAAGTTACTTCGAACTCAACAGCTGTGAAGGCGGGTGAAGGCTGCAACAAATCCATCAGCTCCAGTCGTCGTGGTTTCCATGCCATTGGAATCAGTTGGTTGATTTGTGATGTATTGTGTGCTTCTTGGAGTGCAACATTAAGTACACGTTAAACAAATACATGCACAGGTGTCTTCGCTCTGTGATAGATCAGCGGACCATCATCCTCGACCTCGAGGGATAGCCACGACGATGATGACCAGGGAGAAAATCTAGGATCCAATTGCACCAGGGGGTATTTGGGCCCTGACCTTGGAGTTTATTGATTAGTTTTGAGAGGATGATGGTATTAAGTACTGAGCTGTAATTGATAGAGATCATCCGATGTCTGCATCTTCATCATCATCATGTCCTAACATAGTGTGCAGTTTTGGCCACCTACCTTCAGATTCAGATTCAATTTATTGTCATTTAGAAACCACAAATGCAATGCAGTTAAGAAATGAGACAACGTTCCTCCAGAATGATATCACAAAAGCAGACTACACCAGAAAATCCATGTAACATTTGGCAATCCCCAATCCAGAGTCCGGAGAGGCTGCTGCATATTAATATCGCGCTACCATCTTAGCGCGTTCCCCAGAAAGGAGCTCCAAATCCACCAGACAAAACAAGACCAAAAACTAAAGCTACAAGACCTTCACAAAACCACATAGTTACAACATATAGTTACAACGGTGCAAACAATAGCATAATTGATAAAAAACAGACCATGGGCACAGTAAAAATAGTCCAAGATGTTAAAAGACAATAAGTTCAAAAGAAATCACCACACAGTTTCCACAAGTCCTCAGGGTCCCGATAGACTCGTCATCTCACACCGGCGGCAGAAGGCAATACCCCCGCTATGGACTTCCACGGCGCCGCCCGACTCAGCCTCGCAGACACAGCACACAACGAAAGCTCTGTCGAACCCAGCCTCGCAGACACAGCACACACTGAAAGCGACCTGAGCGCAGCGGACTCCGAATCCATCGAACCTCCAAGCCTTTGACCATCCCCTCCAGCACAGCTTCTCTGAGTACCACCCTCTGCCGAGCGTATTAAGACGCCCCTGCCAACGGCCACCAGCAACGTCACCCTGAGGACTGGGGGCCTGTTCTTCTCAGCAGAGACCCAGACCACACAGCAGCAGCAGCAATGAAGAGGGCCTTCCTGGAGATTTCCAGATGTTCCTCCGTGCTCTGTGCTCCCACGTACGTTTTTCATTAGATTAGGATTGCGCACGGCACCACCGCTTAACAAATAACATATCAGCTCCGGAGTAGCCGCTGCAAGCTGCGTCGCGCCGCCATCTTGAATCTGCTTCCTACAGGTAAGATGTAAATAAGTTTGAAAGAGTACAGAGAAAATCTACAAGGATGTTAATAGGTCTGAAAGACCTGAGTTATAAGGCAATGTTGAATAGGTTAGGACTTTATTCCTTGGAACATAGAAGATTGAGAGAAGATTCATGGAGGTATACAAAAGTATGATGGGTATAAGTAGGGTAAATGAAAGCAGGCTTTTTCCACTGAGGTTGGGTGGGACTGCAACTAGAGGTCATGGGTTAAGGGTGAAAGGTGAAAATTTGAAGGGGAACATGAGAGGATCTTCACTCAGAAGGTGGTGAGAGTTTGGAATGAGCTGCTAGCACAAGTAGTGCATGTGAGATAAAGGTGGGAAGAAGTGCCTGGAGGCTGTGGAAGTGAGCGAGGTCCTCAATGAATACTTCTCTTCGGTATTTACCAATGTGAGGGAACTTGATGATGGTGAGGACAATACGAGTGAGGTTGATGTTCTGGAGCATGTTGATATTAAGGGAGAGGAGGTGTTGGAGTTGTTAAAATACATTATGACGGATAAGTCCCCGGAGCCTGATGGAATATTCCCCAGGCTGCTCCACGAGGCGAGGGAAGAGATTGCTGAGCCTCTGGCTAGGATCTTTATGTCCCCGTTGTCCACGGGAATGGTACCAGAGGATTGGAGGGAGGCGAATGTTGTCCCCTTGTTCAAAAAAAGTTAGTAGGGATAGTCCGGGTAATTATAGACCAGTGAACCTTATGTCTGTGGTGGGAAAGCTGTTGAAAAAGATTCTTAGAGATAGAATCTATGGGCATTTAGAGAATCATGGTCTGATCAGAGACAGTCAGCATGGCTTTGTGAAGGGCAGATCGTGTCTAACAAGCATGTTAGAATTCTTTGAGGAGGTGACCAGGCATATAGATGAGGGTAGTGCAGTGGATGTGATCTACATGGATTTTAGTAAGGCATTTGACAAAGTTCCACATGGTAGGCTTATTCAGAAAGTCAGAAGGCATGGGATCCAGGGAGGTTTGGCCAGGTGGATTCAGAATTGGCTTGCCTGCAGAAGGCAGAGGGTTGTGGTGGAGGGAGTACATTCGGATTGGAGGGTTGTGACTAGTGGCATCCCACAAGGATCAGTTCTGGGACTTCTACCTTTAGTGATTTTTATTAACGACCTGGATGTGGGGGTAGAAGGGTGGGGTGGCAAGTTTGCAGACGACACAAAGGTTGGTGGTGTTGTGGATAGTGTTGAGGATTGTCGAAGATTGCAGAGAGACATTGATAGGATGCAGAAGTGGGCTGAAAAGTGGCAGATGGAGTTCAACCCAGAGAAGTGTGAGGTGGTACACTTTGGAAGGACAAACTCCAAGGCAGAGTACAAAGTAAATGGCAGGATACTTGGTAGTGTGGAAGAGCAGAGGGATCTGGGGGTACATGTCCACAGATCCCTGAAAGTTGCCTCACAGGTAGATAGGATAGTTAAGAAAGCTTATGGAGTGTTAGCTTTCATAAGTCGAGGAATAGAGTTTAAGAGACGCAATGTAATGATGCAGTTCTATAAAACTCTAGTTAGGCCACACTTGGAGTATTGTGTTCAGTTCTGGTCGGCTCACTATAGGAAGGATGTGGAAGCATTGGAAAGTGTACAGAGGAGATTTACCAGGATGCTGCCTGGTTTAGAGAGTATGCATTATGATCAGAGATTAAGGGAGCTAGGGCTTCACTCTTTGGAGAGGAGGATGAGAGGAGACATGATAGAGGTATACAAGATATTAAGAGGAATAAACAGAGTGGACAGCCAGCGCCTCTTCCCCAGGGCACCACTGCTCAGTACAAGAGGACATGGCTTTAAGGTAAGGGGTGGGAAGTTCAAGGGGGATATCAGAGGAAGGTTTTTCGCTCAGAGAGTGGTTGGTGTGTGGAATGCACTGCCTGAGTCAGTGGTGGAGGCAGATACACTAGTGAAATTTAAGAGACTACTAGACAGGTATATGGAGGAATTTAAGGTGGAGTGTTATATGGGAGGCAGGGTTTAAGGGCCAGCACAACATTGTGGGCTGAATGGCCTGTACTGTGCTGTATTGTTCTTTGTTCTTTGTTGAGCTCAATTTCAATGTTGAAGAGAAGTGTGGATAGTACTTGGATGGTAGGGGTATGGAGGGCTAAGGTCCTGGTGCTGGTTGATGGGAGCAGGCAGCTTAAGTAGTTCAGCCCAGACTAGATGGGAAGAAGGGCCTATTTCTGTGCTGTATGCTTCTATAACTATATTACTCTAAGGGTCTCCACTTGAAATGTCGACTGCTTATTCCCCTCTGTAGAAGCTGCCTGACCTGCTGAGTTCCTTCAGCATTTTGTGTGTGTTTTGTCTGTACTCTTGATGTTCTCCCTATACTACCTTAACAGTATTTTGCTTTTTTAGCATGTCATCATTGTGTTCCTTCTGCCTGACATCTTTTCGACTCACGACACCAGTCTGGCTTGGCGCAGTAACACTGTACTCCTTCATGACTCGGCTTGCCCCACACAGATCTACAAACGATAGTTTGTCAGCACTGAGCCTCGTAAAATCCTTACACACAGCTAAGAAATGTAGTGAACCAGAACAGTACACTTATTACCTGCTTTCAATTAATGACAGAATATTGAAGTTACCAACAATGGAAAGAAGCTGACTGCTCTCCTCGTGGACGTCTGTTGTTGCAGATAAACACGGCTGAGATCGATGTTCATAGACACTAATAGAATGAGGGGAGATGGGGATCGGTAGAAAAGATGTCAGCCAAGCAAGGCCTTTCTATACTCCTGCTTATGAGGTGCTTCTAGTTCCTATATAGCTCACTCTTGATTTATACCATAAGACATAAGGACAGTATCAAGCCATTCAGTCCATCAAGTCTGTTGTGCATTCAAATGTCAGTGTTTCATTATCCCTCTCAACCCCATTCTCCTGCTTCTCCCCATAACCTTTGATGCCCTGACTTGCAAGAGCACAGGACACAGTGCTTTAACTGTGTTAGTGCAGACACCATGATTTTTTTTACCTCTTCACCTCCTCCCTCACCTCCATTCGGGGTCCCACACTGTCCTTCCGGGTGAGGCAACACTTCACCTGCAAGTCCATTGGGGTTATCTACTGTATCTGGTGCTCCTGGTGTGGCCTCCTCTTGTTGCATAACACAGACTGGAGAACCATTTCATTGAGCACCTCTGCTCTGTCTGCCACAAAAGGAGGATGTCCCAGTGGCCATCAATTTCAATTCAACTTCCCATGCCCATTCCAATATGTCTGTCCACGGTCTCCACTACAGTTACAATGAGGCTGCTCTCAGGTTGGTGGTGGAACATCTCATATTCCGTCTGCGGAATCCTGTAGCAGTTTAACTCAATCTGATTACTTACTCAGGCACAATTGAGTGACAAACACCATTCACCAAAATACAATCATAATACAAACTGATAAATCAAATCACACCCTACTATAAATACAATCCTGATGCACTTTTAGAGTCAGAATACCACAAATTATATTATGACCAATCTATTATTACAGATAGGGCAATACATAATAACCGTCCAGATATAATAGTACAGGATAAACAAGCAAAAACAACTTACTTAATAGATACAGCTATTCCAAACACACATAACTTACAGAAATCAAGATGTGAAAAACACCAGAAATATGCTGAATTATGTGAGCAAATTTAAAGACTTTGGAATATGAACAGCATATACATTGTTCCGACAGATGTATCTACAACTGGTGTCATCCAAAAGGCACTACACAATAGCATTAAACTATTAGGCCTACACAGTAACATCTATGTAAATCTTCAGAAAGCCACAATACTAAACACCAGTAGAATAATCCAAAAGTTCACAGCAGTTGAAGAAATGAGTGTGCTTGGCTATGCCCGTACCTCAGGTTTTACCAGCTTGAGCTGAAAAAGCACAAAATAATAATAAATAAGCAACGAACATCAAGCTCTTAACAACCTAAATGAACAATCATAATTAACAAAGTAAACCAACGCATTTTCCTGGATGACTCATTAAGTCCACTATGGTTCTGTCTAGCTTTAAACTGCTCTCTAATTTATGGAATTGGATGAAAATTGAATATCAAATCAGAAACAACAAAATAAGTTATACATGAATGATTTGAAATTATCAGTAAAGCTAATGCAGTTAATTCAAATAGTAGAACTATTTTCAAAAGATATAAACATGAACTTTGGCCTGGATAAGTGCAGAACATTAAACATAAAGAAAGGTGCAATAGAGGTAATAGAATACAAAACCAAGCAGATGGATAAATATGAAACATATAAGTACTTAGCATATCAACAGGCAAAGAAAATAGGTCATAGAGCATTAAAAGACAAACTTTTGACAGAATTTACTTCAAGGTTTAAGAAAATATGCCAAACAGAACTCAACAGTAAAAATATGACAAAGGTAATAAATACTTTTGATATACCTGTATTAATGTATTCCTTTGGCATAATATCTTGGTCTGAAGCTGATCTGGAAAATTTATAAAGTAAAATAAAAACCAAAATGACAAATTTTAGAAAACATTAAGTACATTCAAATGTGCTTAGATGAACACTACCTAGGACAGAAGGCGGAAGAGGAATAACATTAAAAATCTATACAGCCATCAGATAAAACTTCTGAGGATATATTTTCATCACTCCACACAAGCATATGCAATTCTGTTGAGAAGTACACATCACTAAACTTAAATGAGAGCACACCCCAGAAAAATGAAGATATTATCTTTTTTGAGGAAAATGTTAATTAATGGAAGAGCATGGTCCTGCATGGAAGATATCTTCATGATCTGAGCAGACTAGATGTCAACAAAAAAGTGTTAGATGTCTGGCTTAGAGCTGGAGAAACAGAAAGGTTCCTTGAGGCATTACAGGACCAGGTGGTTAACACAAAAAAATTATCAAAAATACATAATAAAACACCAACAAATTCAAGATGATAAATGTAGAAAATGCCAAGAAAAAACAGAAAAAATCCAGCACAATACAGGATCATCTAACAGTTTAACTCAATCTGATTACTTACATAGACACAATCAAGTGGCAAACGTTATTCACCAAAATCTTGCTTTAAAATACAAACTCATAAAAGAAATAATACCTTACTATAAATACAAGCCTGTTCTAGTTTTAGACTCAGAATCTCACAAATTATATTACGACCAATCCATTATTACAGATAGGACAATCCATAATAACCGTCTGGATATAATAAGAGTGGATGAACATGCAAGAACAACTTATTTACTAGATACAGCCATTCCAAACATACAGAAATCAATTAGTGAAGAACATCAGAAATATGCTGAATTAAAAGAGGAAATTGAAAGACTATGGAACATGAATATTGTCCCAGTAGTAATATCTACAACTGGTATCATCCCAAAATCACTACACAGTAGCATTAAACAATTAGGCCTACACAGCAATATTTATGTAAATCTGCAGAAAACCACAAAACTAAACACAAGTAGAACAGTTTGTAAGTTCCTAGCAATTGAAAAATGAGCGTGCTTGGCTATGCCCGTACCTCAGGTTTTACCAACTTGAGTTGAGAAAAAATGTGTTTTATAAATAACAAATAAGCAATAAATATTAAGAACAAGAGTTGTAGAGTCCTTGAAAGTGAGTCCATAGGTTGGAGGAACAGAATGGTGATGGGGTGAGTGAAGTTATCCCCTCTGGTTCAAGACCCTGATGGTTCAGGGGTAACAATCGTTCCTGAACTCAGTGGTGTGAGCCCTGCCCATTCTTTCTCCATGGCTATTCTATGGTCAGCTCATCCAGATCAGACAAAATGCCTCGCATGTCCGTGAGGGGAATTTACAATGCTGACTGGCTTGGCAGGCTGAGGCCATTCTGGTATGTCCATTCAGTTTTATTTCCATTATGATTTGATATTGAGGTGGATACAACTGAGTGACCAGAGGCAAGCAAGTTACTGTAGTTCTAGAGAGTCTCACACAGTCAGACAGGATGACAACAGTAGAGAGAAAAACAGCTCTATCACTCACTTGGAGAAAGTGTGGAGCAGGTTAAGACCTACAAGTATCTGGGAGTACAGTTAGACGAGAAGCTTGACTGGACTGCCAACACAGATGCCTTGTGCAGGAAGGCACAGAGTCGAATGTACTTCCTAAGAAGGTTGGCATCATTCAATGTCTGTAGTGAGATGCTGAAGATGTTCTATAGGTCAGTTGTGGAGAGCGCCCTCTTCTTTGTGGTGGCGTGTTGGGGAGGAAGCATTAAGAAGAGGGACGCCTCACGTCTTAATAAGCTGGTAAGGAAGGCGGGCTCTGTTGTGGGCAAAGTACTGGAGAGTTTAACATCGGTAGCTGAGCGAAGGGCGCTGAGTAGGCTACGGTCAATTATGGATAACTCTGAACATCCTCTACATAGCACCATCCAGAGACAGAGAAGCAGTTTCAGTGACAGGTTACTATCGATGCAATGCTCCTCAGACAGGATGAAGAGGTCAATACTCCCCAATGCCATTAGGCTTTACAATTCTACCGCCAGGACTTAAGAACTTTTTAAAAGCTATTATTAATGCTTTTTGAGACGGTGATTTAGATGCATATCATATTTTTTTACTGAGTTAAGTATTGTATGTAATTAGTTTTGCTACAACAAGTGTATGGGACATTGGAAAAAAAAGTTGAATTTCCCCATGGGGATGAATAAAGTATCTATCTATCTATCTATCACATTTCTCCCTCCCATTCTCCTTCCATTGTGCACTGTCCTCTCCTATCAGAATCCACTTCTTCAGCCCTTCCACCTACCATTCCCACTCACCCTTCTTCTGCCCCTCACCTGGACCCACCAATCACCCGCTGACTCTTGTTCCACCCTTCCCCCTCCCACCTTGTCATACCATCTACCTTCTTTCTTTGCAGTTGAGATGAAAAGTCTCTATCCAAGTCATTGACTGTCCCTGTCTTGAAGAACACATAGAAAATACTAGAGGAACTCAGCAAGTTAGGCAGCATCTATAGAGGGGAAGAAACATTCAACATTCAGGCAGGATCTCACCCCAAATTGCCAACTGCTCATCTCCCTCCATGGATGCTGCCTGACCTGCTGAGTTCCTCCAGCTTTTTATGTGTGTTGCTTTGGATTTTCAGCATCCGCAGAATCTCTTATGTTTATGACATATAAAGATTAGCCTTATTTGTCATATGTATACCGAAACATCAAAACATGGTAAAAGGGGTCATTGTGCCAACGACCAACACAGTCAGAGGATACTGATCGCAACCACAGATCGTAAAGCATTATGCTAGCTGCTACATTACTCTCTGAAACTTCCTGATGGTAGCAATACTCGTCTCCCTACATGCCATTGGGAAGAAAGTCTAAGAGGAGCCTTAGGTTCCATTCCTCCAGGGTTAGGAACAGTTATTCAGCCATCCTGCTCCTGAACCAGTGTGGATAATTTCACTCAACTCAACTCTGAACTAATTCCACAACATACAGACCCACCTTTAGGGACTCTACAACTCTTGTTTACAGTATTATTTATTTAGACATACAGCCCAGAACAGGTCCTTCCAGCCCAATGAACGATGCCACCCAGCAACCCACTTATTTAACCCTAGCCCAATCACAGGACAGTTTAAAATGACCAGTGTGCCTTTGGCCTGTGGGAGGAAACCAAAGCACCCGGAGGAAATCCATATGCTCATGGGAAGAACAGACAAGCTCCTTACAGACAGCACCAGAACTAAACCTCAAACTCTGACCCCACGAGCTGTAATAGTGCAGTGCTGATCACTACATTATTTGTGTGTAGTTTTTCATTGATTCTATTGTATTTCTTTGTTTCCAGTGAATGCCTGCAAGAAAATGAATCTCAGGGTAGTATATGATGATATATACAGTGCGTACTTTGATATTAAATTAACTTTGATCAGGCTGTCCCAAATGCTTGCTATTTATGCCTAAAGAAAAGCCCATTCCACCTGTCCAGCAGCAAAGAACTGTAGGATTAGAGTACATGATGATTAACAGTAAGATCACAGTGGAATATTTAGGGCGAACTTCTTCACTCAGAGTGTGGTGAGAGTATGGAACGAGCTGCCTACAAGCGCAGTGGAAATGGGTTCAATTTCAACATTTAAGAGAAATTTGTATGTACATGGATGGGAGGGGTCTGGAGGGTTATGATCTGGCTCTGGGTCAATGGGGCTAGGCAGAAAACTGTAATTCAACACAGTCTAGAGGGGCTGAAAGGCCTGTTTCCATGCTGTAGTGTTCTATGATGAAGAAAGCTGCAGCTTTCCAACTGCCCAAGGCATCAGAGGCATCAGCCTTCCCACCATCAGAAAGGGGCCAGTAACATCATGAAGGATTCCTCCCACCCTGCTCATTTATATAAGCTATCTTATGAATATATATATAGTGCTTTTTATTATTATGTTCTTTATCTTATTGTGTTTTTTTCTGTGCCAGAGTAACAATTATTTTGTTCTCCTTTACACTTATGGACTAGAAATGATATTAAACAATCTTGAATCTCGAAGTTTGGATAAGTACAGGGACTGGAGAGGTACAGAGGGGGTATGCCTCTCCCATCCAGGTGTGGGTCGAAGGTGCGAGGCAGAGTAACAGCTCTGCACTGACCAGAGGGGATGAAGGGCCTTTTTCTGTGCTGTGCTGTTCTATGACTCTGAAGAGATCTGCAGCTTTGGTTCTGCTTACGTCAGGAGGGGTGACTGGAAAAGACGCAAACTGTACCCCTGTGACAAGGCACCTCATTTCAACCCTGTGGTGGACTGGCATTTCTGCATAGCGTCTTCCTACCAAAGGACGTTGAAATCACTGTACAGCTAATTAGGCACTTCTGAAAGGTGGTTGCTGTCATAAGGCAGCAAAATATGTTAGCTAATTTGTACACATCAAGATCCCACAACCATATTCTGAAGCCTGGACGACTGATCCGTAGACAGGAGTTCAAATCCCACTTTAGCAGATGGAGAGTTTAACTTTAATTTGATAAGTAGTCTGGAATACAATGCCAGTATCAGAATCATAATCGTGACCAGAATCAGAATCAGGTTTAATATCTCTGGTGTGTGTCATGAAATTTTAAACACAAGAGATTCTGCAGATGATGAAAATCCAGAGCAACATGCACATAATGCTGGAGGAGCTCAGCACGTCAAGCAGCGGCTATGGAAATGAATAAACAATCGGCATTTCTGGTTGAGACCCTTTCTCAAGACTGGTAAGGAAGGGGAAATAAGAAGGTGGGGGAGGGGAAGGAGGACAAACTGGAAGGTGATAGGTGAGACCAGGTGAGAGAGAGAGAGAGGGGATGACACAAGAAGCTGGGAGGTGATAAGTAGAAAAGGTAAAGGGCTGGAGAAGGAATCTGATAAGAGAGGAGAGTGAAACATGGAAGAAATGGAAGGAGGGGAAGGTGAGGAGAAGAGTTAAGAGACTAGAATGGGGAAATGAGCTAACCTCCTTCCTCATGATATCCTCTGTTACCAGCACCACTGCTCCACCCATCCTTCCTGAACCTCGAGAATGTCCCTTGATGTTCATCTCCCACACCTAGTTCCTGCTGCTTCCTCTCTCCCTCTGTGCTCACAATTACATCACAACCGCTTACATATATTGCACTGTTAATTATTGTGAGTACTTCTGTTCTTTGGCTCGGTTCAGAAATTCTTAATTAATCTAACATTATTTCACACTAAGGCCTGTTTCATTTGCACCCTGTTTTCCTCTTCTTCAGTCTGCTCACTCAAGTCCCCCACCGCCCTGACATTCTTATTTAATTACACATCAAACACTCTCAAACCTCCACACAAAAGCATCTCTTCCAGTCCTGCCCAGATGACACGAGCCTGAAGAAACACTCAACATTTTAGGAGGAGCTTCTTCCTGTCTGCCATCAGATTTCTGAATGGTCTATGAAACACTACTTCAATATTCATCTTTTGCAGTATTTATTGATTTAAGTTCAAAGTAAATTTATTATCAAAATACGTATGTCACCATATTCAACCCTGAGATTCATTTACTTGCAGGAATTCACAGTAAATACAAGAAACATAGTGGAATCAATGAAAGACCACACACAACAGGATGGACAGCCAACCAATGTGCAAACGACAACAAACTGTTCAAATACAAAAAGAAAGAGAAAAAATAACAAATAAATAAGCAGTGAATATTGAGAGCATGAGATGAAGGGTCCTTGAAAGTAAGTCCATAGGTTGTGCAAACGTTTCAGAGATGGGGCAAAAGAAATTGAGTGAAGTTATTCTCTCTGGTTCAAGAGCCCGATGGTTGAGGGGTAGTAACTGTTCCTGAACCTGGTGGTGTGAGTTCTGAAGCTCCTGTATCTTCTTCAGCAGTGAGAAGAGAGCCTGGCCTGAGTGGTGGGGGGTCCTTGGTGATGGATGTTGCCATCCAGCAACAGTGATTTGTGTAGCTGTCTTGGATAGTAGGGAGGGCTTTACCCCAGATGGACGGGGCTATATCACAACTTTTTGTAGGAGTTTCCATACAAGAACATTGGTGTTTCTATACCAGGCTGTGATGCAACCTGTCAGTATACTCTCCACCACACATCTATAGAAGTTTGCCAAGGTTTTAGATGACATGCTGAATTTTCACAAACTTTTAAGAAAGTAGAGGTACTGCTGTGCTTTCTTTGTAATGGCACTTACGTGCTGAACCTAGGAGACATCCTCTGAAATGATAATACTGAGAAATGTACTTTCTGTCTCTCTCCATCTCTGATCCCCTGCTCATGGACCTCTGGTTTCCTCCTCCTGAAGTCAATAATCGGCTCCTTGACCTTACTGATGTTGTTGTTGTGGCGCCACTCAGCCAGATTTTCAATCTCTGTCCTATATGCTGATTCATCAGTACACTTGGTTTAGCCTACAACAGTGGTGTCATTGGCAAACTTACATATGGCATTGGAGCTGTGCTTAGCCACACAGTCATAAGTATAAAGTGAGTAGAGCAGGAACTAAGCCTACTGCCTTGTGATACACCTGTGCTGATGGAGATGGTGGAGGAGACGTTGTTGCCAATCCTAACTTGCTGGGGTCTGCAAGTGATGAAATTGATGATCCAATTACACAAGAGCTATTGAAGCCAAGGTCTTGAAACCTGGACCATAAGACCATAAGATATAGGAGCAGAAGTAGGCCATTCAGCCCATTGAGTTTGCTCCACCATTCAATCATAGGCTGATCTAATTCTTCCAGTCATCCCCATTCCCCTGCCTCTCCCTATACCCTTTGAAGCCCTAACTAATCAAGAACCAATCTATCTCTGCCTTAAAGGCACCCAATGACTTGACCTCCACAGCCGCTCGTGGCAACAAATTCCACAGATTTACCACCATCTGACTAAAGTAATTGCTCTTGTTGACTAGTTTTGAGGGGATGATAGAATCAAAAGCCAAGTTGCAGTCAATGAAGCACATGCATCTTCACTGTCCAGATATTATAGTGTTGAGTGAAGAGTAAATGAAATGGTGTCTGCTGTTGACATGTTGTGACTGTAGGCAAATTGGAGAAGATCCAAGTTACTTCTCAAGCAGGAGTTGATATGTTTCTCTCAAAGCACTTCATCACAGTGGATGTAAGTGTTACTGGACGATAGCCATTGAGGTTGGTTACCACATTCTTCATAGGCACCGGTGTTATTAACTCCTGCTTGAAGCAGATGGCTACCTCAGACTGCTGAAGCAAGAGGTTAAACGTATCATTGAGCACTTTGATCAGCCCGTTGATCAGCAGAGGTCTTTAGTAGTCAGCCAGGTACCTCGTCCAGGCTGAATGCTTTTCGTGGGTTCACCCTCCTGAAGGATGTTCTCATGTCATCCTCAGAGACTGAAGTCACAGGGTCACTGGGGGCTGTGGGAGTTTGTGGAAGTTGCTCCATGTTTAATGTTCAAAGTGAGCATAAAAGGCACTGAGTTCATCTGGGAGCAAAGCTATGTTGTCACCGATATCAAATAAAATTTTATTTTTGTAAATTATAGCAGTATTTATGTCTGTACTGTACTACTGCCACAACAGATCAAATTTCATGATATACAATGCCTCAGTGATAATAATAACAGTATATCTGTTCTGATGAAGGGTCTCAGCCCAAAACATTGGCTGCTTATTCACCTTCATAGATGCTGCCTGACCTGCTGAGATCCTCCAACATTTTATGTACGTAATTTCTCAAGATTTCCAGCATCTGCAGAATCTCATGTGTTTGAGTCAATGATAATAAACCTGATTCTGGTTTTGATTCTGATGTGACCCTTCCCACTTGTATTGGTCGTCCCTTCTCCAAAACTAGTCCTAGATTGAAATCTTTCCCTTATACACCAGCTGTCCAGTCACACATTCACCTGGTCCACTCTTCCATTTCTTTATCAGAATCATTGAGCTGCAGAAAGTGGAAAACGGGCTTTTCCTCCCAACTCATTCATGCCAACCAAGTTTCCAAACAGAGCTGGCCCTGTTTGCCATACTTAACTCACATCCTTCTAACCCTTTCCCATCAAGCACCTATCAACCTCCTCTTTAAGTATACTCAATGACCTGGCCTCCACAACCATCTGTAGCAATGATTTCCACAGATTCACAATGCTCTGACTAAAGAAATTCCTCATCTCTCTTCTAAATGGGTATCTGAGGCTGCGCCGTCTGGTCCTAAGCTCCCTCACGATAGTAAACATCCTCTTCACGTCAACTCTCTCTAGGCCTTTCAATATTCCATAGGTTTTAATGAGATTCCCCCTCATTCTTCTAAACTGTATAAAGCAAAAGGTGGTGATACCAGCTGGGATGATGATAGAACAGAGAACAGTACTGCACTGTACAAAACCTTCGGCCCACAATGTTATGCTGACCTTTTAACCTACTCAAAGATCAATATTCCCTCCCATATAACCTTACAACTTTTTTTCATCCATGTATCTATCTAACAGTCTCTTAAATGTCCCCAATGTATCTGCAGTGGCAGTGGTAGAGGCAGGTACACCTCTTTCTTTCAGATTTTGATTTTTAAAAAGAGTAAGAGTATTAGGGGCAAGAGTTTCACCCAGAGGGCAAGTATATGGAGTGAGCTGCTAGAGAAGGTGGTTGAGGCAGGTACAGTAGTATCATTGAAGAAGCACTTGGACAGGAACATGGAGGTGTGGAGCTTAGAGAGATACAGGTCAAATGCAGGAAACAAGTACTAGCCAGGTGGGCACTGTGGTCAACATGGACTAGCTGGGCCAATAGCACTGCATTGTACTATGACTTCATGAGTTCATCACCAAAATGGGCTTAATGGTATCTCTCTGTGCGCTAAATGGCTGCTGACTTAACAGTAACTCCATTCAGAAGGGTTTCATTGTCTGCAAAGTATTTCACAATCCCCTCAGAGACCATGGACCCAGTCAAACTGAGGCAGAGGCACACAGTTGCATAGTGGTTAGTGTGATGATTTTACAGCTCAGGGTGTTGGAGTTCGAAGTTCAATTCTGACATCCTCTGTAAATTAGTTTGTAGGTTCTTCCAATGTGCATGTGGGTTTCCTCCAGGCGCCCCGGTTTCCTCCCGTAGTTCAAAAACGTACCAGTTAGTGAGCTAATTGGTCATTGTAAATTGTCCTAGGCTAGGAACTGTACCGCTTTGGACAGTATCTAAAAAAAACCAATTTTTGTCAGAGCTGAGATTTCACAATATTAATTGCAAAATTTGATCAAAGTTGTGTTTTGAAAAACAAATCCAACCTTTTTTGTGAAGGTTGCAGAATGTGACGCTTGTCTGAGATAGAAATCTGTGACCTGATCAGTAACCCTGTAATTAGTGGACTGGTAATGAGCCAGTTGGCAGGTACACACAGCAAGCTTAACTGGTCCCACTTTGATAAACGATTGAACAAAGAAACAGACTGCTGGCGAGAGGCATCGTTAAACCACACAGGATTTATTTCTTGGAGTTCGATGAAAGCTAAGACTTCAGCTTTTGTTCCTACCACAGGCCAATTTGAAATGTGGAAGAATATTTAACCTTTGATAGTCCTTCTTCTTCTGAAGCCCATCACTCCTTCTGGAGCATAGGCTGCTAGTCTTCGGTCCTGGGCCGAAGGTGGATCGGCCCTGTGGCTTCCATTTTCACTGCACAACTTCACACGTCTCCTAGGGGAAGATCTTTCCTCTCCCAGTAATGAGGTTTCTGGAGCTTCTGTTGACAATTCAGTAGCTCTGGGTTTTTACAGGATAGGGTTGCTAGTCCCGTACCCAATCCACTTCCTTTTGTAGCCAGGCTTGGGACTATCCATGGCAAACAGTTCTGGGCTTATTAAATTTTTTCACCAGTGCCAAACCTCAACATTTATTCTCATTCAGTTTCTTCAGGTCAACAACAAAACTAGGCTGGAAATTGGAGTGAAGACAGAAACAGCTGTGAAGCAGATATTATTCATGACTAAATACAAGAGATTCTGCAGATGCTCAAATTCAGAGCCACACACACAAAATGTTGGAGGAGCCCAGGAGGTCAAGCAGCATCTATGGAAATGAATAAGCAGTCAATATTTCAGGTAAAGATCCTTCACCAGGACTGGAAAGGAAGGTGTAAAATGCCAGAATAAGAAGGTTGGGGGAAGGGAAGGAGGACAAGTTAGAAGGTGATAGGTAAAGCCAGGTGGGTGGGGGAAGGGATGGTGAGAAGCTGGTAAGTGGAAAAGGTAAAGGGCTGGAAAACAAGGAATCTGATGGGAGGATGATTTAGATTTGAGAGTGGTTCATGGGAGAAAGGGAAGGAGGAGGGGTACCAAGGGAGGTGATAGGCAGGTAAGAAGAGGTAAGAGGCTAGAGGTGGGAATTAAGGAAGAGGGAAGTAGAGGGGGGAAAAATTACTTGAGGTTTGTGTACTCAATGTTCATGCCATCAGGTTGGAGGGTACCTGGACGGAATAAAGTGTTGCTCCTCCAACCTGAGAGTGGCCTCAGTTTGGCAGAAGAGGAGCCCATGGAGAGTTTTGTCAGAATGGCAGTGGAGATTAGAATTGAAATGGTTGGCCACTAGGAAATGCTGCTTTTTTGGCATATGGAGTGAAGGTGGTTGTCAAAGCAACCCTCCCCCCCCCCACCCCAAACCTGCAGTCATCCTTTCAATCTGAGAGAAGAGTCATCACTGGAATCACTCTTCACTACTGATCTGAGCAGTTGCTTTAAACAATGAGTTACTCATGAACATATGATTGCATCAGTCAGATTGGTCCTTACTGAGACACCTAACGTCCACCACAATGCAAAGCAATAATAAAGATGTTCAGTTCTGTTTGCATGTTCTTTACTCACTTAGTCCCCACATCCTGAACTGCAGGTAGATCACACTGAAGCAACAAACCAAAATGACGGGAAAAAAATCAAACATGAATGCGGTTGAATGTACTGAGATGTAGTTCATAAGACCATAAAATTCAAGATACAAGATTGTTTAAGTTATTTTCAGTATACAAATGTAGAGGAGAACCAAATAATTGTTACTTCAGATCCAATGCAGCACAAAAAAACACAAGATAAACAACACAATTATTTAAAAAGCTCAATAAATATAAATACATAAGATAGCTTATTTACAGAGATTGATGGGACGTCCATAAAGCGACGTTAGACACAGGAGTGTCAGTATGTAAGGTGACCGATAGGGAATGTAGTCATGATGGGAGTGGGTTAGTGGGTGGAGGTGTTGATCAGCCTTACTGGTTTTGTTTCTGGTGGTCCTGGCGTGGATGCTGTGTAGCCTCCTCCCTAATGGGAGTGAGACAAACAGTCCGTGAGCAGAGCGGGTGGGATCCTTCGTGATGCCCTTTTCCGGCACCTTTCTGTGTATGTGTCCTTGACGGTAGGTTGACGGGTGCCAGCGATGTACTGGGCAGGATTGACCATTTGTTGTAAAGCCTTCCTGTCCACTGATGTGTAGCCATAAGACCATATGAGATAGGAGCAGAATTAGGCCATTCGGCCACCGTCTACTCCCTCATTTCATCATGGTTGATTCATTTTCCTCGTCAACCTCATTCTCCAGCCTTCTCCCCATAACTTTTGATGCCCTGACTAATCAAAAACCTATCAAACTCTGCTTTGAATACACTAAGTGACTGGGCTTTTACAGCTGTCTACAACAATGAATTCCATAGTTTAACCAGCATCTGGCTAAAGAAATTCCTCCTCATTTCTGTTCTAAACAGATGTCCTTCTATTCTGAGACTATGCCTTCCAGTCCTAGACTCACCCACTACATGAAGCAATTTCTCAAGGACAGCTTCTGTTGAATGAACTTCTAACATGATAAACATGAACTCCTGATGTAACACGTACATTATCATCTACCTGCACTTTCTCTGTAACTGCAACACTTCATTAGTGTGGAGGGATCTTGGGGTCCATGCCCATTAATACCTCAAAAGTTGCTGCACAAGAAGACATAGAGTGTTTTGGCCTTCATTAGTTGGAGGTTGTATTCAGGAGCCACGAGGTAATGTTGCAGCTCTATAACACTCTGGTTAGACCACACGTGGAATGTCGTGTTCACTTCTGGTCACCTCATTATAGGAAGGATGTGGAAGCTTTAGGGAGGGGGCAGAAGAGATTTACCAGGATTAGAGAGCATGTTTTATGAGGATAAGTTGAGCGAGCTAGGACTTTTCTCTTTGGAGTAAAGGAGGATGCAAGATGGCTTGATAGAGGTGTATAAGATAATAAGAGGCATAGATAGAGTGGCCAGCTAGTGCTTTGTTCCCAAGGTGGAAATGGCTAATACAAGAAGGAATCATTTAAGGTGATTGGAGGAAAATAGCAGGTGGGTGTCAGAGGTGAACATAGAAGGTTGGGAGTGCAAGGTGATGGTAGAGCCAGATACATTAGGAACATTTAATGCGGTCAAACCGCACTTGGAGAATTCTGAGCAGTTTTGGGCCCCTTACCTGAGAAAAAGGTGCTGACATTGAAGAGGGTCCAGAGAAGGTTCATGAAAACGATCCCAGGAACGAAAGGGTTAACTTGTAAGGAATATTTGATGGCTTCGGCCTGTTTTTTTTGGAGTTTAGTACAATCAGGGGAGATCTCGCTGACACCGATCAATTGTGGTGAGGATGTTTCCTGTAGTACAGTGGGAGGGGCTAAGGCCAAAGGGCACACCCTCAGAATAGCAGGACATCCATTTAGAACAGGAATGAGGAGGAGTTTCTTTAGCCAAAGGGCGGGGAATCTGTGGAATCATTGCCACAGACGGCAGTGAAGGCCAAGTCTCTTAGACAGACATGTGGACTGAACTCCTGCCTCAGCAAGGACCTGGACCCATTGCAATTTGCCTTTTGCCACAATAGATCAATGGCAAACACAACCTCAATGGCTCTCCACATGGCTTTAGATCACCTGGACAACACAAACACCCACGTCAGGATGCTGTTCATCGAATATCGCTCAGCATTTCAGAATCAGAATCAGGTTTATTATCACCGTCATGTGATGCGGAATTTTTTTAACTCAGCAGCAGTTCAATGTAATACATAATCTAGCAGAGAGTGAATAAATAATAATAATAAATAAAATAAAACATAATAGATAAACAAGTAAATCAATTATGTATATTGAATAGAATTTTTAAAAATGTGCAAACACAGAAATACTGCACATTAAAAAAGTGAGGTAGTGTCCAAAACTTCAATGTCCATTTAGGAATCGGATGGCAGAGGGGAAGAAGCTGTTCCTGAATCGCTGAGTGTGTGCCTTCAGGCTTCTGTATCTCCTACCTGATGCTAACAGTGAGAAAAGGGCATGTCCTGGGTGGTGGGGGTCCTTAATAATGGACACTGTCTTTCTGAGACACCACTCCCTAAATGTGTCCTGGGTACTTTGTAGGCTAGTACCCAACGTGGAGTTGACTACATTTACAACTTTCTGCAGATTCTTTCAGTACTGTGCAGTAGCCCCTCCATACCAGACAGTGATGCAGCCTGTCAGAATGCTCTCCATGGTACATCTATAGAAGCTTTTGAGCGTATTTGTTGACATGCCAAATCCCTTCAAACTCCTAATAAAGTATAGCCGCTGCCTTGCCTTCTTTATAACTACCTCGACATTTACATCGAGGTTAGATCCTCAGAGATCCTGAAGCTGCTCATTCTCTCTACTTCTGATCCCTCTATGAGGATTGGTATGTGTTCCCTCGTCTTACCCTCAAAAACTCAAAACCTTCTATAGATGTACCACGGAGAGCATTCTGACAGGCTGCATCACTGTCTGGTATGGGGGGGCGGGGCTACTGCACAGGACCGAAAGAAGCTGCAGAGGATTGTACTTCTAGTCAGTTCCATCTTGGGTACTAGCCTACAAAGTACCCAGGACATCTTTAGGGAGCGGTGTCTCAGAAAGGCAGCTTCCATTATTAAGGACCTCCAGCACCCAGGGCATGCCCTTTTCTCACTGTTAGCATCAGGTAGGAGGTACAGAAGCCTGAAGGCACATACTCAGTGATTCAGGAACAGCTTCTTCCCCTCTGCCATCTGATTCCTAAATGGACATTGAACCTTTTTTTAACATTTTTAAATCTATTCAATATACATATACTGTAATTGTTTTATTTATTTATTTTTATTTTTATTTTCATTTTATTTATTATTATTTTTTTCTCTTCTATATTATGCATTGCATTGAACTGCTGCTGCTAAGTTAACAAATTTCATGTCACATGCCGGTGATAATAAACCTGATTCTGATTCTGAAAAATGGAGAGCTATGTAGGAGGGAAGAGATAAATGCTTCTTAGAGAAGGCTGTAAGTTCAGCACAACATTGTGGTCTTTTCTATGGTATAATGTATATGTTTAGATTACAGGGCCTGAGAACCTGAAGGCAGAGTCAACAAGCAGAATTTAAAATTCAAAATTATGTTTAAATGGGTGCATCTGTGGTCGGGTAACTTCTGCACAGATTGGTCTGATCAGCCAACTTGGAGGGTGGTTCAAAGTTGACTTATAATCAATGTAGATATCTATGAATGTCACCATCTGCAACCCTGAGATTCATTTTCTTGTGGGCTATCACAAAGAAACACAATAGAGTCAATGAAAAACTGCACACCACAAGATGGACAAGCGACCAATGTGCAAAAGACAACAGCTATGCAAATACAAAAGAACCCAGAAATGATAATTGTAAATAAATAAGCAATAAATATCGAGAACATGAGATGAAGAGTTCTTGAAACTGAGCTCCTACATTGTGAGAACAGCTCAGTGATATGGTGAGTGATGTTGACTGAAATTATCTGCTCTAGTTCAGGACCCTGATGACTGAGGGGTAATAACTGTTGCTGAACCTGGTGGTGTGATTCTGAGGCTCCTGTACCTTCCTTCGGATGGCAGCAGTGAGAAGAGAGCATTTGGCCTGAGTGGCGGGGGTCCCTGAAGATGGATGATTCTTTCCTGTGACAATGTGTCAGTGGTGGGGAGAGCTTTACCCATGATGGACGGTCTGTATCCAGTACTTTTTGTAGGATTTTCCTTTCAAGAGGATTGGTGTGTCCATACCAGGCTGTGATACAATCAGTCAGTGGTCAGGTATCTTCTTTGGAGATTGGTCTGATCATCCAGTTAGAAGCTGGATACATCACTTTTGGAAGCAACTGCAGCCTGTCAGCATTTTTGAATGTTAATGTTCCAGGTTAGAGAAGTTCAACACAAAATGATTAATTTTCCTTATGTCAATATTTATAATAGCAGCAGTGAAATTTGCCAGCGCCAGAGACAGAAATGTAGTAGCTAATGTAGGGTTAGTTAATTTGAACACTATGCACTCCATCTCAATCACATTATTAAATGTCAGTGCCACTGATGTGTGCAGACATTAAATGATGCCAACAGCCCATGGATTTTCAAAACCCAAATAATTTCCACTCTGTTAATTTCTAAAATAAATTGTTTGCAATCACATTAAGTCTTTACAGGGTACTAATACCTTTTTTTCTTCTCTTGGGTGAGACAATAACAAGGTCACATCTGTCCACGCTGATGGAGCATTCCTGATAATACTGGTTCTTGGATGAACAGTGGAGTTCTCCTGGCATTCTACACAATTTTTATCCCTCAACCATCATCTGCAGCAGATAATCAAAGCATCCACTCAGCACTGTGAGTGGGATCTTGCTATGCATACTGAGTTTCTTACAAGTCACAAGACAGTGGTTGGGGCAGCACTGTAATGTAGTGGTTAGCACAATGCTTTACAGTTCCACTGACCCAGGTTCAATTCCCACAGCTGCCTGTAAAGATTTGTACATTCCCCTCGTGACCCTGTGGGTTTTCTAAGACAGTGCAAGGACGTACCAGTTGATAGGTTAATTGGTCATTGTAAATTGTCGGAGGTTAATGGGAGGCCTGGCTCAAAGACAGAAGGGTCTATTCCACACTGTATGTCAATAAACAAACAAACAAAACAAACAAATAAACAAATAATGTATATTGAAACTGCTTGCTGTCATAAAGTGACTCTATTTCAATGTCACAGTTCTGCACTTAGGCCAATTTCTTCATTCAAAGTCAGAGTCAAAATAAATTTATTATCAATGTACATACATAGTATGTCACCATGTACTGCTGTGATATTTATTGTCTTGGAGGCAGTTTCAGGAAAATAAAGATATACAACAGAAATTATAAAAAACCATTAAATGAATTATAAATGTGGCTCTTTAGAGCAGCTTATATTTGAGCTCAATTGGTGAAATGCAATTCTGAACTGGGTTTTATACAATGAACCAGTTTTGATGAGGGAGCTTAAGGTAAAGGAGCTCTTAGGAGAAACAGTGATCATAATATGGTAGAATTCACCCTGCAATTTGAGAGGGAGAAGATAAAGTCAGATGTTTCAGTATGACAGTGAAGTAAGAGGAACTACAGAGGCATGAACAAGGAACTGACCAAAGTTGATTGGAAGAATTCATTCGCAGGGATGATGGCAGAGCAACAATGGCTGGAGTTTCTGGCAGAAATTCAGAAGGTGCAGGATAGATACATTCTAAAGATGAGGAAGTATTCCAAAGGTAGAATGGTGAAACTGCTGCTGACAGAAGTCAAAGGCAACAGAAAAGCAACAGAGACATACAATATAGCAAAAAATAGTGGGAAGTTAGTGATTGGGAATTTTTTAAAACCAGTAGAAGACAACTAAAAAGTCATAAGGAAGGAAAAGATGAAATATGAAGGTAAGCTAGCCAGTAATATCAAAGATGATACCAGAAGTTTACTCAGATATACAAAAAGTAAAAGAGCAGTGGGAGTTGACATTGGAGTTCTGGAAAATAACGCTAGGCTTATTTTATTAAATTTTATTAATTTTATTAAAAAATTAGGCTTTACAATTCTACCGCCAGGACTTAAGAACTTTTTAAAAGCTATTATTAATGCTTTTTGAGATAGTGATTTAGATGCATATCATTTTTTTTACTGAGTTAAGTATTGTATGTAATTAGTTTTGCTACAACAAGTGTATGGGACATTGGAAAAAAGTTGAATTTCCCCATGGGGATGAATAAAGTATCTATCTATCTATCTATCTATCTATCTAGAGAGGTAGTAATGGGGGACAAGGAAATGGCAGGCAAACTGAACAAGTATTTTGTGTCAATCTTCACTAGTAAAGCATGTCAAAGAAGATAAGTAAGTGTTATTGCTATTACTAAGGAGAAGGTGCTTGGGAAGCTGAAAGGTCTGAAGGTAGATAAGTCCCTTGGACCAGATGGATTACAATCCAGGGCTCTGAAAGAGGTAACTGAAGAGATTGTGGAGGCATCTTTCAAGCATCCCAAGAGTTTGGAATGATTCCAGAGCACCAGAAATTGCAAATGTCACTCCACTCTTTAAGAAGGGAAGTGGAGGGGGGGGGGGGGCAGAAAAAGGGGAATTATAGGCCAGTTAGCCCGACCTCAGTGGCTGGGAAGATGTTGGACTTCATTATTAAGGAGGAAGTTTCAGGGTACTTGGAAGCACCTGATAAAGTAGGTCAATATTAGCATGGTTTCCTGAAGGGGAAATTTTGCCTGACAAATTGTTGTAATTCTTTGAATAAATAACAGACAGGATAGACAAAGCAGGGTCAGTAGATGTGATGTACTTGGATTTTTAGAAGGTCTTTGACAAGATGTTGCACATGAGAGGAGCAGTCAACGTTTTGGGTCGAGACCCTTCATCAGGACTGAAAACCCAAAACGTTTACTGCTCCTTTCAACAGATGCTGCCCGACCTGCTGAGTTCATCCAGCTTTTTTGTACTTCTTGATTTGACCACAGCATCTGCAGTGTATTTTGTGTTGCACATGAGGCTGCTTAACAAGTTAAGAGCCCATGATATTACAGGAAAGATACTAGCATGAAGTATCAGGAATAGTTATCACCCCTTAGTCATCAGGCTCTTGAACCACAGTGGGATAATTTCATTCAACTTCAGTCACCATCATTAAACTGTTCCCACAAACTCTTGACTCACTTTCAAAGACTCTTGATATTCTTGATATTCATTATTTATTTACCTGTTATTATTATTTCTTTTTTTATTTTGTATTTGCACAGTTTGTGGTCTTTTGCACATTGATATTTGTCCATCCTATTGGGTACGATCTTTCATCGATTCTTTCGTGGTTCTTGTATTTACTATAAATGTCCGCAAGAAAATGAATCTCAGGATTGAATATGGTGACATTTATGTACTTCGATAATAAATTTTACTTTGACCTTTGAGGATTGGCTGATTGTAGGGAGGCAAAGAGTGGGAATAAAAGGAGCCCTTTCTGGTTGGCTGCCAGTGACTAGTAGTGTCCACAGGGGTCAGTTTTGGAACAGCTTCTTTTCATGTTATATGTCAATGGTTCAGATGATGGAATTGAGGGCTTTGTGGCTAATTTTACAGACAGGTGGAGGGGCAGGTAGCGTTGAGGAAGCAGGGAGTCTGTAGCAGGACAGAAAGGTTTGGAGAATGGGCAAAGAAGTGGCATATGGAATATAGTGTACTGAAGTGTAGCGAAGTGCAAGGTCATGTTCTTTGGTAGAAGGAATAAAGACATAGGCTGATATAAAATATAAAAGAACTTGGGAGACCTCGTACAGAATTCCACGAAGGTTAACTTGTAAGTTGAGACAATGGTAAGGAAGGCAAATGCAATGACTAAAATATAAAAGCAAGGATGTAATCTTAAGGCTTTATAAGGCATTGGTCAGACCGTATTTGGAGTATTGTGAGCAGCTTTGTGCACTTTACCTAGGTAAAGATGTGCTGGCATTGGAGAGGGACCAGAGGAGGCTTGTGAGAATGATTCCAGGAATGAAAGGGTTGACATATCAAGAGCATTTGATAGCTCTGGTCCTGTACATGCTGAAGTTTAGAAGAATAAAGGAGGATTTCTTTGAAAGCTATCCTGTATTGAAGACCTAGATGGAGTGGATGTGAAGAGGATGGTTCCTATAGTGGGGAAGTCTAGGACCAGAGTGAGCAGCCTCAGCATAGAAGGACATCTATTTAGAAAACATCCTCTCCACATCCACTCTATCTAGTTCTTTCAATATTCAATATGTTTCAATGAGATCCTCCTTCATTCTTCTAAACTCCAGCGTGTACAAGCCTTTCACAATCTCATCATGAACTGACTTCTTTGAGATTCTTCACTGCAAATGTTGTCACCTTAAAGCTCAGCTATTGTGTCGCTGATGTACTGAATATAATGATATCTAGCAGGAAACACAGAATGAAGAGATTTAATGAAATAATTGGGCCTCGTCTTTCAATCTCTGACACATTGAAAGGATGACGATACGTGGTGCTAGCAACGTCAGTTCTGCACAGACAAACAATGGATCTATTAATTTCTTCACCAGAGTGATTGCAGTAGAACAGATCACTCACTTTGACAGAAGCTCTGAGATCAAAGTTAACCCTGGAAGAGCGGAACATGTCCTCTTCATTACTGCCATCAGAGATGAGGTACAGGAGCTTGTTGACGCACACTCAGTGTTCCAGGAACCGCTTCTTCTCCGCTGTCACTTCTGAATGGACAATGAACTCATCAACGCTACTTCACTATTCCTCTTTTGCACTATTCATTCATTTTTTATTGTCATGTATAGTGATTTTTTATGTCTTGCACTGTGCTGCTGTCACAAAACAGGAAATTTCATGATGTACTGTACGTCAGTGATAAAAAGCCTGATTGTGATTCTGAACAATGGGACTTTAAAAGGGGTGGTGCAGTAGCGTAGTGGATAGCGTAATGCTTCACAGCACCACTTGTAAGATCAGGCTTCAATTCCAGGCGTTGTGTATAAGGGGTTTGCACATTCTCCCCCGACCAAGAGGGTTTCCTCCAGGTGCTCCAGTTTCTTCCCACATTCTAAAGATGTACTGCACGAGTTAGGGTTAGTATGTTTTGGGCATGTTATGTTACCACAAGAATCATGTTGCACCATTCCCTCTAAGTTCCACCAGTGCACGGACACGCAATAACTGAAATGCTCCCACACAAATAGCCTTTGCAGCCAGCAGCTGGAATTTTCTTTTATATAATTTTAATTTAATTTTGAAATTAGGTCAATATGATTTAATTGTGAACTTCCCTGTAGTTAAATTTGCATCAATGAAAATCTATAAACTTTCTAAATAATAAACATAACACAACCTTTACTTTGAAACATTTTAGAGCTTTAATGTATTTACATTTTCAGTGTTTTGAGATATAACAATGTTATGAATTGTAACAATAAACACAGAATGTAAGTCAGTTGTTAATAAACCAACAGCCTGCTGAATGCCAATTGTGTCTAGCCAAAACATTTTTCTTTTATCACTGTGCCTGTCAGTTGCTTGAACTGCTTAACATTGTTTACTTGTGTTGTGAGTTGCTGTTTGTGCTTGATGTGAAAAATTCTATATTCTGACTTTCTTGGTTTGGTAAACTTTTGGTAAAATTGTTTAAACAAAGTAAGACTCTTGGCAGTGTGGAGGATCAGAGGGATCTTGGGGTCCGAGTCCATCGGACACACAAAGCTGCTATGCAGGTTGACTCTCTGGTTAAGAAGTCATACTGTGCATTGGCATTCATCAATTGTGGGATTGAGTTTAAGAGCTGAGCGGTAATGTTGCAGATATATAGGACCCTGGTCAGACCCCACCTGGAGTACTGTGTTCAGTTCTGGTCGCCTCACTACAGGAAGGATGTGGAAACCATAGAAAGGGTGCAGAGGAGATTTACAAGTATATTGCCTGGATTGGGGAGCATGCCTTATGAGAACAGGTTGATTGAACTCGGCCATTTCTCCTTGGAGCGACGGAGGATGAGAGGTGACCTGATAGAGGTGTTCAAGATAATGAAAGGCATTAATTGTGTGGATAGTCAGAGGCTTTTCCCCAGGGCTGAAATGGCTAGCAAGGGAAGGCACAGGTTTAAATTGCTTGGAAGTAGGTACAGTGGAGATGTCAGGGGTGAGTCTTTTACTCAGAGAGTAGTGAGTGCGGCGGTGGAAACGATAGGGTATTTTAAAAGACTCCTGGATGGCTACATGAGCTTAGAAAAATAGAGGGTTATGGATAAACCCTAGGTAGTTCTAAGGTAGGGATATGTTCGACACAGCTTTGTGGGCTGAAGGACCTGTATTGTGCTGTAGGTTTTCTGTATTTCTATGTTTCTAAGAAGTCATTTCCATAAATGACTATTGTTATTTTATTAAAATTATGTTTTTCAACTTACTTTGTTACTTTAATCAAATAATTTTTTTATTCTCAAATCATAATTATTATTACTTTTAGTATGCTAAGGTGTCAACAAGAATAGCAGAAGGAGAATTAAGTGCTTTGAAGAACAAACATTGTATAAACTTTAAGATTGAATGGCTTTTGTAACTCATATATACTGAACCATTATCCTCAATCAAAAACAAAAATAAAAACTGGCAACTTTTTAAAATATCAGATACATCTTGTCTGCACTTTCTGTGCAGAAGCAAAAGGGAGGTCCTGAAGGATAAGCTAATGGGTAATGTTGTACCTCTATTTGAGAAGGGAACAAGGAATATCCTGGGAACTACAGACCAGTGAGTCTCATGTCATTTGTCGGGAAGTTGCTGGAGAACATTCTTAGGGATAGGATATGTGAGTATTGGGGAACCCATGGCCTGATTAGGGAGAGCCAGCTGGGGTTTGTGCGTGGCAGGTCATGCCCTACCAACTTGATTGAATCTTTTGAGAAGGTGTTGAGAGAGGTCGATAAGGGTGGGGCAGTTAATGTTGCCTGCATGGATTTTATTAATGTATTTGACAAAGTCCTTCTTGAGAGGCAAATCCAGAAGATTAAGATACATTGTGTCTGCGGTGAATTGGCTGTTTGGATTCAGAACTGGCTTGCACATAGAAGGCAGAGGGTAGTGGTTGAAGGGACTTATTCAAACTGGTGGTCTGTTATTAGTGGTGTTCCACAGGGATCTGTGTTGGGACCTCTGCTGTTTCTAATGTATATAAATGACATGAATTAAAACATAGATGGTGGGTTAGTAAATTTGCAGACAACGCCATGATTGATGGAGTTAGACCATAAGGCATAGGAGCAGAATTAGGCCATTCAGCCCATCAAGTCTGCTCTGCCATTCCATCATGGGTGATCCCGAATCCCACTCAATCCCATACGCCATGTCCTTCCTTTGATGTCCCGACTAATCAGGAAACTATCAACTTCCGCGTTAAATATACCCACATTCTTGGCCTCCATCATAGTCTGTGGCAGAGCACTCCACAGATTCACTACTCCTTGGCAAAAAAAAATTCATCCTGACCTCTGTTCTAAAAGATCACTCATTAGTTTTGAAGCTGTGCCCTCTAGTTCAGATCGCTGTGATGATTGTACACTCTAGTATCAATTGTTTGGTGACAATAAAGTAAAGTAGTTCTGGATAATCCCAGCAGAGGAAACATCCTCTCTACATCCACCCTATATAGTCCTTTCAACATGCAGTAGACTTCAATTAGATCCCCCTGCGTACTTCTAAACTTCAGTGAGTACAGGCCCAAAACTGCCAAATGCTCCTCATGTGTTAACCCTTTTATTCCTGGAATCATCCTTGTGAACCTCTGCTGGACTCTCTCCAATGATAACACATCCTTTCTGAGATATGGAACCCAAAACTGTTGACAATATTCCAAGGAGTTGTGGATAGTGTAGAAGACTGGCAAAGAATTCAGCACGATATAGATCAGTTGCAGATATGAGCTGAGAAATGGCAGAAGGAGTTTAACCCAGATAAAGGTGAGATGTTGCACCTTGGTAGGGCAGATACAGGGAGACAGTACACTGTTAAGGTGAAGATCCTTAACAGTGTTGTTGAGAAGAGAGATCTTGGGATCCAAGTCTATAGCTCCTTGAAAGTGGTTGCACAGGTTGATAAGCTGGTTAAGCAGGCTTATGGAATGCTTGTTTTATTAGTCGAAGCATTGAGTTCAAAAGTCAGAGGGTCATTTTGCAACTTTATAAAACTGTGGTTAGGCCACATATGGAGCATTGTGTACGGTTCTGGATGTCGAGGCTTTGAAGAAGGTACGCAACAGGTTTACCAGGATGCTGCCTGGTTTTGAGGAAATGTGCTGTCATGAGAAGCTGAATAAACTTGGGTTGGTTCCTGTGGAACGTCAGAAGCTGAGGGAAGATCTGATAGATGTTTTCAAGTTTATGAGAGGTATAGACAGAGTGGACAGGGAGTATCCGTTTCCCAGGGTTAAAAGTTCTGACACCAGAGGACATGCATTGAAGGTGAGAGGGGGTAGTTTCAAGAGGGGTGTGAGGGGTAAGTTTTTTATTTAGAGAGTGATGGATGCCTGGAATGTGCTGCCTGATATGGTGGTAGAGGCAGATACATCAGAGGCTTTTAAGAAACATTTGGATAAGTACATGGATGTAATGAAGATGGAGGGTTATGGATATGTTCCAGGTATGAGGGATTAGTGTTTGGGTGTTTTTGATTTGCTTTTTATCTGATTTGGCATAACATTATGGGCCAAATGGCCTGTTCATCTGCTGAACTGTTCTATGTTCTAGGGACAAATCTGCAGATGCTGGAAATACAAACCAACACACACAAAATGCTGGAAGAACTCAGCAGGTCAGGGAGCATCTATGGAAATGAGTAAACATTTGAGGTTTTGGGCCAAGATCCTACTATAGGTTTAAGCCCAAAATGTCGACAGTTTACCCTTTTCCATTGATGCCCCCTGACCGGCTGAGATCCTCCAGCATTTTGTGTGCATAGCTGTGGTTAGACCATAAGACCATCAGATATAGGAGCAGAATTAGGCCATTTGGCCCATTGAGTCTATTCCACATTTTCATCATGGTTGATTCATTTTTCCTCTCAGGCCCAATCTCCTGTATTCCCTTCATGCCAAGACCAATCAAGACACTATCAACCTCTGCCTTAAATATACATAAAGACTTGGCCTCCACAGCTGCCTGTGGCAATGAGTGCCATGGATTCACCACTCTCTGGTAAAAGAAACTCGTCTTCATTCTAAAAGGACGCCCCTCTATTCTGAGGCTGTGTCCTCTGGTCTTACACACTCTCACCAGAGAAAATATCCTCTCCACATCCACTCTATCAAAGACTTTCACTATTCAATAGGCTTCAATGAGGTCACTCTTCATTCTTCTAAATTTCAATGAAAACAGGCCCAAAGCCACCAAACATTCTTCATATGATGAGCCATTCAATCCTGGAATCATTTTTGTGAATCTCCATTGAACCTTCTCCAGTTTCAGTTCATCCTTTCTAAGATAAGGGGCCCAAAACCCAAGTGAGGCCTCACTAGTGCTTTATAAAGTCTAGGCATTACATCCTTGCTTTTATAATCTAGTTCTCTTGAAGTTAACGCTAACATCCCATTGCCTTCCTCACCACAAACTCAACATGTAAATAAACCTTTAGGGAATCCTACACAAGGACTCCCAAGTGCCTTTGCACCTCAGTTTTTTGTATTTTCTCTCCATGTAGAAAATAGTCCACTCTTTCATTTCATCTACTGAAGTGCATGAAGTGCACTTCCTGACACTGTACTCCATCTGCCACTTCTTTGCCCATTCTCCTAATCTGTCTAAATCCTTCTGTAGCTTCTCAGCTTCCTCAAAACTATCTGCCCTTCCACCTATCTTTGTATCATCTGAAAACTTTGCAACAAAGTTATCAATTCCATTATCCAAATCATTGACATAAAAAGTAAAAAGAATCAGTCCCAACCTAACCCAGACCCCCGTGGAAAACCACTAGTCACTGGCAGCCAACCAGACAGATAGATATATAGAAACTTTATTAATCCCAAAGGAAATTACAGTGTCACAGTAGCATTACAAGTGCACAGATATAAATATTAGAAGAGAAGTAAAAAAGAATAAAGAAAAGTTATCTCAAGTAGTCTAACAGGAGGGGAACATCACTTCCCCGGCTATAGGTTGACTCATCATAGAGCCTAATGGCCGAGGGTAGCGCTCTTTGGAGCAGCGCAGTTGTCTTCGTCTCTGTTCAGCCAAAGTGGCATGTAGAGGGTGAGAAACATAGTCCAGAATTACCAGGATTTTCTGTAGAGTTTGACAGCTCGCTTTTCTAATCAGTTTATTGAGCCTGTTGGCATCACCCGTGTGTGGATGTCATTGCCCCAGCACACCACTGCATAGATGATTGTACTGGTGAAAACAGACTGGTAGAAAATGTGAAGGAGAGGCCTCCATACTCCAAAGGACCTCATTCTCCTTAGGAAGTAAGGACAACTCTGACTCTTCTTGTACGCAGCCTCTGTGTTGGTGCTTCACCCGAGTACGTCGTCCAGGTGCACCCCAGGTACTTGCAGATCTTCACCACATTCACATCCTCACCATCAATAGTAACAGGGGGCAGTGCAGGCTTAGTCTTCCTAAAGTCCATCACCATCTCCTTTGTCTTACTGATGTTCAGCTGCAGATGATTCAGCTTGCGCCATTTGTTAAAGTCCTCCACCAGGGCCCTGTATTCACCCTCCTATCCTCTCTGTATACACCCAACAATTGCTGAGTGATCAGAGAATTTCTGCAGATGACATGACTCAGTGTTGTATCTAAAGTCTGAGGTATACAGGGTGAACAGGAAGGGAGCCAATACAGTCCCCTGTGGGGCCCCAGTGCTGCTGATAGACATGTCCGATGCCACACAAACTGTCAGGCAGTCCATTATCCAGGATAGAATGGAAGTGCTAACCTTCATTGAATGGAACATTTCCCCCAGCACTGAGGGCTGTATTCCCACTCTTTGCCACCTGCCAAATCAGCCACTGCTTTATCCATGCTAGAATCTTACCTGTAATACTATGGGCTCATAAGTTGTTAAGCAACCTCGTGTGTGGCACCTTGTCGAAGAATGGAAGTTAGATGAGTCAAAACGACATCTTAACCAGAGAATTCATATAGATCCAGTTACCAAATTACCAAGACAGAAGAAATGTGGAAATTTGCGCATGTTAACTGAAAGCCCAAAAGGGGGTGACAGTACACTGTTAAGGGGAAGAACTCTAACTGATACAGTCAAAGTGGTAATAGATAACATCGTCACAATTAAAATTAATGCTTCTATGCATTGATGCAAGAAATTCAAGGACATGTAGCCATTTGTTGTTTCTGAGATAGTTAAGACTGTTTCAATTAAGACATTCACTGATATGTTGAGCTAGGTGTTGTCAATTCTTCTTGACAATGTTGGAACATTTCAGGCTTCTCGTGCTGACTGCGTACATGGATTCAGTCTAAAGAATTCAATCAAATGTAAATCCTAGAAGACTACAAGTGGAACATTTGGGTGAGCTACTGAGGATTAAGATGTATCTGTCATCTGGATGCAAAATGTATCTGGACTGTGTTCATAGACAATCGTTGTTGTTGCTGTTGTTCCTCTCCGTGCATTCTGGTGCATCAGGCAGCATTTTTGGTCTGTTTCTTACGAGGCCGAGTTACTAGCTCAACGCTCAACCCAGCACGGATAGAAAGCGTGCAAGGAGCCGGCCGGATTCACACCCCAGACCTCTCACCTCGGAGCAGATACCACTACCACACCGGCTAGACTGCAATAAAGACAGGTGAGAGAAAATTTACAAACAATTAATAAACAAAATTAAAAGAATGTGATTTTTCAGTTTTCATTTTAAGTATTCATAGTATGCATATTACAAAATATATGTGGAGTTTTCAGGCTGTGTAAAAGGTTCCAGTTCAGAGCAATGGTTGGTCCATGCAGCTGTAAGCACTGCCCAGCACAATCCTCACTGATTAGGTTTCTCCGGATGCTTGATGCTCATTTGACAAATAAAGTTCATCTTTAATCACACTCTATCATCTACCTTGCAGGGAAGGAGCACTTTAGCAGAACATTGTGGGCATGCTATGTTGGCACCAGAACGTGTGGCAACACTTGTGGGCTGCCACCCCCATCCCACACACATCTGCTGCTCCCTGCTTCCTCAACCATGTGCCCTCTACCCACTCACCCTACCTTTGTATTCTGGTTTCTGCCCACTTCCTTTCCACTCCTGATGAAGGGTCTCAGCCTGAAACATTGACTATTTATTCATTTCCATAGATGCTGCCTGACCTGCTGAGTTCCTCCAGCATTTGTATGTGTTGTTCTGGATTTCCAGCATATGCAGGATCGCTTGTGTCTCTGTTTGTGCTGCTCTAAGTACTTTGTCTCCAGGCCTATGTATTCGAAGAGGGCTGCTGACAATATCTTTTTCTCCTGCTATCTCTCATGAGTTCCTGAGCCTGACAAAAAGGCAATGCCTCAAGAAGGCAGCATCCCTCCTCAAGGATTCCCATCGCCATCATCTCATTACGACCTTCAAGAAGGACAGGAAACTCCAAACACAATCTCTGCATTTTAGGAACAGCTTATTCCCCTCCACCATCAGATGTATTCTATTATAAATATTGACAAAAGGAAAATTAATCATTTTGTGCTAAACTTTTCTAAGCTGGAACACAAGCATTCAAAACACTGACAGACTGCAGGTGCTTCCAAAGCTGGTTTCCTCCAGCTTCTGAGCTGGCTGATGAGACAAACCACTACTGGGCCAGAGTAAGCGTAGCAGTTAGCGCAACACCAACGCAGCTGGGGGGATCAGAGCCCACATACACACACACACACACACACACACACACACACACACACACACACACACACACACACACACACCCCGCCCCCCCCCCCCCCCCCCAGGTGCGTCAATTGTTAACTTGTGACACATTTCGCTTCACATGTCCATGTCGATGTGATAAATAAATCTGAGCCTGAAACCTTGGCTCAGTCATTGCCCACAAGGTATTGGGTCTGTGGCTGGGAGTTTCACAAGGGCAGCATATCTGGTGTTGCCACAAACAGAAGTTAAAGAGGCTGTATTGGTTAGTGGAGCTGTAAGATACATCCCTGTACATCCTCCACGTAGAATGTGCAGATTTTCCCCTGGTGCTCTGGTTTCCTGTCGGGTGCTGGGTAGGTTAATTGGTCATTGTAAACTGTCTTGTGATTAAGTTACGGTTAAACGGGCATTGTCGCAGGTTGTAGGGACAGCGCAGCCCAAAGGACCAGAGAGCCTATTTTGCAAAGTATCGTTAAATCAGTACATAAAATAAAATAAATCTGATGGACAATGGACTAATGAACACTACCTCACTTCTATTTTGTTCTCTTTTTGCACTATTTATTTATATAAATACTTCTGATTGTAATTTATAGTTTTTCATGATTATGTATTGCATTGTATTGCTGCCACAGAACAACATATTTCATGGCATATGCCAGTGATTCTGCATGTGACTCTGACATGCAATAAATGTCCTTATCATCCTGGCACACAGGCACACCAGAGACTGGCACTAACTCAAGAACCCCCTGCTAGACAAGTCTTTGTGACAGGTAAATACAGATTGCACTAGAAAAAGATGCAGTTGTTTGAACAGTGCTCCAAGAAGATCATAAAATACCATAGTATAATTTCTGACATGTTCAGGATCTATAGCTCAAATTACTGCATCAACACAATCCCAGCAGGCGCATAGATTGCCACAACAAATCATCTGTAGTGCAGAGTGTGAGTGTAAAAGCTGAAGCTAATTTTCCTGGAAATGTTTATAACTTTTAAGTCTTTAGAAATGATGTAATTTAAAGCTTCAAAGTAAAAGTCACTTCTGTTCCTTTCTGTTCTCAGTAGTCACTTCATTATGTCCCATCTGTACCACCTGTACCTAACAAGATGGCCATAGTTTGTATGTTTATGGTCTTCTGCTGCTGTAGCCCATCCACTTCAAAGTTCAACTGTTACAAGGACGTGGCTGGGGACGAACCCAAGTGCAGAGAAAGAGTCATGAGGCGTTAGCACCGTCATGAATGTGGAACAGGTATCTGGGAGAGTCTTTATACGGAGACAAGGTTTATGTAGAATATCTAGGAAATGATGCTGAGCTTACAACTGATAGTCCTAAGGAGTCAGGAAATGAGGTTTACTCACTCTAGGGTCGACCAATGAACTGGCAGCCCATTGCTGTGACGCCAGGGTTTCTATGCTGCATTCCCTGATGGACAGCAGGTGTGCTGTAATTAATGGAGCTGGGAACAATTGGGAATCAGGCGAGGGATTAAGGCCCAATCAAGGAGATGGGGGATTGCCAGACGGGACCGTGACTTATATGACAGATGCTCTTCTGCACACCACTGTAGTAATGCGTGGTTATTTGAGTTACTGTCAACTTGAACCTGTTATGCTTTGTAACTCCAAAACATAGAACTAATTGAAAGTAAAACACAGAACCAGGGATAAACGTGTGTACTTCGTTTTTACTTTAGTGTGTAATTCATTTTTACCATTTCACTTATGACATGCTGGTGTAATGGCATATGTCATTCACATATTATATATTATTGAAATATAAATACACAACAGAACCAGTCTGGCCATTCTCCTCTGACGTCTCTCATTGACAGGTGCTTTTTACACCCACAGAACTGCTGCTCACTGGATGTTTTTTGTTTTTTGCACCATTCTCTGTAAACTCTAAAGACTGTTCTGTGTGAAAATCCCAAGAGATCAGTAGTTTCTGAGATACTCAAACCACCTTGTCTGGCACCAACAATCATACCACAGTCAAAGTCATTTAGATCATATTTCTCCCCCACATTGATGTTTGGTCTGCACAACAACTGAATCTTTTGACCATGTCTGTATGCTATTTATGCATTGAGTTGCTGCCACATAATTGACTGATTAGATATTTGGATTAACAAGCTGGTGTACAGGTACAGCTAAAAAAGTGGCCACTGAGGGTAAACTTCACTCACATCAACACTGAACTGATTCCATAACATAGACATAAAAACGTAGACATAGAAAAGTACAGCACATTACAGGCCCTTTGGCCCACAATGTTGTGCTGACCCTCAAACCCTGCCTCCCATATAACCCCCCACCTTAAATTCCTCCATATACCTGTCTAGTAGTCTCTTAAACTTCACTAGTGTATCTGCCTCCACCACTGACTCAGGCAGTGCATTCCACGCACCAACCACTCTCTGAGTAAAAAACCTTCCTCTAATATCCCCCTTGAACTTCCTTCCCCTTACCTTAAAGCCATGTCCTCTTGTACTGAGCAGTGGTGCCCTGGGGAAGAGGGACTGGCTATCCACTCTGTCTATTCCTCTTAATATCTTGTATACCTCTAACATGTCTCCTCTCATCCTCCTTCTCTCCAAAGAGTAAAGCCCTAGCTCCCTTAATCTCTGATCATAATCCATACTCTGTAAACCAGGCAGCATCCTGGTAAATCTCCTCTGTACCCTTTCCAATGCTTCCACATCCTTCCTATACTGAGGCGACCAGAACTGGACACAGTACTCCAAGTGTGGCCTAACCAGAGTTTTATAGAGCTGCATCATTACATTGTGTCTCTTAAACTCTATCCCTCGACTTATGAAAGCTAACACCCCATAAGCTTTCTTAACAATCCTATCTACCTGTGAGGCAACTTGCAGGGATCTGTGGACATGTACCCCCAGATCCCTCTGCTCCTCCACACTACCAAGTATCCTGCCATGGACGCACTTTCGAGGGCTCCACAACTCGTGTTCTCAGTGTTAACTATTTCCCTATTTTTTTATTTGCACAATTTGTCTTCTTTTGTACATTGTCAATCTTTATGTTCATTTTTTTGTCAATTCTATTGTATTTCTTTATCTTCCTGTAAATGTCTGTAAGAAAATTTATCTCGGTAGCATATGGTGACATAAAAATAAATTTAATTTGAACTTGGGCTTTGCTTTGTCCCACAGTAATGGCTCTGGAAATTAGTTGGATATTCAGCAGCTTATCGTGAGGCTGAAATACCCCACAAATTACCACAAATTGACGTCATCGAAGACATTTCTGTCTGCTTCTGACGATCATAAGTTTGCTGTATTTGCACTTGAATAGCTCACAGATATTGATACAGAAAGTTACGGCTGGTACTTAACATAAAGATCTCCTGATGATGCTTAATGTCTCTGCATTATTTCAATGGCTGCATTTCAATAAGGAAACAAGTGAAGCTGCGGAGTCTCTTTCTAACAGGTGATACACTATCCTTAAAGATTGAAGCATTCACATTTCAATTCCTTTTCTGTTTTTCTGTAAGACCATAAGTCAGGAGCAGAATTAGGCTATACAGTCCATTGAGTCCGATTTGTTTGGGTTTTTTTTGTGTGGGAGGAGGGATTTTTTTTCAGGTTTTTTTCTGTGGAAGGAGGGATTTGGAGGTCGATGTCCCTGATCCATTTTGTTTGGTTTTTGTGTGGGAGGAGGGATTTGGGATTCAATGTCCCTGATCCATTTTGTTCGGTTTTTGTGTGGGAGGAGGGATTTGGGATTCGATGTGCCTGATCCATTTTGTTTGGTTTTTGTGTGGGAGGAGGGATTTGGGTGTCCATGTGCCTGATCCATTTTGTTTGGTTTTTGTGTGGGAGGAGGGATTTGGGTGTCCATGTGCCTGATCCATTTTGTTTGATTTTTGTGTGGGAGGAGGGATTTGGGTGTCCATGTGCCTGATCCATTTTGTTCGGTTTTTGTGTGGGAGGAGGGATTTGGGGGTTGATGTGCCTGATCCATTTTGTTTGGTTTTGTTTGTGTGGGAGGAGGGATTTGGGGGTCGATGTGCCTGATCCATTTTGTTTGGTTTTTGTGTGGGAGGAGGGATTTGGGTGTCCATGTGCCTGATCTATTTTGTTTGGTTTTTGTGTGGGAGGAGGGATTTGGGTGTCCATGTGCCTGATCCATTTTGTTTGGTTTTTGTGTGGGAGGAGGGATTTGGGTGTCCATGTGCCTGATCCATTTTGTTTGGTTTTTGTGTGGGAGGAGGGATTTGGGTGTCCATGTGCCTGATCCATTTTGTTTGGTTTTTGTGTGGGAGGAGGGATTTGGGTGTCCATGTGCCTGATCCATTTTGTTTGGTTTTTGTGTGGGAGGAGGGATTTGGGTGTCCATGTGCCTGATCCATTTTGTTTGGTTTTTGTGTGGGTGAAGGGAATTGGGGGGGGGGGGGGTGATGTGCCTGTTACGTATTTGTTAATTTTTTTTTGTGGAGAGGTGGGATTTGGGGTTTGATGATTGTGCTGCCAGTCTTTTCTTTCTTGGTTTCAAGGCTACCCAGAAAATTGAAGAATTTCAGAGTTGCATACTCAATAATAAATTACCTTTAAACTTTTGAGTCTGTTCCATCACTCCATCACGTCTGATTTATTATCCTTCTCAACTTCATTGGCTCTTAGGACTAGATCAGGGTTCCCAACCTAAGGTCCATGAATTCTTTGATTAATAGTAGGGGTCCATGTTATAAAAAAACTGTTGGGAACCTTTGGTCTAGATGCTGTTTGACCTGTTGAGAGTTCCTGCAGCAGATAGTGTGTTGCTCCAGATTTCAGCATCAGCAGTCTCTGGAGTCTCCAGGTCCTGAGGCTCTGCCTTGATCTCCAACTCTCTCTTTCATAATATTAGAATGTGACGGTGATTACACCCCTGGCTCTCGTCCAGCTCTGCTCCATTTATCTCAGCAAATAAAAATAAATAACTATTCTTCCACAGACAATTGTTTATTACACATTATAATTGCACTTCACATTGTTTAATGGAACTCACATTAATTATTGCTGCTTTGTTCTTCTTGAATCATTTAGACTTTGTTTGTATATTTCTTGCTAATTGACTCTATGGCTTTCCTTCCTCCCACACAATCAGAGGTTTGGTCATTTCTTGCAGATTCCAGTCTTCTGGCTCATCATTCTTCCAGAAAATATTTTAACCTTTTCTTTTAAATCTGCTATCCCTAACCTCTCTAGCCAGCCATGGATTTGTCACAATGCTTAACGAGATTTTATTTCTTAAGTAGTTGAGATTTTATTTAAAACACTGAACAGTATAGACAGTAAGGGCCCTTTTCCCCAAAATGTCATACCAACCTTTTAACTTATTCAGCCATCAATCTAACCCTTCTCTCCAACACAGATCATAACTGTTCATTTTTCTTTCAGCCATGTGTCAATCTAAGAGTCTCTTAAATGCCTCAAGAGACTCAAATTGTTGACAATCCTGAAATATTTCTTTACTAACCGACTTACCAATTAGCTGTAATCCTCAAATACGTTCAAAGACTACTTATTGATTTATTTGTATCTCTCCTGAATTGTCATAATATTATCATATTATGATCACTCTTCCCCCAAGCAAATCCTGATTATGAGATTACTTTTTAACTCAGTTTAAACTAGCTAACACAGATAAGTGAAATTATAAAGTAACTCCTTTCACAAATAGTTACCAAACTCTACCAACTCCCATACTGTAGCTGAAACACTTTATCTGTCCAACCAACTGTTTTACATTTCATATGAAAATGTGGCAAATATTTGCCTTAATGCCACCACATTAGGAGGCGGAAGAGCTGGAGGCCTGGTGCCAGGCAAATAACCTCTTCCTCAATGTCAACAAGACAAAGGAGATGGTTATTGACTTCAGGAGATCTGGCACCACTGACACCCCTCTTTACCTACATTGGTGGCATATCTCACACAACTTCTCATGGTCCCAGAGCACATGCTACACAATCAGGACAGCTCACCAATGCCTCTACTTTGTGAGGAGGCTGAAGAGAGCTGAACTACGCACACTTATATTCACATCCTGCTACAAGTGCACAACATTCTAACAAGCTGCATCACCACATGGTACGGAAACTATACTGCAGCAGACAAGAAGGCTCTATAACATGTAGGTAAAACTGCCCAATGCATCACTGGCAACACCCTACCTACCATCAAGGGCATTTATATGGGAAGGTGCAGGAAAAGGGCCTTGCCTCTGGGACTGAATCTGGTCCCGACTCAGAGGGGTAGGGAACTGAAGAGGATGGCAGCAGCAATAGGGGACTCTACAGTCAAAGGGGACAGATAGGCAATTCTGCGGAGATGAAAAGGAAACACAGATGGTAGCTTGCCTCCCAGGTGCCAGGGCCCAAGATGTTTCTGGACACGTCCATAATATCCTGAGAAGGGAGGGTGAGCAGCCAGAAGTCGTGGTACATATTGGTACCAATGACATAAGTAGAAAAGGGGAGGCAATCCTGAAAAAAATAATACAGAGAGTTAGCAAGGAGGCTGAGAAGCAGAATCTCAACGGTAGTAATCTCAGATTTGCAGCCTCTGCCAAATGCCAGTGAAGTTAGGAATTAGTTAGGAATGACATGGCAGATAAATGTGCGGCTGAAGAATTGGTGCAGGGGGCAAGGATTCAGATTTCAGGATAATTGAGACCTCTTCTGGGGCAGGTGGGACCTGTATAAAAGGGATGGGTTCCACTTGAATCTGAGGGGGATCAATATTCTTGCAAGCAGATTTACTAGAGCTGTTGGGAGTGGTTTAAAGTAATATGGCAGGGGGATGGGAACCAGGATGTTAGAGCTGAGGATGAGCCAACAGGTTTACAAGTAGATGATGGGTGTAACATGAATGTAAGGAATGACAAGCCAATGATTGGTTACAAATGCAGTCAGAGCAAAGAGTTAAATTGTACCACAGAGACAAAATTCAAAAGGGCGAAGAATGCAGGACTGAAGGCACGTAGCATTCGGAATGAGGTGAACTAACTCATGGCGCAATTAGAGATTGGTTAATATGACATTCTGGGCACCATTCAGTCGTGGCTGAAAGAAGGTTATAATTGGGAGCTTAATGTCAAAGGATATACAAACATTGTACTTTGTATCGATAGGACAGGCAGGAAAGCATAGGCATCGGTGTGGCTCTGTTGGTAAAAGATGGAATTACATTTATAGAAACCGGTGAGAAAGGGTCAGAGAATGTTGAATCTTTGTGGGTGGAGTTAAAAACTCCAGGGGTAAAATACCATTATGGGAATCATATATAGGCCTCCAAATAGTAGCCAAGATGTGGGGGTGAGATTGCAAAAGGAGTTGAAAACGGCATGTAATAAGGGTAATGTCACAATTGTAATGGGGGACTTCAATATGCAAGGGGATTGGGAAAATCAGGTTGGTGTCAGATTGCAAGAGAGGGAATTTGTTGAATGCCTATGAGATGACTTTTTAACAGTAGCTTATGCTTGACCCTAATAAGAGAAAGGCTATCTAAGACCCAGATCTTATTAGAGAGTTTAATGTAAAGAAACCTTTAGGAGACAGTGATCATAATATGATTGAATTCATACTGCAGCATTGAAAGGGAGAAGCATAAGACCCATATATCATTATTACAAAGGAATTAAGAGAATTACAGAGGCATGAGAGAGGAGCTTGCCCAGGTGGATTGGAGGAGGATACTGGCAGGGATGACGGCAGAACAGAGATGGCTGAAGTTTCTGGGAATAGTTCACAAGGTGCAGGATAGATATGTCAAACAGAGGAAGAAGTTCTCAAATGACAGGGGTAGGCAACCATGGCTGACAAGGGAAGTTAAGGACTGCGTAAAAACCAAGGAAGGGGCATATAAGGTAGCAAAAGTGAGTGGGAATTTGGATGCTTGTAAAATCCAACAAAAGGCAACTAAAAAAGCTGTAAGAAGGGAAAAGATGAAATATGAGGACAAACTAACTAATGGTATATAAAGAGCTATATTAAGAGTTATGAACTTAATAGATACTTTGCATCTGTCTTCACTGTGGAAAAAACTAGCAATGTGCCAGAGGTCCGTGAGTGTCAGGGAGCAGAAGTGAGTGCTGCTGCCATTACAAAGGTCTTCAGGTGGATAAGTCACCTGGACCAGATGTACTACATCCAAGAGTCTTGTGAGATATTGCTAAAGAGATAATGGATGCATTGGTCACGATTTTTCTAGAATCACTTGATTCTGGAATCGTCCTGGAGGACTGGAAGATTGCAAATGTCACTCCACTCTTTAAGAAGGGAGGTAGGCAAAAGAAAGGAAAGTAAAGGCCAGTTAGCCTAACCTCAGAGGTTGGGAAGGTGGTGAAATCTATTTTTAAGGATTAGGTTCTGGGGTACTTTGAGACTAATGATAAAATCAGCATCAGATGAAGTCAATGTCAGCATGGTTTCTGTGAAGGGAAATCTTGCCCAACAAATCTGTTAGAGTTCTTTGAGGAAGAAACAAGCAGTGTGATTAAAGGAGAGGCAGTGGATGTCATTTACTTGGATTTTCAGAGGCTGCTTAACAAGATAAAATCCTATGGTGTTACAAGAATGATATTGGCATTGACAGAGGAATGGCTGACAGGCAGGAAGCAGCGACAGTGGGAATAAAGGGGGCCTTTTCTGGTTGGCTGCCAGTGGCTAGTGGTGTTCCTCAGGGGTCAGTACTGGGACCGCTACTTTTCACATGACTTAGATAATGGAATTGATGGCTTTGTGGCAAAGTTTGCGGATGATACAAAGACAGGTGGAGGGGCAGGTAGTGCTGAGGAAGCAATGTGATTGCAGCAGGACTTCGACAAATTGGAAGAATGAGCAAAAAAGAGGCAGATGGAATACAGTGTTGGGAAATGTATGATAATACATTTTGGTAAAAGGAACAATAGTGCGGACTATTATCTAAATGGGGAGAAGGTTCAAACATCAGAGGTGCAGAGGGACTTAGGAGTCCTCTTGTAAGACTCCCTGAAGCTTAATTTACAGGTTGAGTCTGTGGTAAAGAAAGCAAATACAATGTTGGCATTTATTTTGAGGGGAATAAAATATAAAAGCAAGGAGATAATGTTGAGTCTTTATAAGACTCACAGAGTATTGTCTGAATCATTAGGAGTATTGTCAACAGTCTTGGGCCACATATCTCAGAAAGGATGTGTTGTCATTGGAGAGGGTCCAGAGGAGTTTCATGAGGATGATTCAGGGAATGAATGGGTTAACCTATGAGGAGCGTTTGGCAGCTTTGGGCCTGTACTCACTGGAATTCGGAAAAATGTGGAGGGATCTCATTGAAACCTACTGAATTTTGAAAGGACTAGGTAGGGTGGATGTCAAGCGGATGTTTCCTCTGATGGGGGTATCCAGAACTAGAGGGTACAGCCTCAAAACTGAAGGGTGACCTTTTAGAACAGCGGTAAGGGGGATTTTTTCACCAGTGAGTAGTGAATCTGTGGAATGCTCTGCCACAGACTGCGGTGGAGGCCAAGTCCATGGGTATATTTAATGTGGAAGTTGATTGTTTCCTGATTGGTCACAGCATCAAAGGTGTATGGTGAGAAGGCAGATATATGGGATTGAGTGGGATCCAGAATCAGCCATGATGGAATGGCAGAGTAGACTCACTGGGCCGAATGGCCTAATTCTGCTCCAATGTCCTATGGTCTGATGTGGCATCCATGCCAGGATCACCAGACTCAAAAATGGTTACTTTCCCCAAGCAGTAAGGCTGATCAACAGCTCCACCCACTTCAGCTGGATACCACACTGATGTGATGTGATTTCCCATAGATCTGAAAGCCTTTGGTTTGGAGATGTAAGAATAAAGAGGCAGACCAGAGACAAGCTGGTCTCAGCAACACTCATTTCCCCTCTCAGAGCCTGCATACAGCCTCACAGTCCATGCTGAAACCATTTAAACTGCCTACTCCCATCAACCTGCACTGGGACCAAAGCCCTCCATATCCCTACCATCCATGTACCTTCCCAAACTTTGCCTGAATGTTGAAATTGAGCTCACATGGACCACTTGTGCCGGCAGCTCATTCCACACTCTCACCACCCTCTGAGTGAAGACGTTTCCCCTCATGTTCCCCTTTAAACTTTTCACCTTTCACCCAGGCATGACCTCTGGCTGTAGTCCTACCCAACTTCAGTGGAAAAATCCTGCTTGTTTTTACTCTATCTATACCCCTCATAATTTTGTATGCCTCTATCAAATCTCCTCTCGATCTTCTATGTTCTAAAGAATTATGTCCTAACCAGTTCAATCTTTCCTTATAACTCAGGTCCTCTAGGCACGGCAGCATCCTTGTACACTTCCTCTGTGCTCTTTCCCATCTTCTGTACCCAGTATATTGATCTATAAAGGCCAACGTGTCAAAAGCTTTCTTTACAACCCTGTCTACCTATGAGGCCACTTTCAATGAATTATGCATCTATTTTCCCAGATCAATTTGTTCTTCCACACTCCTCAGTTCCCTATCATTCACTGTGTAAGACCTACCCTAGTTGGTCCTACCGAAGTGCAAAACCTCACACTTGTCTGCTTTAAATTCCATCTGCAATATTTCAGCCCATTTTTCCAGCTGGTCCGGATCCCTCTGCAAGTCATAATAGCCTTCCTCACTGTCCACTACGCTCCCAATCCCGGTGTCATCCACAAACTTGCTGATCACGTTAACCACATTATCACCCAGATCATTGATATAGATGATAAACAACAAAGATCCCAGCACCGATCCCTGTGGCACACCACTAGTCACAGACCACCAGTCAGAGAGGCAACCATCTACAACCACTCTCTGGCTTCTCCCACAAAGCCAATGTCTTATCCAATTTACTACCTCACCCTGAATGCCGAGCATTTGAACCTGCTTGACCAGTCTCTCAGGTGGGACCTTGTCAAAAGCCTTACTGAAGTCTATGTAGACAACATCCACTGCCTTGTTTTCATACACTTTGTACTCCCTCAAAAAACTCTGTAGGATGGTTTAGACATGACCTACCATGCACAAAGCCATGCTGACTATCATTAATTAGACCATGTCTTTTGAAGTACTTGTATATCCAGTCACTTAGAATACCTTCCAATAAATTTCCCACAACTGATGTCAGACTCACTGGCCTATAATTTCCTGGTTTCTGTTTAGAGACATTTTTAAACAGTGGAACAACACTGGCTATCCTCCAATCCTCTGGTACCTCGTTCTCTTCCTGGTAAATTCCTCAAAAAACTCTATAAGGTTGGTTAGACGTGACCTACCACGCACTAAGCCATGCTGACTGTCCTTAATCAGTCCCTGAAATTCCAAATACTTATATCCGATCCCTTAGAATACCTTCTAATAACTTTCCCAAACCTGGAATATTGAGTTGCCACTCCTGCCCCTCCTGCAACCAAGTCTCACTAATGGCTGCAACGTCATAACTCCAGGTGTTGATCCAGGACCGGAGATCTGCCTTTCCAACAATACTACTTGCATTGGAATATGTACTGTCGCACCATGCTCAACCTTGTGATTCCTCACTTTGTCTGAGGTCTTCCCAACATCTGTCTCCACAATCTCTCCACTGACTGTTGTGCCACTCTGGTTACCATCCCCCTACAACTCTAGTTTAAACCCCACCATTGCAGCATCACTAATCATTGTTTTTCAACATCAACATTAAAATATCAATTAATAAATGCTAAACAGTCATAGGGTCATAAAGCACTAACAAATAGAAACAGGCCCTTCAGCCCATCTAGTCTGTGTTGAACAATGATTCTGTCTGTTCCAATTGACCCTGGACCATATCCCTTCATACCCCTCTCACCCCTTATCCAAACTTCTCTCAAATTTTGCAATTGACCCTGTACCCTCCACTTCCACTGGCAGCTCCCTCCACACTCAGACCACCCTCTGAAGAAGATCCCCTTCAGGTTCCCAATAAATATTTCACTATACACTCTTAACATGGACCAAAACACTGAAGCTGTATTGAAGATCCACACAGAGACTCTGCAAGTCCTATTAGACTGTCCTGCAAACAAGTCAGTTCCCACACAGTTAAATGTGGGTATGGATATCAAGGTCCCAAATTAAAAGTTTGTGCTTTGAATCGAGAAGCCAGTATGGACTTGTTAAAGCAAAACAGTGTCTGACTGAATTGGTGGCAATTTTTCAAGAAGTTACATCAAAGAAAGTGATCAGAGCAGCATTTCTACACTGAAGAAATATTGCAAAGGTGTGTCTGCTTCTGTCACATAATGATGCTGAAAAACTAATCCACATCTTTAGATTACTACAGTGCACTTTTTATTGGCCTTCCAAAGCAATCTATTGACATGCTTCAACTCATTCAGAATACCACTGCTAGACTTTTAAACAAACCAGGATGAGGGAAAATATCACTCCCATCTTAGCTACTCTGCATTGGCTTCCTGTATCTTTTAGAATTGATTTTAAAGTTCTCTTACTTGTTTTTAAAACATTCAGTGGTCTGGGACCAGAGTACGTCACAGAATTGTTTTCATTTCATAATTCTGCTTGAGCTTCCAGGTCTTCTTCTGCCGGTCTCTTAAATGTAAACAATCTCCCTCGAAAGTTAATTGGCAGGTCGGCTTTTTTGAACTACCTCCTGAACCCTGGAATTCAATGCCTAAAACTATAAGGGATGCAGACTCAGTTGGCACTTCTAACCGTCTGGGGGAAGAAGCTGTTTCCTACCCTAACAGTCCCTGTCCTCCTGCCTGATGGTAAGGGGTCAAACAGATAGTTGGCCAGCTTGGAGGGATCACTGATGGTGTTAAGGGCCCTGTGCACACAGTGCTCTTGATAGATATCTTTACTAGGGGCAAGAGGGAGAAGTCAGCTGGTCAGAGTGAAAGCGCTGATGGTCATGATCACCCTGAGCAGCAGACAGTGAGAGCGCTGATTTATGAAACTGAAAGCTGCTGTGGGTGCATTAATTGAGATCACTGAATTGTTTCTGCATCAATATTCCTCACCTCATCATCAGTCACAGATTGGAAGCATTCCCATTATGAAGGCCAATACAACACTGCGTGTGGAACAACAGTGAAGAGCTCAGAGCCATCATTCATCTATAGAAGATTAATTTTCTGATGTCAGTGCAATGCAATTTATTTGAAAAAATGGGAGAGATATTTCACTTCATGCTGACTCTCACTAATGTTTTGATATTTCCTTGCATTAATAATGAATGAAATAGTAATATATTTTATATTAAGGCCCACTGTCGGTCAAGTTCGATCACAGATGTGGCATCCCAGCTGTCACAAGTCAGCATCCAAGCCTGAGCAGTACAATGTGGAGAGCAAGCTGTTGCCCGCTGGTGCACCATCAATAACTCGCGGAGAAGTGAGGCGAGATACAGGCTTTTATTCGCTGGAAGAGAGCAGTCAACAGCAAGAGATCCCCACACGACATCCTGGAGACTGAGGGAGGAGCAGTGCCTCCAATCACCACACCCACGCAGCCGACTCCCCCACTCCACACAGCTGATGAATCCAAAGGAACGGCAGAGACCAATACAAGTTGGCACCAGCAGCATCACATGAGTTGCCAGTCAGCGTTGACCTCAGGGACTCCAGCTCCGAATTTTTCCTCAGATTTTACTCCTGAAGCCTTCCTCATGAGTGGGTATGGCAGCAAAGCATTGGAGGTTTGAGATCCGAGTTTTCCTTCCCCTAGAGGAGCTGCCAACCACAGCTGGTGAGCCCCATCTGCCCGGAGCAGCTACTTTTAAGGCATCAGTGACCCACTTTTCTCCTGTCAGTAGAAACAGAACCAGAAGATATATTAATAATATTGTAAATTAGTATTTCATTCATTGTGATTATTCTTCATTTTGGGATCTGGGCTAAGGAACGATGGCCTTTGCAGATAACATGAAGGTTGGTGGTTTGTGGATGGTGTAGAAGGTTACAATGGGGTATTGACAGGATTCAGAGCTCTGTTGAGAAGTGGCAGAAGCATTTCAATATAAAAAAGTGTTTGGAAGATCGAACTTAATCAAACTATAGGATTAATAGCGGGATTCATAGCAGTATCGAGGAATGGATGGATCTTGGGGTCCATGTCTGTCAATCCCTCAAAAGTGCTGTGGAAGTAGCAATTGACAGGGTGGTTAAGAAGGCATATGGTGTGTTGGCCTTCATTTGTCAGGGAATTGAGTTCTAGAGTTCTGAGAGGTAATGTTGGAGCTCTATAAAACCCTGGTTAGGCCATGCTTAGAGTATTGTGCTGAGTTCTGTTCAGCTTATTATAGGAAGGATGTGAAAGCTTTAGAGAGGGCACAGAGGAGATTCACTAGGACGCTGCCTGGATTAGAGAGCACATCCTATGAGGACTGGTTGAGTGACCTAGGCCTTTTCTCTATGGAGCGAAGGAGGATGAGTGGTGACGTGATAGAGGTGTACACGATGATAAGAGACAGATCGAGTGGATGGCCAGCAATTATTTCCCAGAATGGAAATGACGGAAAAGGAGCAAAGGATGATGAAGGGTAACTTGATTGAGGTGTAGAAGATGATAAGGGGCATAGATTGAGTGAACAGTCAGAGACTTTTTCCCAGGACAGAAACAGCTAATACAAGAGGACATAATTTTAAGGTGATTGGAGAAAAGTATGATGCAAGGGATGACGCAAATGACATATTTCACTGTGTCTTTTGATGTATATGTGACAAGTATAGCTAATCTTCTTCCAGGCAGCATTCTGGTGAACTTCTTCTGCACCCTTTCAAAGTCTTGGCTTCCTTCGTATAATGGGACAACCAGAAATGAATGCAATACTCCAGATAAAGTTGCAACAAACCTTCCTGATTCTTCAAGTTTAATTGTCATTCAACCATACATGAATACCCATGAATACAGTCTAACTAAACAGCGTTACTCCAGGACCAAGGTACAAAATGCTGTACCAACAGTCAAACACAGTATAAGGCATATATTAGACATTTAAGAGAGCAAGCACATATAAGATATCAGTGATATACAAACACACAAAAAATAGTCCAAGACCCTGAGTCGATGAATGTTGCAGCAGTCTGCAGTTGAACACAATACAACTTCTCTTCTGCCAAGCAGACACTGGGGACAGCACTGACTTCGGTGTTGATGCCATTCCACACCGACTCCAATGCCTCCCCTGGGCAGCTGTGCACAGACAACACTGCAGCTTGAGGTGTAGACCTCGCTACAAACAAGGCCACTCAGCTCCCCTGCCCTGCACCAATAAATCAGTGAATAGGACCCGCAGCATTTCACATGAACAATGTTCAACAGGGTCTTTCAATCACAATTAAAGAAACTAAAATGAATACTCGCTGGAAGACTGCACACCTCCTCCGTGAACCAATGCCTCTCTGACCCAGGCAGAGGCACAGTCCAAACCAAGTCCAGCTCCTTCTGTCCCTCTGCCAACTGCAATAATTTCAGTTCTTAATGTCCAACTCTTGAGTGTAAAAAACGACATTTAAAAAGGATGACCCTGCCACTGCATTCAAATGTGCCATCATCTTCCTGGAAGTCCTTCTCTTATGTGTGTTCTTGAACTCAATACCTCAACTAATAAAGCAAGCAAGCCATATACCTCCTTTACATTTACCTCCTTTACATATACCTCCTTTATTTACATATACCTCCTTTACCTCCTAGGCATTGATTGCACTCACATCTACAGTGCTACCAGCAATGTGCTGGCGTTGGAGAGGGTCCAGAGGAGGTTCATAAGAATGATCCCAGGAATGAAAGGGTTAACATATGAGGAGCCAAGAACCAGAAGTACAACCTCAGAATAGAGGGCCATCCCAGTAGGACAAAGATGAGGAAAATGTCTTTAGCCAGGGGATGATAAATCTGTGGAATTCATTGTCACAGACAGCTATGGAGGCCAAGTCATTGTTTATATTTAAAGTGGAGGTTGGTTGATAGGCTCTTGATTAGTCAGGATGTAAAGGTTATGGAGAGAAGGCAGAGGAATGGGGTTGAGAGGGATAATAAATTAGACATGATAAAATGGTGGATTAGACTCGATGGGCTAAATAGCTTATTTCTGCTGTAATGTCATTTGCTTTTATGGTCTCATTTAGAAATATTTGCAAGGTAAATAAACCACCATACTTTGATGTAAGTTATCTAAGGTTATTGTTTTAACAGCAAGTAGAACTGTCTGCACAAAGGCTAGAGTTATGATGGGAATTACTTTCTGCCATATGATAGCATTATACAGTGTAATCATATCAGGTCAATAGAATAACTTCATGTTCAGTGGATCCTTAAGACTAACATAGCCGTGAGGGGGTAGTGGAGATTAGCTCCCACCATCTATGTAATGCTCCGAATGGCGTGCATCTTCAATAGCCTCTGACAACTGTCCAGCTCCTGGTCTTCACGATTGGCTTAGCTTCTAAACAAGGCAGAACCATTTCTACTAGCACCTTAAAACTATGCTCTAGGCAGATGGGGCTCAGCAGGTCCATTGTCAGCAACTCTTGCGATGCTGCTGGTACCAGATTATCAGTTTCTGCCATTCCCTTGGATTTATCAGCTGTGTGCAGAAGGCCCGTAATAATGGACGCTGCTTTTCTGAGACACCACTCCTTGAAGATATCCTGGGTACTTTGTAGGCTAGTACCCAAGATACAGCAGACTAAATTTACAACCCTCTGCAGCTTCTTTTGGTCCTGTGCAGTAGCTCCCACCCCCCATACCAGACAGTGACCTGGTGAATAAAATTGAGATGTCACCAACATATTAGTAGACCATGATAAGTTGATGAGTTGATCATGAGGCAGACACCACCACCTCTGCTTTTGAGAGACTCAACAGTCCTCTCTTGATGGTATATAGTGAACTCATCAATCTGAATTGCTGCCTCCGGTAGGGAAGAGGTTAACCAGGATTCCGTGAAGCAGAGGACACATGCTGCCCTAATGTCCCTCTGATATAGCAGCTGAGCTCTGAGACCACCGACTCATCCTGCAATTTAACCGTTAGGGAATCCTGCACAAGCACTCCCAAGTCCCTTTGCACCTCTGACTTTTGAATTTTCTTCCAATTTCATCATAAAGCTTTTGACACATTGACCTTCATAAAGTAAAAGTACTGAGTACAGAAGATGGAATGCCATGATGAAGTTGTAAAAAACATTGGTGAGACCTAGCTTGGAGTATTGTGTGCAGTTTTGGCCACCTACCTACAGGAAATATGTAAACATAGAAACATAGAAAATAGGTGCAGGAGTAGGCCATTCAGCCCTTCGAGTCTGCACCGCCATTCAGTATGATCATGGCTGATCATCCAACTCAGAATGCTGTACCTGCTTTCTCTCCATACCCCCTGATCCCTTTAGCCACAAGGGCCATATCTAACTCTCTCTTAAATATAGCCAATGAACCGGCCTCAACTGTTTCCTGTGGCAGAGAATTCCACAGATTCACCACTCTCTCTGTGAAGAAGTTTTTCCTCATCTCGATCCTAAAAGGCTTCCCCTTTATCCTTAAACTGTGACCCCTCGTTCTGGACTTCCCCAACATCAGAAACAATCTTCCTGCATCTAGCCTGTCCAATCCCTTTAGAATTTTATACGTTTCAATAAGATTCCCCCTCAATCTTCTAAATTCCAGTGAGTATAAGCCTAGTCGATCCAGTCTTTCTTCATATGAAAGTCCTGCCATCCCAGGAATCAATCTGGTGAACCTTCTCTGGGACCAAAAGTGCACACAATATTCTAGGTGCGGTCTCACCAAGGCCTTGTACAACTGCAGTAGAACCTCTCTGCTCCTGTACTCAAATCCTTTTGCTATGAATGCCAACATACCATTTGCCTTTTTCACTGCCTGCTGTACCTGCATGCCCACCTTTAATGACTGGTGTACAATGACACCCAGGTCTTGTTGCATCTCCCCTTTTCCTAATGGGACACCATTCAGATAATAATCTGTTTTCTTGTTCTTGCAACCAAAGTGGATAACCTCACATTTATCCACATTAAATTGCATCTGCCATGAATTTGCCCACTCATCTAACCTATCCAAGTCACCCTGCATCCTCTTAGCATCCTCCTCACAGCTAACACCGCCGCCCAGCTTTGTGTCATCCGCAAACTTGGAGATGCTGCATTTAATTCCCTCATCTAAATCATTAATATATATTGTAAACAACTGGGGTCCCAGCACTGAGCCTTGTGGTACCCCACTAGTCACTGCCTGCCATTCTGAAAAGGTCTCGTTTACTCCCACTCTTTGCTTCCTGTCTGCCAACCAATTCTCTACCCACATCAATTTACCATACCCCCAATATCATGTGCTTTAAGTTTGCACACTAATCTCCTGTGTGGGACCTTGTCAAAAGCCTTTTGAAAATCTAAATATACCACATCCACTGGCTCTCCCCTATCCACTCTACTAGTTACATCTTCAAAAAATTCTATAAGATTCGTCAGACATGATTTTCCTTTCACAAATCCATGCTGACTTTGTCCGATGATTTCACCTCTTTCCAAATGTGCTGTTATCACATCTTTGATAACCGACTCTAGCATTTTCCCCACCACCAATGTCAGGCTAACCGGTCTATAATTCCCCAGTTTCTCTCTCCCTCCTTTTTTAAAAAGTGCGGTTACATTAGACACCCTCCAATCCTCAGGAACTAATCCAGAATCTAAGGAGTTTTGAAAAATTATCACTAATGCATCCATTATTTCTTGGGCTACTTCCTTAAGCACTCTGGGATGCAGACCATCTGGCCCTGGGGATTTATCTGCCTTTAATCCCTTCAATTTACCTAACACCACTTCCCTACTAACATGTATTTCCCTCAGTTCCTCCATCTCACTAGACCTTACTATTTCCGGAAGATTATTTATGTCCTCCTTAGTGAAGACAGAACCAAAGTAGTTATTCAATTGGTCTGCCATGTCTTTGTTCCCTATGATCAATTCACCTGTTTCTGACTGTAAAGGACCTACATTTGTCTTGACCAATCTTTTTCTTTTCATGTATCTATAAAAGCTTTTACAGTCAGTTTTTATGTTCCCTGCCAGTTTTCCCTCATAATCTTTTTTCTCTTTCCTAATTAAACCCTTTGTCCTCTTCTGCTGGTCTCTGAATTTCTCCCAGTCCTCAGGTGTGTCGCTTTTTTTGACTAATTTATATGTTTCTTCTTTGGACTTGATACTATCCCTAATTTCCCTTGTCAGCCACGGGTGCACTGCCTTCCCTGGTTTATTCTTTTGCCAAACTGGGATGAACTATTGTTGTAGTTCATCCATGCGATCTTTAAATGCTTGCCATTGCATATCCACCGTCAACCCTTTAAGTATCATTTGCCAGTCTATCTTAGCTAATTCACATCTCACACCTTCAAAGTTACCCTTCTTTAAGTTCAGAACCTTTGTTTCTGAATTAACTATGTCACTCTCCATCTTAATGAAGAATTCCACCATATTATTGTCACTCTTACCCAAGGGGCCCCGCACAACAAGATTGCTAACTAACCCTTCCTCATTGCTCAATACCCAATCTAGAATGGCCTGCTCTCTAGTTGGTTCCTCGACATGTTGGTTCAGAAAACCATCCTGCATACATTCCAAGAAATCCTCTTCCTCAGCACCCTTACCAATTTGGTTCACCCAATCTATATGTAGATAGAAGTCACCCATTATAACTACTGTTCCTTTATTGCACGCATTTCTAATTTCCTGTTTAATGCCATCCCCAACCTCACTACTACTGTTAGGTGGCCTGTACACAACTGCCACCAGCGTTTTCTGCCCCTTAGTGTTATGCAGCTCTACCCATATCGGTTCCACATCCTCCAGGCTAATGTCCTTCCTTTTTATTGCGTTAATCACCTCTCTAACCAGCAATGCTACCCCACCTCCTTTTCTTTCCTGTCTATCCCTCCTGAATATTGAATATCCCTGGATGTTGAGCTCCCATCCTTGGTCACCCTGGAGCCATGTCTCTGTGATCCCAACTATATCATATTCATTAATAATTATCTGCACATTCAATTCATCCACCTTGTTACGAATGCTCCTTGCATTGACCACAAAGCCTTCAGGCTTGTTTTTACAACACTCTTAGCCCTTATACAATTATGTTGAAAAGTGGCTGTTTTTGCTTTTTGCCCTGGATTTGCCTGCCAGCCACTTTTACTTTTCACCTTACTACTTTTTGCTTCTACCCTCATTTTACACCCCTCTGTCTCTCTGCACTTGTTCCCATCCCCCTGCCACATTAGTTTAAATCCTCCTGAACAGCAGTAGCAAACGCTCCCCCTAGGACATTGGTTCCAGTCCAGCCCAGGTGCAGACCGTCCTGTTTATGCTGGTCCCACCTCCCCCAGAACTGGTTCCAATACCCCAGAAATTTGAATCCCTCCCCCATGCACCATTAGTTTAAAGCCTCCTGAACAGCAGTAGCAAATGCTCCCCCTAGGAGAAGGTTGAAAGAGTGCAGAGAAAATTTACAAGGATGTTGCCAGGTTCTGGAGGACCTGAATTATAAGGAAATATTGAATAGCTTAGGACTTTATTGCTTGGATTATAGAAGACCGAGAGAAGATTTGATAGAGGTGTACAAAATTATGAAGGCTATAGATAGGGTAAATGCAAGCAGGCTTTTTCCACTGAGGTTGGGTGGGACTACAGCCAGGGGTCATGAGTTAAAGGTGAAAGGTAAGGAAAGGGATCATGAGAGGAAACTTCTTCACACAGAGGGTAGTACGAATGTGGATTGAGCTGCCAGTGCAAGTGGAGCATATGAGCTTGATTTCAACATTTAAGAGAAGTTTTGGACAGGGACATGGATGGTAGGGATATGGAGGGCTATGGTCTCGGTGCAGGTCGATGGGAGTAGGCAGTTTAAGTGGTTTCAGCATGGACTAGATAGACTGAAGGGCCTGTTTTCTTGCTGTACTTTTCTATGACTCTATTTAGAAAATAGTCCATGCCTTTATTTCTTCTACCAAAGTGCATGTCCGTACACTTCCCCTACACTATATTCGATCTGTCACTTCTTTACCCATTTCCCCATCTGTCTTTCTGCATGCTCCCTGCTTCCTCAACACTACCTTCTCCTCTACCTTCTGTATCATCGTATCATCTGTAAACGTGGCCACAAAGCATTATCCAAATCACTGGCATACAATGTGGGAAGCAGTCCAAACACTGACCCCCTATGGAACACCACGGGCTATCGACAGCCAACCAGAGTAGTTCCTCTTTATCACAAACAAGAGGCATTCTGCAGATGCTGGAAATCTGAGCAACACACAAAAGTGCTGGAGGAACTCAGCTGGCCGGGCAGCATCTATGGAAAAGAGTACAGTCGACGTTTTGGGCCGAGACCATATTCCCAGTCTTTGCTTCTTTCCAAGCAGCCAGTTTTCTAACCATGCTAGCATCATTCCTGTAGTACACTCGGCTCCTATCTTGCTAAGCAGCCTCATGTGAGGCACCTTATGTCATCTGCCCAAGTCCATGTGTGCACAGGTGTAATGAAAGACGTATCTGCATTACAGGCACCAAGCATTCATGAGAAAAACAGCAATTCAACATAAATTGCATGCAATATTTTCCCAAGAAGAACTTAATTAGAACAAAAAGTCAATTTTAGTGCAAAGTGATCACAGTGGTCATAGTGTTGCTAGACTGTATTTTTAGGTATTTATTAGGGTTGCAACAGATGGTTCAAGAACCAAATGGGTGAAAGAATGTTTAACACAGGTGGTGTTCACTAATCAGTGTAGTAAGGACAAATAACTGGCAACAATTTTAGTAACTTAAGGGAGGATGCGATGAAAAGTTGTCAGGAAACAAAATATCCTTTCCCCCGTTAGTGAGTTCTCCCAATGGATCCTATCTGATAGGATAAAATCTGATCTCCCAATGGATCCTATCTGATAGGATAAAATCTGATCTCTCAGTGGATCCTATCTGATAGGATAGAATCTGATCTCCCAATGGATCCTATCTGATAGGATAAAATCTGATCTCTCAGTGGATCCTATCTGATAGGATAGAATCTAATCACTTAGTGGATCCTCATTGTTTACCAGTACAGATGTTGATAGCCCGCCTGTGTTTTCACGGTGTTCTGCACCCTCATTTACACTTCCTCTTTCACTTATATTGACATTCATCACACCCCACAGTCACACCCCTTACCTCCTGATGATAAATTGCAATCAGGACCTCGGAAGATTGATTTTCAAATCCTCACAATTGAATTAAATTGACTTTATTTCTTACATCCTTCACCAATATGAGGAGTAAAAATCTTTACGTTACATTTCCGTCTAAATATGCATAGTAATTTATATTAAATAGAACAGTCAATGTAACATAGAAATACACTGAAATCAGTGTGAATTAATCAGTCTAATGGCCTGGTGGAAGAAGCTGTCCCAGAGCCTTTATAAAAATTTTGGTAAAATAACCATTTTTATAGCATTTATTTGACCAATTAATGACATCGATATAGGCAACTATTTAGAAAGCATTTGTTGAGTATATTCAATTAGAGGGGGAAAAATTATACTTATATAGGTGTTTAACATTTTTTGTAATTTTAATACCAAGGTAAGTAAAATAGTTTTTAGCAATATTAAAAGGTATTTGATCATAATAATCAGAATAATTATTAATGGGAAATAATTCACTTTTATGTAAGTTTAGTTTATATCCAGAGAAAATACTAAATTCTGTAAATATAGATAACATAAAAGGAATAGATTTCCTAGTGTCTGAAATGTAAACTAATAAATCATCCGCATAGAATGAAACCTTATGTAATTTATCCCCTGTCTTAATACCCTGCACAGAATTAGAATCCCTAAGAGCAATAGCAAGTGGTTCTAAAACCAAATTAAATAATAAAGGACTGAGAGGGCAACCCTGATGGGCTCCTCTATATAATCTAACACCAGGAGACTTTTGATTATTAGTTATAATCGCAGCCACCGGGGTTTGATAAATCAGTTTAATCCGGGAAATAAATCACGGACCGAAATTAAACCTCTTCAAAACCTGAAACAAATAAGGCCACTCCACCCTATCAAAAGCTTTCTCTGCATCCAGAGACACCATACATTCAGATTCTTTAACTAAGGGGGTATTTAAATGATATTTAACAGTCTTCGAATATTAAAATGTGAGTACCTATTTTAATAAATCCAGTTTGATCATTTGAGATAACAGTAGGCAAAATATTCTCGTCTATTGGCTAAAATCTTAAAGAGAATTTTAAAATCTACATTCAGTAAGGAGATAGGTCTATAGGATGCACATTCCAATAAACCTTTTCCTTTTTCAGGAATCAATGAAATTAATGCCTCATAAAAAGTTTTCAGAAGATTCCCAGAGGATATAGAATCAGTAAAAGTTTGACAAAGATGTGGTATAAGCATTTCATGGAAAGGGAAGTTCACAACTACAGATGCGCTGGGCTGTCCGCACCACTCTCTGCAGAGTCCTGAGATTGAGGGAAGTACAGTTCCCATACCAGACAGGGATGCAGCCAGTCAGGATGCTCTCAATTGTGCCCCTGTAGAAAGTTCTTCGGATTTGGGGACCCATACCAAACTTCTTCAACTGCCTGAGGTGAAAGGCGCTGATTAACTTTACTCACCTTATACATTACATGTATTAGGAATTTGCTGTGGTGTGTTGGTCAGGGCACGACATGCAACAAAAGCAACATTCAACACGCATAAAGAATAAAGAACTATATTCAAGATTGTTTATTGACCTTGTTCAGTATATGGGTGTAAAGGAGAACAAAATAATTGTTATTCAGGATCTGCTGCAGCACAAAAGCACAATAAATATAAATATAAAACAATCCTATAAATCACAATGTACACGTAGCTATTGTATATACAGACTGATTGTATGTACATAAAGTGACATTCGGTGATGTGGATGTAGTGGGTGGTGGTGGAGTGGCTTAGTGGGTGGATATGCTGATCAAGCCAGATGGATATAAGAATAATTTATAAGTATGGATATGGAATAAAATGTGCAAAAATACATACACAGCAGCATGTAATTACAATGTACAGGTAAACAGCACTGCATTATAGATAGTGGTTTAATGTGTTTCAAGTGCAATGCAGTAACTGAGGTAATATATAGAGGAGGGTGGGGAGGCTAACTAGAATGATTGATCAGAGTAACTGCCTGGGGGAAGGACCATGTCTATAAGATGGTGTGAAGTTTTCATTTTAATAGCCCTGTAGAGCTTTTCAGAAGGGAGCTTTAAGAAAATGCAGTTGGCAAGGTGGGTCGCGTTGTCCTAGACGCATACAAGTCCTAGAGCGATGCTAGCCTGTAGCCAATGGCCCTTTCTGCCACCCTGACCATTTGCTATAGTTGCCATACATTCGTGAGGATGCTGCACCAAACCAGACAGTAATGGCTGATGGGAAGATGCTCTCTACAATGGCAGCATGGAATTGCGCCAGTATGTTCTGGGAAAGGTGGAATTTTACCAACTGCCATAAGCAGTTCATCCTCTTCCGAGTCTTTTTGTTAATGAAAATGATATGGTTCTAATAATCACTGGTCTAATAATATGGCCTCTACAACAATTCTATTGTATGAGGCGTGATTGATAAGCTTGTGGCCTAAGGTAGAAGGAGTCAAGTTTAGAAAACCTAGCACATTTATTTTTCAACATAGTCCCCTCCTACATTTACACACTTAGTCCAGCGGTCGTGGAGCATACAGATCTTGGACCTCCAGGAAGTGTCCACAGATGGGTGATTGATACGTTCGTGGCCTAGGGTAGAAGGAGATGAGTTATACAGCTCTTGTTACATGCACATGCAGTTCAACTCTTGAGTGATTATGCAGAAAGTTTGAAGTTAATATCTCATCTCTTTCTACCTTAGACCACAAACTTATTAATCACCCCTGATGAGTTATTAACTGGTGATTTATTAACTTCAAACTTTCTGCATAATCACTCAAAGAGTTGGCTTGCATGTGCATGTACAGAGAGCTGTATGATTCATCTCCTTCTACCTTAGGCCACGAAGTTATCAATCACCCCTGCTGTGGACACTTCTTGGAGGTCCAAGATCCGTGTGCTCCATGACCACTGGACTAAGTGTGTAAATGTAGGAGGGGACTACGTTGAAAAACAAATGTGCTAGGTTTTCTAAAATTAACTCCTTCTACCCTAGGCCACAAACATATCAATCACCCCTTGTATGTCTTTATTATCCTGTGAATGCTTGCAAGAACATGAATCTCAGTGTTGTACACGGTGACATACATATACTTTGATAATAAATTTATTTTGAACAAGGCTGTGAATTGAGTCAGAATTAGCAAGCTCATTCACAGTTACAAAAATTAACAGGAACTGCTACTGTAAGAAGCTGACCTATTAGACTAAATATAACACAGTGTAAAATTATTCCCACCATCACAGATCTGAGCTAATCAGAGAAACTCCAGTGTGGGTTATAATTTGGATTAATGTGACATCCAGCCAATCAGCTTGCAATCCAGAATGTTAACCTTTCAATTTATTGCAGCAGTAAATAAAATTGGCAGGTGCCCAATGGACGGAAAAAATAGTTGTTTAAGAGGGTGTATAATGGGGCACTTACAAAGCAATGTTTACAATATTTAATTGTATGTTTACTTGTGTATTGCCAATGACACCACTGTTGTTGGCAAAATCTTAGATGGGGAGGTGTAGGTGAGTGAGATAGATCAACTGGTCAAGTGGTGACACAATAACAACGTCAGTAAGACCCAGGAATTGATTGTGGACTTCAGGAAAGGGAAGTCCGAAGACCTCATTCAGGGTTCAGTGGTGGAAAATATGACCAGCTTCAAGTGCTTGGGAGTCAACATCTCAGAAGATCTTTCCTGGGCCCAACACCTTTCAAGATGGTACTGGTGACCTATGACGATATTTTGCAGGCAGCTCGCAAAAACTGTTAGATATTCCATGAGATATACTTCTTCTGAATTACAATCACTGCAATCTGCAGCCTGTAATTCTCCTCTAAGAAACGTATATTTGAACTGTCAAAATCAGGGTCCTCAACCTCTTTTAAGCCATGGACCCCTCCCGTTAAGTGATGAGCCGAGAAGACCCTGGAAATGAAGTAGTGATTTTACGGATCAGAAGAGATGGATTAAAGTGTCAAGCCCCTAGAGTGGATAACATATTGGTGTTAAGCCCCTATGCTCCATTCAAACCAAGATCACCCATCAGGCCTATCCCATCTTCTTGTATTTGGCCAGTCTGCCTCTCTTCTCACTATTACCATCAGGTGGGAGGTGCAGGAGTCCTGGGTCCTACACCATCAGGTTCAGGAACAGTTGTCTCCCTACATCCATCAGGTGGGAGTGCAGGAGTCGTGGGGTCCCACACCATCAGCTTCAGGAACAGTTGTCTCCCTACAACCATCAGGTGGGAGTGCAGGAGTCCTGGGTTCCCACCCCATCAGCTTCAGGAACAGTTGTCACCCTACAACCATCAGGTGGGAGTGCAGGAGTCCTGGGGTCCCACTCCATTAGCTTCAGGAACAGTTGTCGCCCAACAACCATCAAGTGGGAGTGCAGGAGTCCTGGGGTCCCACTCCATTAGCTTCAGGAACAGTTGTCGCCCTACAACCATCAGGTGGGAGTGCAGGAGTCCTGGGATCCCACCCCATCAGCTTCAGGAACAGTTGTTCCCCGACAACCATCAGGTGGGAGCGCAGGAGTCCTGGGGTCCCACACCATCAGATTCAGGAGCAGTTGTCTCCCTACAACCATCAGGTGGGAGTGCAGGAGTCCTGGGGTCCCACCCCATCAGCTTCAGGAGCAGTTGTCCCCCTACAACCATCAAGTGGGAGTGCAGGAGTCCTGGGATCCCACCCCATCAGCTTCAGGAGCAGTTGTCTCCCTACAACCATCAAGTGGGAGTGCAGGAGTCCTGGGGTCCCACTCCATCAGCTTCAGGAACAGTTGTCGCCCAACAACCATCAAGTGGGAGTGCAGGAGTCCTGGGGTCCCACCCCGTCAGCTTCAGGAACAGTTGTCTCCCTACAACCATCAGGTGGGAGTGCAGGAGTCCTGGGGTCCCACCCCATCAGCTTCAGGAACAGTTGTCTCCCTACAACCATCAGGTGGGAGTGCAGGAGTCCTGGGGTCCCACCCCATCAGCTTCAGGAACAGATGTCCCCTACAACCATCAGGTGGGAGTGCAGGAGTCCTGGGGTCCCACCCCATCAGCTTCAGGAACAGATGTCCCCTACAACCATCAGGTGGGAGTGCAGGAGTCCTGGGGTCCCACCCCATCAGCTTCAGGAACAGTTGTTCCCCGACAACCATCAGGTGGGAGTGCAGGAGTCCTGGGGTCCCACTCCATTAGCTTCAGGAACAGTTGTCGCCCTACAACCATCAGGTGGGAGTGCAGGAGTCCTGGGATCCCACTCCATCAGCTTCAGGAACAGTTGTTCCCCGACAACCATCAGGTGGGAGCGCAGGAGTCCTGGGGTCCCACACCATCAGATTCAGGAGCAGTTGTCTCCCTACAACCATCAGGTGGGAGTGCAGGAGTCCTGGGTTCCCACCCCATCAGCTTCAGGAACAGTTGTCACCCTACAACCATCAGGTGGGAGTGCAGGAGTCCTGGGGTCCCACTCCATTAGCTTCAGGAACAGTTGTCGCCCAACAACCATCAAGTGGGAGTGCAGGAGTCCTGGGGTCCCACTCCATTAGCTTCAGGAAAAGTTGTCGCCCTACAACCATCAGGTGGGAGTGCAGGAGTCCTGGGATCCCACCCCATCAGCTTCAGGAACAGTTGTTCCCCGACAACCATCAGGTGGGAGCGCAGGAGTCCTGGGGTCCCACACCATCAGATTCAGGAGCAGTTGTCTCCCTACAACCATCAGGTGGGAGTGCAGGAGTCCTGGGGTCCCACCCCATCAGCTTCAGGAGCAGTTGTCCCCCTACAACCATCAAGTGGGAGTGCAGGAGTCCTGGGATCCCACCCCATCAGCTTCAGGAGCAGTTGTCTCCCTACAACCATCAAGTGGGAGTGCAGGAGTCCTGGGGTCCCACTCCATCAGCTTCAGGAACAGTTGTCGCCCAACAACCATCAAGTGGGAGTGCAGGAGTCCTGGGGTCCCACCCCGTCAGCTTCAGGAACAGTTGTCTCCCTACAACCATCAGGTGGGAGTGCAGGAGTCCTGGGGTCCCACCCCATCAGCTTCAGGAACAGTTGTCTCCCTACAACCATCAGGTGGGAGTGCAGGAGTCCTGGGGTCCCACCCCATCAGCTTCAGGAACAGATGTCCCCTACAACCATCAGGTGGGAGTGCAGGAGTCCTGGGGTCCCACCCCATCAGCTTCAGGAACAGATGTCCCCTACAACCATCAGGTGGGAGTGCAGGAGTCCTGGGGTCCCACCCCATCAGCTTCAGGAACAGTTGTTCCCCGATAACCATCAGGTGGGAGTGCAGGAGTCCTGGGGTCCCACTCCATTAGCTTCAGGAACAGTTGTCGCCCTACAACCATCAGGTGGGAGTGCAGGAGTCCTGGGATCCCACTCCATCAGCTTCAGGAACAGTTGTTCCCCGACAACCATCAGGTGGGAGCGCAGGAGTCCTGGGGTCCCACACCATCAGATTCAGGAGCAGTTGTCTCCCTACAACCATCAGGTGGGAGTGCAGGAGTCCTGGGTTCCCACCCCATCAGCTTCAGGAACAGTTGTCACCCTACAACCATCAGGTGGGAGTGCAGGAGTCCTGGGGTCCCACTCCATTAGCTTCAGGAACAGTTGTCGCCCAACAACCATCAAGTGGGAGTGCAGGAGTCCTGGGGTCCCAGTCCATTAGCTTCAGGAAAAGTTGTCGCCCTACAACCATCAGGTGGGAGTGCAGGAGTCCTGGGATCCCACCCCATCAGCTTCAGGAACAGTTGTTCCCCGACAACCATCAGGTGGGAGCGCAGGAGTCCTGGGGTCCCACACCATCAGATTCAGGAGCAGTTGTCTCCCTACAACCATCAGGTGGGAGTGCAGGAGTCCTGGGGTCCCACCCCATCAGCTTCAGGAGCAGTTGTCCCCCTACAACCATCAAGTGGGAGTGCAGGAGTCCTGGGATCCCACCCCATCAGCTTCAGGAGCAGTTGTCTCCCTACAACCATCAAGTGGGAGTGCAGGAGTCCTGGGGTCCCACTCCATCAGCTTCAGGAACAGTTGTCGCCCAACAACTATCAAGTGGGAGTGCAGGAGTCCTGGGGTCCCACCCCGTCAGCTTCAGGAACAGTTGTCTCCCTACAACCATCAGGTGGGAGTGCAGGAGTCCTGGGGTCCCACCCCATCAGCTTCAGGAACAGTTGTCACCCTACAACCATCAGGTGGAAGTGCAGGAGTCCTGGTGTCCCACCCCATCAGCTTCAGGAACAGTTGTCTCCCTACAACCATCAGGTGGGAGTGCAGGAGTCCTGGGGTCCCACCCCATCAGCTTCAGGAACAGATGTCCCCTACAACCATCAGGTGGGAGTGCAGGAGTCCTGGGGTCCCACCCCATCAGCTTCAGGAACAGATGTCCCCTACAACCATCAGGTGGGAGTGCAGGAGTCCTGGGGTCCCACCCCATCAGCTTCAGGAACAGTTGTTCCCCGACAACCATCAGGTGGGAGTGCAGGAGTCCTGGGGTCCCACTCCATTAGCTTCAGGAACAGTTGTCGCCCTACAACCATCAGGTGGGAGTGCAGGAGTCCTGGGATCCCACTCCATCAGCTTCAGGAACAGTTGTTCCCCGACAACCATCAGGTGGGAGCGCAGGAGTCCTGGGGTCCCACACCATCAGATTCAGGAGCAGTTGTCTCCCTACAACCATCAGGTGGGAGTGCAGGAGTCCTGGGTTCCCACCCCGTCAGCTTCAGGAACAGTTGTCTCCCTACAACCATCAGGTGGGAGTGCAGGAGTCCTGGGGTCCCACCCCATCAGCTTCAGGAACAGTTGTCACCCTACAACCATCAGGTGGAAGTGCAGGAGTCCTGGTGTCCCACCCCATCAGCTTCAGGAACAGTTGTCTCCCTACAACCATCAGGTGGGAATGCAGGAGTCCTGGGGTCCCACCCCATCAGCTTCAGGAACAGTTGTCTCCCTACAACCATCAGGTGGGAGTGCAGGAGTCCTGGGGTCCCACCCCATCAGCTTCAGGAACAGTTGTCGCCCTACAACCATCAGGTGGGAGTGCAGGAGTCCTGGGGTCCCACCCCATCAGCTTCAGGAACAGTTGTCGCCCTACAACCATCAGGTGAGAATGCAGGAGTCCTGGGGTCCCACCCCATCAGCTTCAGGAACAGTTGTCTCCCTACAACCATCAGGTGGGAGTGCAGGAGTCCTGGGTCCCACCCCATCAGCTTCAGGAACAGTTGTCTCCCTACAACCATCAGGTGGGAGTGCAGGAGTCCTGGGTCCCACCCCATCAGCTTCAGGAACAGTTGTCTCCCTACAACCATCAGGTGGGAGTGCAGGAGTCCTGGGGTCCCACCCCATCAGCTTCAGGAACAGTTGTCGCCCTACAACCATCAGGTGGGAGTGCAGGAGTCCTGGGATCCCACCCCATCAGCTTCAGGAGCAGTTGTCTCCCTACAACCATCAAGTGGGAGTGCAGGAGTCCTGGGGTCCCACTCCATCAGCTTCAGGAACAGTTGTCGCCCAACAACCATCAAGTGGGAGTGCAGGAGTCCTGGGGTCCCACCCCGTCAGCTTCAGGAACAGTTGTCTCCCTACAACCATCAGGTGGGAGTGCAGGAGTCCTGGGGTCCCACCCCATCAGCTTCAGGAACAGTTGTCTCCCTACAACCATCAGGTGGGAGTGCAGGAGTCCTGGGGTCCCACCCCATCAGCTTCAGGAACAGATGTCCCCTACAACCATCAGGTGGGAGTGCAGGAGTCCTGGGGTCCCACCCTATCAGCTTCAGGAACAGATGTCCCCTACAACCATCAGGTGGGAGTGCAGGAGTCCTGGGGTCCCACCCCATCAGCTTCAGGAACAGTTGTTCCCCGACAACCATCAGGTGGGAGTGCAGGAGTCCTGGGGTCCCACTCCATTAGCTTCAGGAACAGTTGTCGCCCTACAACCATCAGGTGGGAGTGCAGGAGTCCTGGGATCCCACTCCATCAGCTTCAGGAACAGTTGTTCCCCGACAACCATCAGGTGGGAGCGCAGGAGTCCTGGGGTCCCACACCATCAGATTCAGGAGCAGTTGTCTCCCTACAACCATCAGGTGGGAGTGCAGGAGTCCTGGGTTCCCACCCCATCAGCTTCAGGAACAGTTGTCACCCTACAACCATCAGGTGGGAGTGCAGGAGTCCTGGGGTCCCACTCCATTAGCTTCAGGAACAGTTGTCGCCCAACAACCATCAAGTGGGAGTGCAGGAGTCCTGGGGTCCCACTCCATTAGCTTCAGGAAAAGTTGTCGCCCTACAACCATCAGGTGGGAGTGCAGGAGTCCTGGGATCCCACCCCATCAGCTTCAGGAACAGTTGTTCCCCGACAACCATCAGGTGGGAGCGCAGGAGTCCTGGGGTCCCACACCATCAGATTCAGGAGCAGTTGTCTCCCTACAACCATCAGGTGGGAGTGCAGGAGTCCTGGGGTCCCACCCCATCAGCTTCAGGAGCAGTTGTCCCCCTACAACCATCAAGTGGGAGTGCAGGAGTCCTGGGATCCCACCCCATCAGCTTCAGGAGCAGTTGTCTCCCTACAACCATCAAGTGGGAGTGCAGGAGTCCTGGGGTCCCACTCCATCAGCTTCAGGAACAGTTGTCGCCCAACAACCATCAAGTGGGAGTGCAGGAGTCCTGGGGTCCCACCCCGTCAGCTTCAGGAACAGTTGTCTCCCTACAACCATCAGGTGGGAGTGCAGGAGTCCTGGGGTCCCACCCCATCAGCTTCAGGAACAGTTGTCTCCCTACAACCATCAGGTGGGAGTGCAGGAGTCCTGGGGTCCCACCCCATCAGCTTCAGGAACAGATGTCCCCTACAACCATCAGGTGGGAGTGCAGGAGTCCTGGGGTCCCACCCCATCAGCTTCAGGAACAGATGTCCCCTACAACCATCAGGTGGGAGTGCAGGAGTCCTGGGGTCCCACCCCATCAGCTTCAGGAACAGTTGTTCCCCGATAACCATCAGGTGGGAGTGCAGGAGTCCTGGGGTCCCACTCCATTAGCTTCAGGAACAGTTGTCGCCCTACAACCATCAGGTGGGAGTGCAGGAGTCCTGGGATCCCACTCCATCAGCTTCAGGAACAGTTGTTCCCCGACAACCATCAGGTGGGAGCGCAGGAGTCCTGGGGTCCCACACCATCAGATTCAGGAGCAGTTGTCTCCCTACAACCATCAGGTGGGAGTGCAGGAGTCCTGGGTTCCCACCCCATCAGCTTCAGGAACAGTTGTCACCCTACAACCATCAGGTGGGAGTGCAGGAGTCCTGGGGTCCCACTCCATTAGCTTCAGGAACAGTTGTCGCCCAACAACCATCAAGTGGGAGTGCAGGAGTCCTGGGGTCCCACTCCATTAGCTTCAGGAAAAGTTGTCGCCCTACAACCATCAGGTGGGAGTGCAGGAGTCCTGGGATCCCACCCCATCAGCTTCAGGAACAGTTGTTCCCCGACAACCATCAGGTGGGAGCGCAGGAGTCCTGGGGTCCCACACCATCAGATTCAGGAGCAGTTGTCTCCCTACAACCATCAGGTGGGAGTGCAGGAGTCCTGGGGTCCCACCCCATCAGCTTCAGGAGCAGTTGTCCCCCTACAACCATCAAGTGGGAGTGCAGGAGTCCTGGGATCCCACCCCATCAGCTTCAGGAGCAGTTGTCTCCCTACAACCATCAAGTGGGAGTGCAGGAGTCCTGGGGTCCCACTCCATCAGCTTCAGGAACAGTTGTCGCCCAACAACTATCAAGTGGGAGTGCAGGAGTCCTGGGGTCCCACCCCGTCAGCTTCAGGAACAGTTGTCTCCCTACAACCATCAGGTGGGAGTGCAGGAGTCCTGGGGTCCCACCCCATCAGCTTCAGGAACAGTTGTCACCCTACAACCATCAGGTGGAAGTGCAGGAGTCCTGGTGTCCCACCCCATCAGCTTCAGGAACAGTTGTCTCCCTACAACCATCAGGTGGGAGTGCAGGAGTCCTGGGGTCCCACCCCATCAGCTTCAGGAACAGATGTCCCCTACAACCATCAGGTGGGAGTGCAGGAGTCCTGGGGTCCCACCCCATCAGCTTCAGGAACAGATGTCCCCTACAACCATCAGGTGGGAGTGCAGGAGTCCTGGGGTCCCACCCCATCAGCTTCAGGAACAGTTGTTCCCCGACAACCATCAGGTGGGAGTGCAGGAGTCCTGGGGTCCCACTCCATTAGCTTCAGGAACAGTTGTCGCCCTACAACCATCAGGTGGGAGTGCAGGAGTCCTGGGATCCCACTCCATCAGCTTCAGGAACAGTTGTTCCCCGACAACCATCAGGTGGGAGCGCAGGAGTCCTGGGGTCCCACACCATCAGATTCAGGAGCAGTTGTCTCCCTACAACCATCAGGTGGGAGTGCAGGAGTCCTGGGTTCCCACCCCGTCAGCTTCAGGAACAGTTGTCTCCCTACAACCATCAGGTGGGAGTGCAGGAGTCCTGGGGTCCCACCCCATCAGCTTCAGGAACAGTTGTCACCCTACAACCATCAGGTGGAAGTGCAGGAGTCCTGGTGTCCCACCCCATCAGCTTCAGGAACAGTTGTCTCCCTACAACCATCAGGTGGGAATGCAGGAGTCCTGGGGTCCCACCCCATCAGCTTCAGGAACAGTTGTCTCCCTACAACCATCAGGTGGGAGTGCAGGAGTCCTGGGGTCCCACCCCATCAGCTTCAGGAACAGTTGTCGCCCTACAACCATCAGGTGGGAGTGCAGGAGTCCTGGGGTCCCACCCCATCAGCTTCAGGAACAGTTGTCGCCCTACAACCATCAGGTGAGAATGCAGGAGTCCTGGGGTCCCACCCCATCAGCTTCAGGAACAGTTGTCTCCCTACAACCATCAGGTGGGAGTGCAGGAGTCCTGGGTCCCACCCCATCAGCTTCAGGAACAGTTGTCTCCCTACAACCATCAGGTGGGAGTGCAGGAGTCCTGGGTCCCACCCCATCAGCTTCAGGAACAGTTGTTCCCCGACAACCATCAGGTGGGAGCGCAGGAGTCCTGGGGTCCCACACCATCAGATTCAGGAGCAGTTGTCTCCCTACAACCATCAGGTGGGAGTGCAGGAGTCCTGGGGTCCCACCCCATCAGCTTCAGGAACAGTTGTCGCCCTACAACCATCAGGTGTGAGTGCAGGAGTCCTGGGGTCCCACTCCATCAGCTTCAGGAACAGTTGCACCCTACAACCATCAGGTGGGAGTGCAGGAGTCCTTGGGTCCCACCCCATCAGCTTCAGGAACAGTTGTCCCCCTACAACCATCAGGTGGGAGTGCAGGAGTCCTTGGGTCCCACCCCATCAGCTTCAGGAACAGTTGTTCCCCGACAACCACCGGGTTCCTGGACCAGTATGGATGGCTTCACTCTCCTCAGCAGTGAACTGACTCCAAGCCTGTGGATTCACTTTCAGAGATTCTGCAGCTCAAGATCTCTGTGTTAGTTGATTACATTTTTTATTAATTGCACAATTTATCATTTGCACATTGGTTCAAATGGTTCCATTTATTATCAGAGAATATATACAGTATGCATCCTGAAAAACAGAAGAACCCCGTACCCTCTCTCTCCTCTCCCACACAATCAGCAGCAAAGCACCCATTCAGCAGAAAGTGTCAGTACCCACCATCCTCCAAGCAACAGCAAAGCCCCCAAAGAGAGGCCACGACCTGCAAAAACTACCTGATAGTTTGACATGCCACAGACTCTCTCTCTCACTAGTTAGGAAAAGAGAGTTGTCACCCAGTTCAGAGCGAAAGTGGAGACCAACAAACAGTTGCTGTTACGAAGTTACAGTCTGCTACATCGCTTTTTATTCCAGGATTTTCTGACTCAAGAATCGGCGAGGGGGGGGGAGGAACGGGGGGGGGGGAGAGGGAGAGGGGGGAGAGAGAGAGAGAGAGAGAGAGAGAGAGAGAGAGAGAGAGAGAGAGAGAGAGAGAGAGAGAGAGAGAGAGAGAGAGAGAGAGAGAGAACACAAACTTGACAACAGAGACCTCTGTCCGCAGCATCCTTCGCCATGAAATGCTGATGTTTCTTCCCCGTGACGCCTCATTTGGTGGCACTGGCCTGCACAGAACTGCACCCCAATATCTTCCATACTGGGCCTGCAGAATGTCAGAAGATGACCAGTCGGTGGGTGAGCTCTAAGAATGAGAACTCATCTGCTGTGAAAAACCATAGTTTGAGTGCTGTTGCAGATCAGGGACTTCAATAGAGCCCTAAACATCTAAAAAAAGGGAAAAAGAGACATTAAAGAGAGGAATTTACACTGTTTCCGCAGATGAGCTCAAAGAAACAGACATTGGGTGCCATCCTAGTCCTGCCTCATTGGGTGCTTGTCAATCTATGTTTCATTGGTTCTATTGTACAGTATTTCTTTATTTTTCTGTGGGTACCTCAGAGAAAATGAATCTCAGGGTTGTATACAAATATACTTTGATAATAAATTTACTTCGAACTCTGAACTTTTAACTTGAGCTTCATGTAGTCATGAAGAAGACACAGCAACTATATTTCATTTGGAATTTGAGGAGATTTCGTATGTCATCAAAGACTCTAGCACTAGATTTGTAAATTACTACTGGTGTACCTTGGAGAGAGCATTTTGACTGGTTACATCAATGTCTGGTATGGCGGGGCCACTGCAAAGGATCGGGAAAAAAGACTGCATAGGGTTGTAAACTCAGCTGGCTCCATTGTAGGCACTAGGCTCTCCAGATTGAGGACACCTTCATCCAGCATTAAGCACCCCCATCACCCAGGGTATTTCCTTTTCTCATTGCCACCATTACAGGGGAGGAGGTACAGGAGCATAAAGACACACACCTAACATTCCTCTCTACCATCAGATTTCTGAATTGTCAATGAACCCCTGAACTCACTATTCTTCTTTGGCATTATTTATTTATTTTTGTAATTTATGGTAATTTACAGTGGTTTGCACTGTACTATTGCAAAAAAACAACATATTTCACAACATATATTCCATAGCGGTTAGCGCAATGCTGTTACGGCTCAGAGTGTCTGAGTTTAGAGTTCAATTCCAGTGCCGTATGTATGTTCTTCCCGTGAGTGTGTGGGTTTCCTCTGGGTGCTCCTGTTTCCTCTCAGTCCAAAGATGTACCGGTTAGTAGGTTAGTTGGTCATTGTAAATTGTCCTGGTTAAATCATGGGTTGCTGGCTGCACATCTCAAAGGAACGGTAGGGCCTGCTCAACCCTGTATCTCTCAATAAATAAACAAACAAGTAAATAGGTAGATAGATAGATAAACTCGTATCTGATTCTGATTCGGTCTAATGTTGGCATGACTACACCTGTGGCCCCCAGCAAATCCTCACAGAGTGCTGGTTGTTGATGCAAAATGACTCATTTCACTGACTGTTTTGAAGTTTTGATGTACCCCGTGACAAATAAAACTCATCTTTCAACTCTACCCATAAAAATGTGTCATGTGGGAGACTGGCATTAAGATGAAATAATAGCAGAACATTTGAGCAGTCCCATCGGGCAGCGGTGCACCTATAAAGCAAGACCCCACTAGCATCAGTGTTTGGTTATTTGGTGGTTATGCTCCCTTGGAATTAGAGATAAAATAATAAACCTACAGAGAACAGTGAAAACCACCCAGAGGATCGCCGGGGTCTCCCTACCCTATATCTGTGACATTTACCAGGAGCGTTGTAGACAAAGGGCCCAAAGCATTGCTGAGGATCCCTACCACCCCTCCTACTATCTCTTTGACCCGCTACCATCTGGAATGAGGTACAGGAGCATCAGGGCTAGGACTGTCAGACTGGGCAACAGCTTCTTCCCTCGGGCTGTGAGACTAATGAATACCCTGTCACCACCAATGTCTCGTCACTAGGACAGCGAGCTGTTTACTGTTTACCTGTGCTGTGCACTACATGCATTTTGAATTATATTTTATTAGCTTATTTGTAGTGATCTTTTGTTTAATGTTCTGTGCATGATATATGTTTTTGTGTGTGCACTCTGGTCTGGAGGAACATTGTTTTATTGAGTTGTATATATATAAATCCAGATTACAATAAACTTGAACTTGAAATCTTTGGAAGGAATGGAAGGAGCAACCAATTGTAAAGGTCAGTCCAGGGGTTCCCCACATGGGATCCATGGGAACTTTGGTTGATGGCACAGGTCCATGGCATAAAAAAGGTTGGGAACCCCTGGTCTGGTCAGATGTGGAGATATCTAGTTAGCCAGGGAAATGCAGAACAAGAAATTTGATCTTGACTAATTCAACCTGATGAGACAAAGGAGAATAACACACACAAAATGCTGGAGGAATTCAGCAGATCAGGCAACATCAATGGAGAGGAAGTCAATGTTTCAGATCGAAATCCTTCATCGACTGGAAAGGAAAGTGACAGAAGGGAGACAAATGAGAGTAAACATTGTAATTACACTCAGTGGACACTTTATTAGATACCTCCTGTACCTAATAAAGTGGCCACTGAGTATATGTTCATAGTTGTCTGCTGCTGTAAGCCATCTGCTTCAAGGTTCGACATGTGGTGCATTCAGAGATGTTCTTCTGCACACCACTGTTGTAATGGATGGTTGTTTGAGTTACTCTTGTCTTGCTGAGAGCTTGAACCAGTTCAGCCATTCTCCTCTGACCTCGCTCACTAACATGGCATTTTTACTCACAGAACTGCCGCTCACTGGATGTTTTTGTTTCTTACACTAAATTCCAGAAACTGTTGTGTGTGGAAATCCCAGGAGATCAGCGATTTCCAAGATACTCAAACCACCCCATCTGGCACCAATTTTCATTCCATGGTCAAAGTAACTTAGATCACATTTCTTCCCCCATTCTGATGCTTTGTCAGAACAACAACTGAACCTCTTGCAACACACATAAAATGCTGGAGGGACTCAGCCGGCCAGGCAGCACCTATGAGAAAGTGTACAGTTGATGTTTCAGTACGAGACAGGACTGGAGAAAAATAAGATGAGGAGTAGATTTAAAAGGTGGGGGATGGATAAACACAAGGTGATACGACAATCCTCTCCCTCTTTCCACTCTCTCTCTCTCTCCCTCTCCCTCCCCCTCCCTCCCTCCTGTACCTCCTACTTAACGGTGCCAAGGAGAAAAGGAGATATCCTGGGTGATGGGGGTGCTTAATGCTGGATGAAGATCTCCTCAATCTGGAGAGCCTAGTGCCTATGATGGAACCAGCTGAGTTTACAACCCTATGCAGTTCCCCCCCCCCCCCCCCCACCCCGGTCCTTTGCAGTGGTACAGATGCTGGAAATTTTAGAGCAACACACACAAATGTTGTAAGGTGAAAGAAGCCAGAATAAGATTAATAGAGGGGGAGGAGCACCAGCTGGCTGATGATAGGTGAGAGATGAGTGCTCTACATTAGTCTTCATCAAGGAAGGCTGTTAGAATCTTCACAGAAGAACTAAACTTTATGATTTATAATATTTCCCCACAGATGCTTGCTCCACATATCCAGATTTATTTTCCACTAGCAAGTCCAGCATCATCACCTTCCTCAGTGGGACAGATCAGGAAAGCTCTCCTGAAGACAAGTCTCATCTCTCCTCTCCGTTATGCTTATGATATTGCTGTCCTTGTCCACATTTGGAAGTTGCACATTATCAAGCTTTACAATTTCCTTGCAAATTTCCTCATCGATAGCTCTGCCAGTAGTTACAGACCTATAGGTGGTCACAGAAGTGTAATGATTTCCTTACTTCTAAACAGGGTGGTTTCTGTCCTTGAATGTTCCTGGACAGATAGACATACACGCATACATTGTACTACTCTTCTTGTGTGTGAAGAAGAAAGTACACAAGTCAGGAGTAAGCTAAACTCTACTCAACTGAACACGGGAGCCAGGATATAGTGTCCAAGCTCCAAGTGCTTTATTGGGCAGTACCCACAGAAACAACTAAACCAGAGAAAAACTGAGAGAGAAATAAAGATGTACCATAAGCACTTAATGGAGCAAAATTATGACGATTAAGTCTCAATTTCATAAGAAATCAGGAATATATAAAACTAGAGTTACATGAAATGTTTCCAAAAATATACACAATATGAATAAACAACATTTTAAAGTATGCAGGACGATTAATATCATGTAGGCATTCCTTAAATTACCAAGTGTGGTATACCGATAATCAAGCATAAACTTTTACATAATATTAACATAAAATATTGGTTAGGTGGTGTTTATGAACTAAAACGCTTACAGATGATGACTTCTATGTCACAAATGAAAGAAAAACAGCACAGGATTATGTACATATGGTTCCATCTGAATGAAAAACTGGACTAAGAAACAAAAAATGGCTGCTTTCCTGTTGTGGACCAATGGATTTCAAAAGAAAAGCCAGTAGGGCTATTAGTTAATAAATAAAAGCCTCAAAAGCGCGCACATGCACACGCACGCACACGCACACACACACACACACACACAAACACACGCACACACAAACGCACGCGCACACACACACGCACGCACACACAGAGACACAGACACACACACGCACACACAAACACACATGCACACATACGCACGCGCACGCGCACACACACACGCACGCACACACAGAGACACAGACACACACACGCACACACAAACACACATGCACACATACGCACGCGCACACACGCACGCACACACAGAGACACAGACACACACACGCACACACAACACACACACACAACACGCACACACGCTCGCACACACACACACGCACACACAACACACACACACACACTCGCACACACACACACGCGCACACACACATGCACACACACACAGAGACACAGACACACACACGCACGCACAACACACACACGCACACACAACATACGTGCGCGCACACACACACACAAACACACACACGCACACACAAACACACACGCACGCACACACAGACACAGACACACACACGCACGCACACACAACACGCACACACGCTCGCACACATGCACGCACCCCTCCCCCCCTTAGAGCTAGTTCTCTTCTTTCTAGCCGTCCCTATGTTCCTGAGAAGATTCTATCCAGGAGAATTTCCAACCTGTTTCTACACTTTTAAAACGCTGTTATTCCCATGACATTGCAGTGTCTGTTTGGGAGTTATGTTGTTCCAACTGTTCTATTGTAATTCACAGAACATCATTTTTTCACCTCATTAGTTTGCACTCGGATCTTTGCTGTCATTAAGTTTATGTTTCACTGGAAGAGATTTGTTGTGGACTCTTTAATATCCTCAGCATAGCAGCCATCAAGGGTTCCAAATCGCTCACTCTTTCAAGATCTGAGGCTGGATTTTTTTCTTGTCTCCTTTGAGATTTGTTACTACTCTCACTGGGGCTAGACAAAGTTAGCACCATGTGTATTAATAGACCAGAAATTAGAGTGAGGTGTAACATTCATCCAGAAATGTACCACAAGGTTTTGATGAGCTAAACTGGAAGAAATTATTTCTGCTCATTGTTAAGCTGATAAAATTCAATGGAGAGATGTCGACATTAATAAACCACTTTAGCTCTTCATTGTTTACGGCTTCTCATACCACAGATACTTCCAGACCTGCTGAGTGCTTCGATAGTTTGTGTTTTTATTGTAAATTTCCAACACTGCAGATTTTTTAATGATTTTATTTACTTCTGAAATACAGTTACACCAGTGCAGGGTTTCAGGGTTTCTTGTTGGTGGTACTAGAGATCCTAAATTCTAGATTGTTTAATATCATTTCCAGTACACACATGTAAAGGAGAACAAAATAATTATTACTCTGGAACTGATGCAGCACAAAAAACACACAATAAGATAAAGAACATGATAATAAAAAAACAATAAATATAAATATATAAAATAGCTTCTATACACAGATCGATTCTACGTCTATAAAATGATGTTAGGCACAGGAATGTCTGTACATAAGGTGACTCTGACAGGAAATGATTATGTAGTGGTGGTGGAGGACATGGACAGTTAGATTAGTGGGTGGAGGTGTTGATCAGCCTTTCTGCCTGGGGAAAGTAAGCATTTTTGAGTCTGGTGGTCCTGGAATGGATGAAACATAGCCTCCTCCCTGATGGGAATGGGACCAACAGTCCATGAGCAGGTGGGTGGGATCCTTAGTGATGTTACTGGCCCTTTTCTGGCAACTTTCTGTATATATGTCTTGATGGCGGGTAGGCTGCATTGGGCAGTTTTGATGACTCGTTCAAAGAATTATACTGCAAGGAAATGGACTTTTTCAGCCCAAATCCCCCAGTTAGTATTACTATAAACCATTGGTAGGATTTGCTGCTTAATGTTGGCAAAGAATGTGTGGGAACTCTCCATTCAAATCCCAAAATAGTTTTAATACTGATGACTTCAAATTGTCAACTATTATCATGTTTGGTCTTCAGAATCAAAATCAGTTGGGAATAAGTTGGGAAATTAGTCGTTTTGCATCAAAAAGAGAGCAATACATAAAATATATTCTAAATTATAACAAGAAATACATTTTTAAAATTAAACAGGTGCTGTAAAAAGAGCAAAAAATAGTGAGGCAGTGTACATGGGTTCATGTCTATTCAAAAATCTGATGGTGGAGGGGAAGGAGTTGGTCCTGAAACATTTAGTGTGTGTCTTCAGGCTCCTATACCTCCTACTTGATGGTAGCAATGAGAAGAGGGCATTGAAGGGGGTCCTTAATGATGGAGACCACTTTTTTTTGAGTCAGCACCTTTTGAAGATGCCCTGGGTGCTGGGGAGGCTAGTGCCCATGTTGAAACAGGCTGAGCATATAACTTTTGACAGCATTTTCTGATACTATGCAGTGGCCCCTCCATACCAAATAGTGATGCAACCAGTCAGAAATCTGTAGGAACTTGCAAAAGTCTTTGCTGACATACCTAATCTCCTCAAACTCCTAATGAAATATAGACAGCGGGGCTTCACTTCCAGATGAGCTCAATGCCCTCTATATTCACTTTGAGCATCAAAACACGGAGGAACCATCACAAAGTCCCACATCACCCAATGGTCCTATGATTTCAGTCTCTGATGCCAACAAGCAGCAGCCTTCAGGAGAGAGAACCTACAAAAAGCATCGGGCCCAGATGGGATACCTGGCCAAGTACTAGAGACTTGTGCTGGAGTATTCCCTGAGGGTCTTTAACCTCTGGCTTTGGCAGCATGTGGTGCCTGTCCTCTTCAATTATACTGGTGCCCATGTGGTGACCTGCCTCAGTGACTATTGTCCTGTGGTCCAGTGATAAACTGCTTTGAGAAGTTGATGATAATACATATCAACTCATGGCTGAGAAGTGATTTAGATCTGCTCCATTTTGTCTACCGGAGAAGCAGGTCCACTGCGAATGCCAACTCATTGGCTCATCACACAACCCTGGAACATCTGGACAGTAAAGATGCATACATCAGGATGGTCTTTATTGATTTCAGCACAGCATGTAATACCATCACCCCCTCAAAAATAATCAATAAGCCCCACGACTTTGGCCGCAATACCCCTTTGTGCAGTTGGATCCTGGATTGTAGACCCCAGTCAATTCAGATTGGTAACATCTCCTCCACAATCTCCAAGCCTGTGTGCTTAACCCCCTGTTCTACTTGCTTTACACCTGTGACTGTGTGGCCAAGTACAGCTCCGATGCCATATACAAGTTTGCTGATGACACCACTGTTGTGGGATGAATCAAAGGTGGTGATTAATCAGCATACAGGAGGGAAATTGGAAATTTGGCTGAGTGGTGTAATAACAACAACCTCTCACTCAATGTCGGTAAGACCAAGTGACTGATTGTAGACTTCAGGAGAGGGAAACCAGGGGTCCATGAGGTGGTAATCATTGAAGGATCAGAGGTGGAGAGGGTCAGTAACTTTAATTTCCTGGGTGTCACTATCTCAGAAGACCTGTCTTGGACCCATCACATGAATATAATTCAAAGAAAGGATGACAGCACCTCCACTTCCTCAGGAGTCTGTGAGGATTTGGCATGTCATCAAAAACCATGGCAAACAAACTTCTTTAGATGTGTGGTGGAAAGCGTGCTGACTGGATGCATTACGGCCTGGTGTATTCGGCTCAGTACATCACAAGTAAAACCCTCTCAACCATTTAGCACATCTACATGAAGCTGTGCTAATGGAATCTGTGGAAAAGCAGCATCCAGTATCAGAGATCTCAGCACCCAGGCCATGCTCTGTTCTTACTGTTGCCATCAGGAAGAAGAGATAAGTTCCTTAGGACTCACACCACCAGGTTCAAGTACAGTTACTACCCCTCAACCATCAGGCACTTGAACAAAAGGGGGATAACTACACTCATTTAAGGACTTGTATCTTGTTATTTCATGCTCATTATTTATTGCTATTTATTTATGTTGTTCATTGATCCTGTTTAAAGTTACTGTTCTATAAATTTGCTAAGTATGCCCACAGAGAAGAAATTTCAGGGTTGTACATGGTGATGTGTATACACTCTGATAATAAATTTTACATTGAACTTTGAAAGTCTGGCTGAGTGGTGTCATAACAACAATCTATTACTCAATGTCAGTAAGACCAAGGAAGTCTGATTATTGACCAGCAGAAGGAAATCAGAGGTCCTTGAGCCAATCCTCATGGGAGGACAAGGGGTGGAGAGAGTCAGCAACTTTAAATTCCTTGGTGTTTTTATTTTGGAGGACCTGTCCTGGGCCTAGCACGTAAATGCAATTGCTAAGAAAGCACAGCAGCATCTTTACTCCTTAGGAGATTTGGCATGATGTGTGCTGGAGAATACATTGACAGGCTGTATCACAGCCTGGCATGGAAACACTAAAGTCCTTGAATGGAAAGTCCTAGAAAAAGAAATGGATACGTCCCAGTCCATCAAAGGTAAAACCCTCCCAACCATTGAGCATATGAAACACTGGTGCAGGAAAGCAGCATCCATCATCAGGACCCCACCCACACAGGACCTGCTCTCTGCTCACTACTGCCATCAGGGAGAAGTTACAGGATCCTCAGGATTGACACCACCAGAGTCTGGAACAGCTGCTACACCTCAATCATCAGGCACTTGAACCAAAGGGGGTAACTTCACTTGCCCCATTATTGAAATGTTCTCACAATCAATGGGCTCACTTTTGAGGACTCTTCATCTCATGTTCTCGATATTTATTGCTTATTTATTTATTATCATTATTATTATTTCTTCTTTTTGTATTTGCACAGTTTGTTGTCTTATGCACTCTGATTGAATGCCCTGTTGGGTGGTTCTTCGTTGATTCTATTATGGTTATTATTCTATTATGGAATTATTGTGTACACGCTCAAGCAAAAGAATCACAGGTTTGGACATGGTGACATAGATGTACTTTGATAATAAAATTTACTTACTTATTTAATCTCTTCTGCCTACACAATGTCCTTGTTCTTCCATTTTTCTCTCATTTTCAATTCAATTCAATTCATTCATGTGCCTGTCTAAACATCTCTTAAAAATCCCTAATGTATTTTCTTTCACCAACACCCCCAAGAGATGCATTTCATTTACTTACCACTCTCTGTGTAAGAACTTGCCTCTCACATCACCTTTGAAATGACCTTCCTGTCCTCAAACCAATGCTGTCTGGTGTTAGACATGTCTACTCTATCTATGCCTCTCATAATTTTGTAAACCTTTATCAGATCTCTCCTCAGCCTGCATCACTCCAGAGAAAAAAATCCAAGTTTGTCCAACCTCTCATTATAGCAGATGCTCTGTAATCCAGGCAAATCCTCTTCTGAACCCTCTCTAAAGCCTTGATATTCTTCTCTCAATGAGGTGACCAGGACTGATGCAATACTCCAGGTGCGGCTTAAGGAGAGTTTTATAAAGCTGCAGTACAACTTGCTGACTTTATGCTGTGGAGGGAAGGCAATAGTTGTTATCTTGGACCAAGAACTGCTTTTTGACCTGAAGCATTGACCATCCCTCTGCCTCCGCGGAATCTGCTTGACCCACTGAGTTTCTCTACAAGTCTGTGTATTTCTTCAGATTACAGTCACTTGTGTTTCAGTTCCAAATGTTGAAAATGAGGCTACTCCCACTTCTTGCCAAGTTCTGAGCTCCCTGACCAATTACAAGCCTACAGACACAGTGATCATTACTAATGGAATACTGTTCTTAAAAATTCTAACATGTTTCTTAAATTTCACTTATTTTTTGAGGGATACAGCACGGAACACCAAGCCACACCACCCAGCAACCCACTGGTTTAACCCTATCCTGATCACGGGACAATTTACAATGACTAATTAACCTACTACCCGGTACATCTTTGGAATGTGGGAGAAAAACAGAGCACCCAGAGGAAACCATGCAGACATGAGAAGGAACATACAAACTTGCTTACAGAGGACACTAGATTTGAACTCTGAACTCCGACGCTCCAAGCTGAAACGGTGTTGCACTAACCACTACACTATTGTGGAACCCTTTATAAGTGATATGTATTTTTTACTCACAATTAACACTAACTCATTCTTTGCATGGTGTAGGGAAGGAGTACTGGTGAAATGGCAATTAAAAATTCCATTTTAACACACATATCACTGGGTGACAAACTATATCCTGTTGCAGGATTTCAACACAAAATATCAATTACTATTCCCCACAGATGCTGCTCATCTCACTGAGTTCCACCATCAGTGTGTTTATTGCTCCAGATTCCAGCATCTACAGACTTTCGTATTTCCAAATTATATCAAATATTTAAATCTTCACTATTAAAGATGGAGTGATATTTTTTCAATTGTAAAGCAAGATCAGTCTTCGGAAGAGTGAACCCTTCTGGCCTGGTGCAGATCAGCTGGCAGGGTATCTGCAGACATCTTAATCTTGTCCTGCTTCAATTCGTGGTTCCCATCTACTTTAAGAAGACCATTATCATCCTGGTCATCATCATCATCATCATCATCATTATGTGCCATGTTGTATGACATGGGCGAAAATGGTCTCATAACCATAATTGTACGTGGAAAATTCTGCAAAAGCGGTTTGCCGTTGCCTTCTTATGGGCAGTGTCTTTACAAGATGGGTGACCTCAGCCACTATCAATTCTCTTCAGAGATTGTCTGCCTGGTGTCACTGGTCATATAACCAAGTCTTGTGATATGCAGTAGCTGCTCATCCACTACCTGCTCCGATGGCTTCACAGGGGTTGTCGATGCTAAGCAGGTGCAACACCTTCCACAAGGGTAACCGGCAGGCTAGCAGAAGGAAGGAGCTCCTTACTCCTCCTTTGGACCAGATGTATCTCCACCCCACCACACAATCCTCCTGGTACCTGAGCAAAACAATATCATGTCCCTTAACAATGATTGCTTCGTGGTTCCAACTTCTACCATCATGACCTGTTTTGAAAGGATATACAGTATTTCTGTTTTTGAACGTTTTAAAAAATCTATTCAATACATGTATATCATAATTAATTTACTTGTTTATGTATTATTATTATTATTTTTTGCTCTCTGCTAGATTATGTATTGCATTGAACTGCAGCTACTAAGTTAACAAATTTCACCTCACATGCTAATGATAATAAACCTGATTCTGATCATTGTAAGCAGCCTCCCTGCCATTGCCTCAGTTTACACTTCTCACTGCCTTACTAAAGCAGCCAGCATAATCAAAGACCCCAACCCACCCTAGACATTCCCTCTTCTCCCCTCTTCCATCAGGCAGAAGGTACAAAAGCCTGAAAGCTCATACCAACAGACTCAAGGACAGCTTCTACCAGCTGTTATAAGACTATAGAAGGGTTCCCTAGTCTGATAAGATGGGCCTCACAATTAACGCCCTCTCTAATTTGTAATGACCAGCGTACACAAAAATCTTGTGATAACATAATGTGCGCACTGTATTTTACATACATATGGAGGTATTCATTTTAACAGCTAGCAAAACACCGCCAATAAGGACTTTGCTCTCGTCTGTGTTTGATCATTTTCGCTCTCGTTCATTTGCACTCTCACAAAACATATGCAGCAGGCCTGTAGCGGGTAACAAAGGATTTTCTCACCGAAGTTTTAGCACACCAACTGTATATGGTTTGTTGAATGATGCTTTATAAAGTCGTTTCAAAAATATCACTCCGGTTCTTACCACTTGCAAATTCTTCAGCAACTTTTGCATTATGACAATACACAGGTAACACCAGTTTCTGTAGTGTACATAAATATTTCTTGTAGCTGCATGTTCCTGACCTCGTGAGCTTTTGGTGTGGCAGTTTTTGTAGTTTCATTGAGCCATTCTACTCTAAATAAACTAGCAGTTCTTTTGTGCTTCATGCCCTTTGCTTCTTTGGAATTTAACATAGTGAATCAGTAATTTCAATAAAAAACTTTATAAATAAGCCAGTTCTAACATCTAGACAAATTATTGCAAACTTCACATTGTCAACCCCGTTCAGATCAGAAACCAGAAAAGGAAATGTGATTGTGTACAGTCATGAAATATACTGAACATACCAATGAGGTAGAGGGTGACAACCTTTTGTGCGCAGTTTAAATTCCTTTGTCAGGTAGTAGTAAAAGATATGGTGTACACACCTTAAAGGGAACATTGCTGACAATCTATATTGCAACCTTATACCTTACTGTTTACTTACACTGCACTCTCTCTGTAGCTGCTACACTCTATTTTGCATTGTTATTGCTTTATCTTGTTTTACCACAGTGCAGTGTGTAATAGTGATATGTATAAACAGAATATAAGACAAGATTTTCACTGTATCTTGGTATTTTTGACAATAATAAACCAGGGCCAATTTCATTAATTGCATATAGGTTCAAAGGTTTATTTATTATAAAAGTATGTGTCCATATACAACTCTGAGATTCATCTTCTCCAGATAGCCATGAAACAAAAAAAGAACATGAAAGTCCTTCGGAGATAAACGACAACCCTACCTCACTGCACAAAAAGAAACAGCAATCTGATTGTCAACCCCCAAACCCCCTCCTATGCACAAAACAGAAAAAGCACCCCCACCTCCCGCACAACAAAATGGAAAAGGTGCGGCAAAAAACACAGAATCTAAAAACCATAGTTCTGAAAAAGCCCACAGTCCATAAATGGAAGAGTCTAATGCATAAACACAGAATCACGATAACATCCTCTGACAACATCGAAAGAACGTTTGATATTCTCTCCATCAGTATCTGCCATTATCAATATGGTATGATTCAATTGTTATGAAAATACTATCTCATTCATCTAAATATGAACAGGGAAACCAACTAATATCAGTTGAGGATTAATGTTGGCCCAGAAATTCCAGTGGGCACTCTCGCCACACACTCTCCACCATTCCCAATCCCACTTCACTTGGCCTCCCATTGTCAGATCCTCTCCCCACCTCACTCCCCCTTCTCCCTATTTTTTCCCCTATTGCCCCACTCCTTCCTCTTTCTACTCATTCTCACCCCTCCCCTATTCCCACGCCCTCCCTCCTCCCCACACCTCCCGTTCCCACCCCTCCCCTATTGCCCCACGCCCTCCCCTTCTCCCCGCTCCCACCTCTCCATTACGATCCCTCCCCTTCTCCTCATTCTCTCACCTCCTCACTCCCTCCCCCTACTACTGCATTCCCTTCCCATCCCTCCCCTCCCGATTTCCCCCTTCTCGCGCCCTCCCCGAGGCCCCGCCCCAGTTGCCATGGCGCTGCCCCGCGGAAGTGACGTCTGGCAGGGCGCGATGGCGGCGAGCTGCAGTTTTCCGTTTCAGGGGCTGTTGCCCAAGAGGGAGACCGGCGCGCTAGCCTTCCTTAGCCGGCGGCCCGAGAGCGACGGCCGCGGGGTACTGATCGCCGTGCTTGACTCCGGGGTGGACCCGGCGGCGCCGGGGCTGCAGGTATCAAAGCTGCGGGAATGGCCTTTTGCCCCATCGGCACTACCATCTTCCACAATCCTTTCCCCTTCCACCCACTCGCTCACCATTCCACCCCGCCCATGCCTCCCCTCTCCCCTACCCCACCCCTCGCACTCTCCACCTCCTGCTTCCTCTGCTCTCGCACCCTCTTCTCCCTCTGCTGTGGAAGCTTCACAGGGTGTAGAGGAGATTCAACAGGATGCTGCTGGATCAGAGATCGTGTCTGGTGAGGGCAGGTTGAGTGAGCAGAGCTTTCTCTTTGGAGTGAAGAAGGGTGAGAGGTGACTTGATAGAAGTGTACAAGATGATAAGAGGTATAGATAGAGTGAATAACCAGCGACTTCTTCCCAGGGTAGCAATGGCTCATATGAGGCAGCATCATTGTAAGGTGTTTGGATGAAAGTAAAGGGGGATGTCACAGGTAAGTTTTTTATAAGAATTTCTTAAATGTCCCTAATGTATCTGCCTCTACCACCACCCCTGGTAGAGCATTCCACTCATTAACCACTCTCTGTGTAGACACTTGCAGGATAGGAAAATGGAGGGATGGGCTGCATTGATCTTAGTGTAGGTTCAGCACAGCACTGTGGGCTGAAGGGCCTGTACTGTGCTATAATATTAATTGAACTGGAATAACTTGTCCATTGTAGGCTTGTCACTAGAACAGCAAGCTATTTACAGTTTACCTGCGCTGCACACTATATGCATTTTATTAACTTTATGGTAATATTTTGTTTTCTGGGCTGTGTGTGATGTAGGTTTTGTGGGTGCACCATTGTGTGGAGGAACGTTCTTTCATTTGGTTGTATACACATACAGTGAGATGAAAACAAATGAACTTGTCAGGCCCTTTGGGCTGAATAGTCATTTCCAGTGGGCAGATAGGTTTGCCAACGCAGAATGACAAGAACATTAATAAGGAATTAAACCACACTTTTGTTGTATTCATATAAAACATGTAGACCTGATTGCTGACATTAACTTACAAAGAAGGCAATATGAGCCTCACTGTGTCAAGAGGGTAAGAGTAGACCATCTGTGTTTATGATCACACTAAGAATGCTTATCTTGACCTAGAATAGTGGGTCGCTGAAAATCGATTTGGTCCATTTATTTCCCTTGCCTGAATTCAAGACTCTGACAAGCCATGAAAGCATGCAATCACTAGAAAATGCACGGCTAACTGGCAAAGCCCCAGGACTTGCAGGTGATTTGTCTGCAGTGATTTACTGTAAGACTCATAAACAGCCGAGTTTGACACAGCTATAATTTTTGAGGCTTGTAAGTGACAAAGAATGCTAACTCCTGTGCCTGCAGATGGCAGTACCCAAATTAAAATGCTTATTGTTTTGACCTCAAAAAGGTGGCATCAATCATTAAGGACCCCATCACCCAACATGCCCTCTTATTACTACCATCAAGGAGGTGGTACAGGAGCCTGAAGATGCACACTCAACAATTCAGGAGCTGCTTCTTCTTTTCTGCCATCGGATTTCTAAATGGACAATCGACCTAGAATTGAATTGAAAATACACATGGACTAAGATGTTAACTGTCCTGTGCTATCATCAGTGGGATCATCAGTTGATCTGCCACCTGTCTTCAGGAGTTTCGGCCCGCTTATGATCAAGACTCCCTTGAGGTGGTGGGCCAGTAGTGCTAAAGCACCATCTCCCACTGATGAGCTTAACAACTTAACAACTCCCCTATCAGAGTTATTGGTTGCTTCCATCCAACAGATAGTCCACTCTTCAGGTATCTATGCAGCTACTGAAGAGTTTACAAAAGATGGATACGCTGTCCGACTATCTGCCCCTTTGGATGTACTTAGTCCACACCCATGATGATCCTGCCTCTGCTGCCTTAGCTACAGCCCTGCTGGTTGACTTGATCTCTCTTCTAGTAAAGCCAAGGTCATGCAGCCACTTCTGGAAAATGAACGCAATAAAGCCACGGCAATCTACTTCGAATGGATAGCATGAGACCTTCCACCCTCTGTCTCTGCACTCTGATCTTAATTCTGCATACTTGGTTAACTTGCGCTCATGGGCTTCATCGATGTTGTCTTCCCAGGGGACTGTGAGTTCACCAATAACCACTTCTCTACTGGTGTCACAATGTACACTACCTCATGATTTTTTTCTTTTTTTCTCTCTTTCTGTACTCTTTTGCTCTTTTCACTACTTAAATTAATTAGTATATATTTTACTGTAATTTTTGTATCTTTTCATTGTGTACTGTTGCTGCAATGGATCCCAAAAGTTTCTTCAGGAACATAAAGTAAAAGAGAGGTGAGAGTGGATATTGGACTACTGGAAAACAATGCTGAAGAGGTAGTAATGGAGGACAAGGAAATGGTGGGTGAACTGAATAAGTATTTTGCATCACTCTCCACTGTGGAAGACACTAGCAGTTTGCTGGAAGTTTCAGGTGTTAGGGGTCATGAAGTGTCTGAAGTTACCATTACCAGGAAGAAGTTTCTTGGGGAAACTGAAAGGTCTGAAGGTAGGTAAGTCACCTGGACCAGATGATGTACACCCCAGGGTTCTGAAAGAGGTGGCTGAAGAGGTTTTGGAGGCATTAGTAATGATCTTTCAAGAATCACTAAATTCTGGAATGGTTTCAGAAGACTGGAAAATAGCAAATGTCACTCCACTCTTCAAGAAGGGAGAAAATGATAGACCAGTTAGTCTGACCTCAGTGGTTGGGAAGATGTTGGAGTCAATTGTTAATTATGTGGTTTTGTGGTACTTGAAGGCACATGATAAAATAGCTGTAGCATGGTTTCCTCAAGGGAAAGCATATGTGACAAATCTGTTGGTCTTTGAAGAAGACTTTACTGGTGAGGCCTCACTAGGAGTATTGTGAGCAGTTTTGGGCCCCTTATCTTCGAAAGAATATTCTAAAACTGGAGAGGGTTCAAAGGAGGTTCACCAAAATGATTCCAGGATTGAATGGCTTGTCATATGAAGAGTGTTTGATGGCTTTGTGCCTGTATTCACTGGCATTCAGAAGAATGAGGGGTGACCTAATTGAAAGCGATCGAATGGTGAAAGGCCTTGATAGAGTGGATGTGGAGAGGATGCTTCCTGTGGAGAGAGTCTAAGACCGGAGGACACAGCCTCAGAATAGAGGTGTGCCCTTTAGAATGAAGATGAGGAACTTCTTAAGCCAGGGAGTGGTGAATCTATGGAATTTGTTGCCACAGGCAGCTGTGGTAGCCAAAGCTTTATATTTAAGGCAGGGTAGATGGATTCTTGATTGGTCAGGGCATGAAGAGATACCAGAGAAAGCAGGAGATTGGGACTGAAAGGAAAAATGGAGCAGTCATGATGAAATGGTAGAGCGATAGGCCAAATGGCGTAATTCTATTCCTGAATCTTATGGTTTTATTACAGGTGTTGTGCTCATTGGAGAAAAGTTTCACTGCCTTTTTTGGATGTTAAGTTTGGCGCTTTCAAAATTAATGGCCTGCAAAACCTGCTACAACTGTTGTCTGTCCAGTTCTCTCTAATTTAACATGGAATTGCCTTTTTGTGGGATCTATGGGAACTACAGATTGACGGGTTTACTAAACACCATCAGGATAGATCTTTAGAGTCTTTCAGAAGTAGAGGTGGAGGAAGGAGTATGCCTCATGATCAACTCTTCTTGGTGTGCAGATATATCGGTGCTGTCCCAATTCTGCTCACCAGACCTAGAATATTTAGCAGTTAAGCGCTGTCCTTTTTACTTACCATGGGACTTCTCTGGGGTCATTTTGGTAGTAGTATACATTCCACCTCAGGCCATTGTCAATCAGACTTTAGATGATCTGAACAATGGGATCAACATGCACGGAACAGTGCACCCTAACACCTTCACTGTTTTGGGGGATTTTAACCAGGCCAGTTTGAAAAAATTCACTAAGCAACTACCATCAACAAATCACTTGCAATACCAGAGGAAACAACACACTGGACCATTGCTACACCACTGTCAAGAATGCCTACTGTGCTATTCCACGCCCTCACTTCGGGAAGTCTGATCACCTGGCTGTCTTTTTACTCCCTGAGTATAGGCAGAGACTGAAGACTGCAGCACCAGTAGTGAGGACCAAGAAGGTTTGGACAAGTGAAACACAGGAGCGCCTACAGTATTGCTTTGAATCAGTGGACTGGACTGTATTCAGGAATTCATCTTTGAACCTGGATGAGTATGCTGCAGTTGTTACCGACTTCATTAAAATGTGTGGATGATGTGCCTACAAAGACTTACTGCACATTCCTAAACCAAAAGTTGTGGATGAACCAGGAGGTACGTCATCTGCTGAAGGCTAGATCTGTGGCATTCAACTCTGGCGACCCAGGTCTGTCCCAGAAAACCAGGTTTGAGTTGCAGAGGGTTATTTCAAGGGTGAAGAGACAATTTTTTACGAGGTTGGAGGCAACATCGGATGCACAACAACTCTGGCAGGGCCTGCAAGACATTACTTTCTACAAAGCGAAACCCAATAGTATGATTGGCAGCAATGCTTCACTACTAGATGAACTCAATGCTTTCTATGTCCACATTGAAAGGGAGAATACAGCTACTGCTCTGAAGATCCCTGCTGCGCCTGATGGTCCTGTGACCTATGTCTCAGAGGCCGATGTTAGACTGTCTTTAAAGAGAGTGAGCCCTCGCAAGGTGGAAGGTCCTGATGTAGAGTACCTGGTAAGGCTCTGAAAACCTTTGCCAACCAACTGGTGGGAGTGTGCAAGGACATTTTCAACCTCTCACTGCTACAGGTGGAAGTTTTCACTTGCTTCAAAAAGGCAACAATTATACCAGTGCCTAAGAAGAATAATGTCAGCTGCCTTAATGACTATCACCCGGTAGCACTCACATCTACAGTGATGAAATGCTTTGGGAGGTTGGTCATAACTAGACTGAACTCCTGCCTCAGCAAGGACCTGGACCCATTGCAATTTGCTTATCGCCACAATAGGTCAATGGCAGATGCAATCTCAATGGCTCTCCACAAGGCTTCAGATCACTTGGACAACACAAGCACCCATGTCAGGATGCTGTTTATCGACTATAGCTCAGCATTTAATACCATCATTCCCACAATCCTGATTGAGAAGTTGCAGAACGTGGGCCTCTGTAACTCCTTCTGCAATTGGAGCGTTGACTTCCTAACCGGAAGACCGCAATCTGTGCGGATTGGTGATAACATCTCCTATTGCTGATGATCAACACTGTTGCACATCAGGGATGTGTGCTTTGCCCACTGTTCCACTTTCTATGACTGTGTGGCTAGGCATAGCTCAAATACCATCTATAAATTTGCTGACGATACAAGCATTGTTGGTAGAATCTCAGGTGGTGACGAGAGGGCGTACAGGAGCGAGATATGCTAACTATTGGAGTGGTGCCGCAGCAACCTGGCACTTAATGTCAGTAACACAAAAGAACTGATTGTGGACTTCCAGAAGGATAAGATGAAGGAACACATACCAGTCCTTATAGTGGGATCAGGAGTGGAGAGGGTGAGCAGCTTCAATTTCCTGGGTGTCAAGATGTCTGAGGATCTAATCTGGTCCCAAAATATCGATGTAGTTATAAAGAAGGCAAGATGGCGGCTATACTTTATTAGGAGCTTGAAGAGATTTGCCACATCAACAAATACACTCAAAAACTTCTACAGTTGTACCATGGTAAACATTCTGACAGGCTGCATCACTGTCTGGTATGGGGGGGGGGGGGGGAGGTGGCTACTGCACAGGACTGAAAGAAGCTGCAGAGGGTTGTAAATTTAGTCAGTGCCATCAATACCCACAACATCTTCAAAGCAGTGTCTCAGAAAGGCAGCGTCCATTAAGGATGTCCAGTACCCAGGGCATGCCCTTTTCTTACTGGTACCATTAGGTAGGAGGTACAGAAGCCTGAAGGCACACACTCAATGATTCAGGAATAGTTTCTTCCCCTCTGCCATTTTCCCATTTTTAATTGGGGAAGGGCAAATTATGAGGCTATAAGGCTAGAACTTGCAGGTGTGAATTGGGATGATGTTTTTGCAGGGAAATGTACTATGGACATGTGATCAATGTTTAAGGATATCTTGCAGGATGTTAGGGATAAATTTGTCCCGGTGAGGAAGATAAAGAATGGTAGGGTGAAGGAACCATGGGTGACAAGTGAAGTGGAAAATCTAGTCAGGTGGAAGAAGGCAGCATACATGAGGTTTAGGAAGCAAGGATCAGATGGGTCTACTGAGGAATATAAGGTAGCAAGAAAGGAGCTTAAGAAGGGGCTGAGAAGAGCAAGAAGGGGGCATGAGAAGGCCTTGGTGAGTAGGGTAAAGGAAAACCCCAAGGCATTCTTCAGTTATGTGAAGAACAAAAGGATGACAGGAATGAAGGTAGGACCGATTAGAGATAAAAGTGGGAAGATGCGCCTGGAGGCTGTGGAAGTGAGCGAGGTCCTCAATGAATACTTCTGTTCGGTATTCACCAATGAGAGGGGACTTGATGACGGTGAGGACAATATGAGTGAGGTTGATGTTCTGGAGCATGTAATATTAAGGGAGAGGAGGTGTTGGAGTTGTTAATACATTAGGACAGATAAGTCCCCGGAGCCTGACGGAATATTCCCCAGGCTGCTCCACGAGGTGAGGGAAGAGATTGCTGAGCCTCTGGCTAGGATCTTTATGTCCTGATTGTCCACGGGAATAGTACCGGAGGATTGGAGGGAGGTGAAGGTTGTCCCCTTGTTCAAAAAAAGTAGTAGGGATAGTCCAGGTAATTATAGACCAGTGAGCCTTACGTCTGTGGTGGGAAAGCTGTTGGAAAAGATTCTTAGAGACAGGATCTATGGGGATTTAGAGAATCATGGTCTGATCAGGGACATTCAGCGTGGCTTTGTGAAGGGCAGATCGTGCCTAACAAGCCTGATAGAATTCTTTGAGGAGGTGACCAGGCATATAGATGAGGGTAGTGCAGTGGATGTGATCTACATGGATTTTAGTAAGGTATTTGACAAGGTTCCGCACGGTGGGCTTATTCAGAAAGTCAGAAGGCATGGGATCCAGGGAAGTTTGGCAAGGTGGATTCAGAATTGGCTTGCCTGCAGAAGGCAGAGGGTCGTGGTGGAGGGAGTACATTCAGATTAGAGGGTTGTGACTAGTGGTGTCGCAGAAGGATCTGTTCTGGGACCTCTACTTTTCGTGATTTTTATTAACAACCTGGATGTGGGGGTAGAAGGGTGGGTTGGCATATTTGCAGACGACACAAAGGTTGGTGGTGTTATGAATAGTGTAGAGGATTGTCGAAGATTGCAGAGAGACATTGATAGGATGCAGAAGTGGGCTGAGAAGTGGCAGATGGAGTTCAATCCGGAGAAGTGTGAAGTGATACACTTTGGAAGGACAAACTCCAAGTCAGAGTACAAAGTAAATGGCAGGATACTTGGTAGTGTGGAGGAGCAGAGGGATCTGGGGGTACATGTCCGCAGATCCCTGAAATTTGCCTCACAGGTAGATAGGGTAGTTAAGAAAGCTTATGGGGTGTTAGCTTTCATAAGTCGAGGGATAGAGTTTAAGAGACGCAATGTAATGATGCAGTTCTATAAAACTCTAGTTAGGCCACACTTGGAGTACTGTGTCCAGTTCTGGTCGCCTCAGTATAGGACGGATGTGGAAGCATTGGAAAGGGTACAGAGGAGATTTACCAGGATGTTGTCTGGTTTAGAGAGTATGGATTATGATTAGAGATTAAGGGAGCTAGGGCTTTACTCTTTGGAGAGAAGGAGGATGAGAGGAGACATGATAGAGGTGTACAAGATATTAAGAGGAATAGACAGAGTGGACAGCCAGCGCCTCTTCCACAGGGCACCACTGCTTAGTACAAGATGACATGGCTTTAAGGTAAGGGGAGGAAAGTTCAAGGGGGATATTAGAGGAAGGTTTTTCACTCAGAGAATGGTTGGTGCGTGGAATGCACTGCCTGAGTCAGTGGAGGAGGCAGATAGACTAGTGAAGTTTAAGAGACTACTAGACAGGTATATGGAGGAATTTAAGGTGGGGGGGTTATATGGGAGACAGGATTTGAGGGTCGGCACAACATTGTGGGCCGAATGACCTGTAATGTGCTGTATTATTCTATGTTCTATGTTCTATCCAATTCCTAAATGGACATTGAACCCTTGGACACTACCTTACTTTTTTTGTTAAATATATTGTATTTCTGGGTTTTTTTTGCACGATTTTTGATCTATTCAATATATGTATACTGTTTAGAGTATACTGAATAAAATTTACTCTATTTATTTATTATTATTATTTTACAATTTTTTTGCTATTATATTATATAACCATATAACAATTACAGCACGGAAACAGGCCATCTCAACCCTTTCTAGTCCGTGCCGAACGCTTACTCTCACAATGATTTGCATTGAACTGCTGTTGCTTCGTTAACAAATTTCACGTCACATGCCAGTGATAATAAACCTGATTCTGATTCTAATGTTTTGCTGGAAATTTCATCTGATAACGATCAAGTCAAGTTCAAGTTTATTGTCATCTGACTGTACATACGGTATATACAACCAAATGAAAAATGTTCTGGATATGGTGCACCAACAAAACATCTTTCATACACAGCACATAAAACAAAATATTGCCGCAAATAGTAATAAAATATAATTCAAAGTGCAGTAGTGTGCAGCACAAGTGAACAGTAAACAGCTCATTGTCCCAGTGACAAGAGCTCAGTGGTGACAGGGTACTCATTAGTCTCACAGCCTGAGGGAAGAAGCTGTTACCCAGTCTGGCAGGCCTAGGCCTGATGCTCCTGTACCTCCTTCCTGATGGAGTGGATTAAAGAGATCGTGGGATGGGTGGTAGGGATCCTTATTACTTCCTCAAAGAAAATCAGTCAAGTTATAACATAAAACCTTATTAGAAACTAGCTTGTAAAAACTTGTTTTATCCCTCTCTCCTCTTTGGAATAATAGAGAAAATTATAGAAATGTGTGCCCAGAAAATTAGCAGTTTTGACCAACCTTATCCAAGCCAACCATGATGCCTAGTAATGTAATTGCATTTGTTCACAATAAGCATGTGTCCTTAATGCCTTTCCTATCCAAGAATATGTCAAAATGCCTGTTAACTGTTGTAAGCCATTGGTGAACAATGTCATTAAACAGTTCAGTCACTTGGCATTCAGGTTGAGGGAGTAATTATACATTGGCTTGGCAGAAGAAACAGAGCGATGATAGGTGTGGTTAGCAGAGTGCTGCTGTGATTGGTGCTTAGTCCGTTTGTTTGTCATCTATGTTAAAGGTCTTGATATTGTGGTAAACTGGATCAGTAAATTTGAGGATAGCACCAAGTCTGGGGGTGTAGAGTACAGTGAAGAAGGTTATCAAAGCTTATAGCATGATCTGGACTTGATTGCCTAGAGTGTTGGAGATTAAGCGGAGATTTAATGGAGGCATACAAAATTATAAGGGTTAGATAGGGTAAATGCAAGCATGTTTTTTCCACTGAGGTAAGGTGGAACTACAACAAGAGGTCATGGGTTAAAGATGAAAGGTGAAATGCTTAAGAGGAACATGAGGGGGAACAACTTCACCTAGATGTTGGTGAGAGTGTAGAATGAGCTGCCAGTGGAAGTGGTGGATGTGGGTTCTGAGCAGTTTGGGTGAGTACATGGATGGGAGGGCCATGGTCCGAGTGCAGGTTGATGGGACTATGCAGATTGATATGCTCAACAGTGAGGAGAGTTTACCTGTGATGAACTGGGCTGTATCCAGTATTTGTAGGATTTTCAGTTCAAGGGTATTGGTGTTTCTATACCAGGCTGTGATGCAGCCAGTCAGTATACTCTCCACTACACATTAATAGAAGTTTGTCAAAGTTTGAAGTATCATGCTGAATCTTCACAAACTCCTAAGGAAGTAGATGTGCTGTTGTGCTTTCTTATCATGGTATTCATTTTTCTGTATGGTTGCTTGTGAAACAGTTCACATCTGTATTTCAGATCTTGGGAGGACTGAATGTGAATAAATTGTTTGATTTGCTGACTACATTTTTTTAAATATATTGTTCAGGTGACAACGGATGGAAAACCAAAGATTATTGACTTCATTGATGCTTCTGGAAGTGGTGATGTGAATACTTCCACTGTTTTAGAAACTAAGGATGGTGAATTGGTTGGTCTTTCAGGAAGAACACTCAAGGTATCTATAATAAAATATCAATGTTCACTTCTGTAATGTGTAGCTTTTGCACAGGCATTGCTCCAGTACTGCCACGTTTAAACTGTGAGAAAATCTTTGACAATGCTGCAACTACATCAGTTTCCATTGCATGCAGAACACAACTTAGAATTAGTTCAGCTCAAGTTCTTGTTTGCTCAGAACGAATCTCCTCCTACCCTTTATCTCTCACTCTATCCAGGAAGATGGGGCTCGTCAACCATGGTTGTCAGCTCATCTAGGAGTAGGAAAACTCTGATCTCAAATCCCCGTTGCCTTGTAGCGATACCCACTCATGGGGAAGGCTTTGGGAATGACCCCCCCAAGGAAATATAAAGAGCTTTAGTCCCTAAGGCAGTCCTACATTGAGTTCAACACTGACTCATAGCCCCTGCGATGTCATTGGTGCCAAACTATATCTGTCTCTGCTGTTCCTTTGGATTTCTCAGTTCTCTGGAGAGACAGAGCTTGCCGCACTGGCAAAAGCTTCCTCTCTATACTGTACTGTCCTGGCTTGTGTACCACATGGACAGGTAGAATGCAACATCCATATTCGAACTCGACCAATGGAGGGCCTCTAGTCATTGGAAGTTCTGTTTTTTCTTTGGTGTGCTCATTCATTTTCCATTTTAGTGCATCGGTGGCATTATACACTCAGTGGCCACTGAGGGAATATTTTGTGATCTTCTGCTGTGTGGCCCATTCACTTCAGGGTTCAATATCATGTGCGTTCAGAGATGCTCTGCTGTACACTACTGCTGTAATGCATGGTTATTTGATTATAGTTGCCTTTCTGTCAGTTTGAACCAGTCTGGCAATTCTCATTTCACCTCTCATTAACAAGGCATTTTCGCCCACAGAACTGCCATGCACTAGATGTTTTTTTTTGTTTTGCACCATTCTCTGTAAACTCTAGAAACTTTGAGAAGTTTCTGAGATATTCAAGCCACCCTGTCTGGCCTCAACCATCATTCTATTGTTCAAAGTCACTTGGATCACATTTCTTCCCCATTCTGATGTTCGGTCTGAACAACAACCGAACCTTTTGATGATATCTACATGCTTTTATGTACTGAGTTACTGCCACATGATTGGCTGATTAAATATTTAATTAACGATCAGGTGTACAAAATAAAGTAGCCTCTGAGTGTTGTTATATAAATATCTGATATGTTTTATTACACATGTAATACTCATTATATTATGGCATAATTAGTGTTATAGAAGAAAAAAATTAACCATAACATTACACACTTAGTTTACAAATTGTGACTTCTTGACAGATATATCTCTTCCACCTTTGTTAAATCATAGCCAATGTTTAGTACTTAGAATATGTGATGATTGTGAAGTTTAATCAAGGGACAGCCATGCAAGCATGTGGACGTCAGCAAATTAGACCAGCACAAAGAGTTTAAAAGGAGACAGCTTTATAGAGTGGGCAACGGAGTAGAGGAAGTCAGGGTAGGAGGGCTTTGGCTCAACGGGGCTTTGGTGATAACGGGTTGTGGTGAGGTAGGTTAGCTGTGAAGAATAGAAACAGGAAGTATGTCTGTGAGGCCGGTATTCTGTACTGGGTGTCAGATGTGGGAAGTCTGGAAGACTCCCAGCCTCCCGGAAGACCATATCTGCACCAGGTGTGTTGACCTGCAGTTCCTTAGGGACTGGGTTAGGGAACTGGAGATGTAGCTCAATGACCTGCATTTGGTCAGGGAGAGTGAGCAAGTGATAGAGTGGAGCTGTAAGTAAGTAGTCATACCGGGGCTTTGAGAATCAGGTAAGTGGGTAACAGGAGAGGGAAGGGCAAGAGTCAGATGCTAGAGAGTACCCCTGTGGCTTTCCCCCTTAACAATAAGTACTCCTGTTTGAGTACTGTTGGGGGGGGGGGGAATGGCCTATCTGGGGGAAGCAACAGAGTCTGGCCCTGTGGATCAGAAGGGTAGGGAAAGGAAGAAGGCAGCGGTGATAGGGGACTCTATAGTTAGGGGGTCAGACAGGTGATTCTGTGGACACAGGGAAGAAACATGGATGGTAGTTTGCCTCCCAGGTGCCAGTGTCTGGGATGTTTCTGAACACGTCTAGGATATCCTGAAGTGGGAAGGTGAACAGGCAGAGGTCGTGGTACATATTGGTACCAATGACATAGGCAGGAAAAGGGAGGAGGTCCTGAAAACAGACTACAGTGAGTTAGGAAGGAAGTTGAGAAGCTAGACCTCAAAGGTAGTAATCTCAGGATTACCGCCTGAGCCACGTGACAGTGAGTACAGGAATAAAATGAGGTGGCGGATAAATGTGTGGCTGAGGGATTGGAGCAGGGAGCAGGGGGCAGGGATTCATATTTCTGGATCACTGGGACCTCTTTTGGGGCAGGTGTGGCCTGTGCAAAAAGGACAGGTTGCACTTGAATCCTGGGGGACCAATATACTGGCAGGAAAGTTTGCTAAGGCTATTGGAGAGAGTTTAAACTAGAATCACTAGGGAATGGGAACCGAACTGAAGAGACGGAGGAAGGCTCACAAATAGAGAAAGCTTTGTAGGCAGTGTGCGAGGGAGGATAGGCAGGTGATAGAAAAGGGATGCGCTCAGACTGATTGTTTGAGATTGGTCTATTCTAATGCAAGAAGCATCATAAACAAAGTGGATGATCTTAGAGTGTGGGTCGGTACTTGGAGCTATGATGTTGTGGCCATTACAGAGACTTGGATGGCTCAGGGGCAGGAATGGTTAGAGTGCCAGGCTTTAGATGTTTCAGAAAGGACAGGGAGGGAGGCAAAAGAGGTGGGGGCATGGCACTACTGATCAGAGATAGTGTCACGGCTGCAGAAAAGAAAGTCATGGAGGGATTGTCTACTGACTTTCTGTGGGTGGAAGTTAGAAACAGGAAGGGGTCAATAACTCTACTGGGTGTCTTTTTTATATATAGACCACCCAATAGTAACAGGGACATTGAGGAGTAGATAGGGAGACAGATTCTGGAAAGATGTAATAATAACAGGGTTGTTGTGGTGGGAGATTTTAATTTCCCAAATATTGATTGGCATCTCAAGTCAAGTCAAGTCACGTCACTTTTTATTGTCATTTTGACCATAGCTGCTGATACAGTACACAGTAAAAACGAGACAACATTTTTCAGGACCATGGTGTTACATGAAACAGTGCAAAAACTCGACTGAAATACGTTAAAAAAAAAACAACACAGGAAAAAAAAACTACACTAGACTACAGACCTACCCAGGACTGCATAAAGTGCACAAAACAGTGTAGGCATTACAATAAATAATAAGACAATAGGGCAGTAAGTTGTGTCAGTCCAGGCTCTGGGTATTGAGGAGTCTGATAGCTTGGGGGAAGAAACTGTTACATAGTCTGGTCGTGAGAGCCCAAATGCTACAGTGCCTTTATCTCCCTCGAGCGAGGGGTTTAGATGGGGTGGAGTTTGTTAGGTGTGTTCAGGAAGGTTTCTTGACACAATATGTGGATAAGCCTACAAGAGGAGTGGCTGTACTTCAACTGGTATTGGGAAATGAACCTGGTCAGGTGTCAGATCTCTCAGTGGGAGAGCATAGTGATCACAATTCTATATCCTTTACATAGCATTGGAGAGGGATAGGAGCAGACAAGTTGGGAAAGCGTTTAATTGGAGTAAGGGGAAATATGGTGTACAAATGCTGTAGAAAATCTAGTCAAGAAAAAAAGTTTACAAAAGGTTCAAAAAACTAGGTAATGTTAGAGATCTAGAAGATTATAAGGCTAGCAGGAAGGAGGTTAAGAATGAAATTAGGAGAGCTAGAAGGGGCCATGAGAAGGCCTTGGCAGGCAGGATTAAGAAAAACCCCAAGGCATTCTACAAGTATTTGTAGAGCAAGAGGATAAGACGTAAGAGAATAGGACCAATCAAGTGTGACAGTGGAAAAGTGTGTATGGAACCGGAGGAGGTAGCAAAGATACTTAATGAGTACTTTGCTTCAGTATTCACTATGGAAAAGGATCTTGGCGATTGTAGGGATGACTTACAGCGGATTGAAAAGCTTGAGCATAAAGGCATTAAGAAAGAGGATGTGCTGGAGCATTTGGAAAGCGTCAAGTTGGATTAGTCTCCAGGACTGAATGAGATGTACCCCCAGGTTACCATGGTAGGTGAGGGAGGAGATTGCTGAGCCTCTGGCAATGACCTTTGCATTATCAATGAGGACAGGAGAGGTTTCAGAGGATTGGAAGGTTGTAGATGTTGTTTCCTTATTTGAGAAAGAGAGTAGAGATAACCCAGGAAATTATAGACCAATGAGTCTTACTTCAGTGGTTGGTAAGTTGATGGAGAAGATCCTGAGAAGCAGGATTTATGAACATTTAAAGAGACATAATATGATTTGGAATAGTCAGCATGCCTTTGTCAAAGGCAGGTCGTGTCTTACGAGCCTGATTGAATTTTTTGAGGATGTGACTAAACACATTGAGGGTAGAGCAGTACATGTAGTGTATATGGATTTCAGCAAGGCATTAGATAGCTACCCCATTGAAGATGTATTGAGAAAGTAAGGAGGCATGGTATCCAAGGGGACATTGCTTTGTGGATCCAGATTTGGCTTGCTCACAGAAGGCAAAGAGTGGTTGTAGACGGGACATATACTGCATGGAGGTTGGTGACCAGTGGTGTGCCTCAGGGATCTGTTCTGGGACCCCTACTCTTTGTGATTTTTATAAATGACCTGGATGAGGAAGTGGAGGGATGGGTTAGTAAATTTGCTGATGACACAAAGGTTGGGGGTGTTGTGCATAGTGTGGAGGTTACAACGGGACATTGATAGGATGCAAAACTGGGCTGAGAAGTGGCAGATGGAGTTCAACCCGGATAAGTGTGAGGTGGTTCATTTTGGTAGGTCAAATATGATGGCAGAATATAGTATTAATCGTAAGACTCTTGGCAGTGTGGAGGATCAGAGGGATCTTTGGGTCCGAGTCCATTGGACGCTCAAAGCTGCTGCGCAAGTTGACTCTGTGGTTAAGAAGGCATACGGTGTATTAGCCTTCATCAACCGTGAAATTGAGCTTAGGAGCCGAGAGGTAATGTTGCAGCTATATAGGGCCCTGGTCATCCCCACTTGGAGTACTGTGCTCAGTTCTGGTCACCTCACTCCAGGAAGGATGTGGAAACTATAGAAAGGTGCAGAGGAGATTTACAAGGATGTTGCCTGGCAAGTGAACTTGGTCCGTTTTCCTTGGAGCGGTGGAGCATGAGAGGTGACCTGATAGAGGTGTATGAGATGATGAGAGGCATTGATTGTGTGGATAATAGACAATAGGTGCAGAAGTAGACCATTCAGCCCTTTGAGCCTGCACCGCCATTTTGAGATCATGGCTGCTCATCTACTATCAATACTCAGTTCCTGCCTTGTCCCCATATCCCTTGATTCCCCTATCCATAAGATACCTATCTAGCTCCTTCTTGAAAGCATCCAGAGAATTGGCCTCCACTGCCTTCCGAGGCAGTGCATTCCAGACCCCCACAACTCTCTGGGAGAAGAAGTTTTTCCTTAACTCTATCCTAAATGACCTATCCCTTATTCTCAAACCATGCCCTCTGGTACTGGACTCTCCCAGCATCTGGAACATATTTCCTGCCTCTATCTTGTTCAATCCCTTAATAATCTTATATGTTGCAATCAGATCCCCTCTCAATCTTCTTAATTCCAGCGTGTACAAGCCCAGTCTCTCTAACCTGTCTGCGTAAGACAGTCCGGACATCCCAGGAATTAACCTTGTGAATCTACGCTGCACTTCCTCTACAGCCAGGATGTCCTTCCTTAACCCTGGAGACCAAAACTGTACACAATACTCCAGGTGTGGTTTCACCAGGGCCCTGTACAAATGCAAGAGGATTTCCTTGCTCTTGTACTCAATTCCCTTTGTAATAAAGGCCAACATTCCATTAGCCTTCTTCACTGCCTGCTGCACTTGCTCATTCACCTTCAGTGACTGATGAACAAGGACTCTTAGATCTCTTTATTTCTCCCTTACCTAACTTTACACCGTTCAGATAATAATCTGCCTTCCTGTTCTTACTCCCAAAGTGGATAACCTCACACTTATTCACATTAAACATCATCTGCCAAGTATCTGCCCACTCACCCAGCCTATCCAAGTCACCCTGAATTCTCCTAACATCCTCATCACATGTCATACTGCCACCCAGCTTAGTATCATCAGCAAATTTGCTGATGTTATTCTCAATGCCTTCATCTAAATCGTTGATGTAAATCGTAAACAGCTGTGGTCCCAATACCGAGCCCTGTGGCACCCCACTAGCCACCACCTGCCATTCCGAGAAACACCCATTCACCGCTACCCTTTGCTTTCTATCTGCCAACCAGTTTTCAATCCATGTCAATGTCTTCCCCCCAATGCCATGTGCTTTGATTTTACCCACCAATCTCCTATGTGGGACCTTATCAAATGCCTTCTGAAAATCGAGGTACACTACATCCACTGGATCTCCCTTGTCTAACTTCCTGGTTACATCCACGAAAAACTCCAATAGATTACCCTTGGTAAATCCATGCTGGCTCGGCCCAATCCTATCACTGCTATCTAGATATGCCACTATTTCATCTTTAATAATGGACTCTAACATCTTCCCCACTACTGATGTTAGGCTGACAGGTCGATAGTTCTCTGTTTTCTCCCTCCCTTCTTTCTTAAAAAGTGGGATAACATTAGCCATTCTCCAATCCTCAGGAACTGATCCTAAATCTAAGGAACATTGGAAAATGATTACCAATGCATCCACAATTTCCAGGGCCACCTCCTTTAGTACCCTAGGATGCAGACCATCTGGACCTGGGGATTTGTCAGCCTTCAGTCCCATCAGTCTACTCATCACCGTTTCCTTCCTAATGTCAATCTGTTTCATTTCCTCTGTTACCCTATGTCGTTGGCCCATCCATATATCTGGGAGATTGCCCTGTGTCTTCCTTAGTGAAGACAGATCTAAAGTACTTATTAAATTCTTCTGCCATTTCTCTGTTTCCCATAACAATTTCACCCAATTCATTCTTCAAGGGCCCAACATTGTTCTTAACTATCTTCTTTCTCTTCACATACCTAAAAAGGCTTTTGCTGTCCTCCTTTATATTCCTGGCTAGCTTGCGTTCGTACCTCATTTTTTCTCCACGTTTTCCCTTTTTAGTTAAGTTCTGTTGATTCTTAAAAATTTCCCAATCATCTGTCCTCCCACTCACCTTAGCTCTGTCATACTTCCTTTTTTTTAATGCTATGCAATCTCTGACTTCCTTTGCCAACCACTGTGGGCCCTTTCCCCCCTTTGAATCCTTCCTTCTCCGGGGGATGAACTGATTTTGCACCTTGTGCATTATTCCCAAGAATACCTGCCATTGCTGTTCCACTGTCTTTTCTGCTCGGATATCCGTCCAGTTGACTTTGGCCAGCTCCTCCCTCATGGCTCCATAGTCTCCTTTGTTCAACTGCAACACTGACACCTCCGAGCTGCCCTTATCCTTCTCAAATTGCAGATAAAAACTTATCATATTATGATCACTACCTCCTAATGGCTCCTTCAAGATCGCTTATCAAATCCTGTTCATTACACAACACTAAATCCAGAATAGCCTTGTCCCTCGTCGGCTCTCGTACAAGCTGTTCCAAAAATTCATCCCGTAGGCACTCTACAAACTCCCTATCCTGGGGTCCAGCACCAGCCTGATTCTCCCAGTTCACCTGCATGTTGAAATCCCCCATAACTACTGCGACATTACCTTTGCCACATGCCAATGTTAACTCCCTATTCAACTTGCACCCAATATCCATGCTACTGTTTGGTGGCCTGTAGACAACACCCATTAGGGTCCTTTTGCCCTTACTGTTCCTCAGTTCTATCCACACAGACTCCACTTCTCCTGATCCTATGTCCCCCCTTGCAAAGGACTGAATCTCATTCCTCACCAACAGGGCCACCCCCCCCCCCCCCCCCGCCCACATTTCTGTCCCTATGATAGCACTTATACCCTTGTACATTCATTTCCCAGGTCTGATCTCCCTGTAGCCATGTCTCCGTTATCCCAACAACATCATAGTTACCCATTCGCACCTGAGCTTCAAGCTCATCCGCCTTATTTCTGACATTTCATGCATTCAGATACTGAATTTTTAGCCCATTTCTCCTCTCTCTGTTTGAAACGCTGCCTATTGTGCTTAACCCAGCTCCCCGAACTCCCATCGGACTATACGCCCCTAGAATTTTGTTGTCCTTCCTAAATTTACTTATTCTTTCTGCACATTTAACTCCATGTTCCGTCAGACCATCCCTCTGTACATGTGTCCTCCTTATCACTTGTTCCGCCTCACCTTTCTCTACTACACACTTAATATTCTGGAACCGTGTAGTCCCCACCTGTCCTTTATTCTTCATCTCGCTATCCTCTCTCACATTCTGGATCCCTGCCCCTTGCAAATTTAGTTTAAACCCCCCCTCCCCCCCAAGAAGCACTAGCAAACTTTCCTGCAAGAATGTTAGTACCGCTCCAGTTCAGGTGTAAACCGTCCCTTCGGAACAGATCCCACCTTCCCTGGAACAAAGCCCAATTATCTAAAAACCTGAAGCCCTCCCTCCTGCACCATCCTCTCAGCCACGTATTAATCTGTATAATCTTTCTGTTCCTTGCCTCACTCGCACGTGGCACAGGTAGCAATCCTGAGATTGTTACCCTGGAGGTCCTGTTCTTCAGCTTCACACTTAACTCCCTGAACTCCCTACGCAGGACCCCCTCACTCATCCTACCCACGTCGTTGGTCCCTACATGGACCACAACATCTGGATTCTTGCCCTCCCTCTCGAGAATAACCTGCACCCGATCTGAGATGTCTCGGACCCGGCACCAGGGAAGCAACATACCATCCGAGACTCCCGATCTTCTCCACAAAATCTCCTATCCGCCCCCCTGACTATAGAATCCCCTATCACTACCGCTCTCTTCTCTTCCCTCCTCCCCTTCCTAGTCGAGGGTCCAACCTCAATGCCAGAGACAGGACCACTGCAACTTGTTCCTGGTAGGTCATCCCCACCAACAGTATCCAGAACGGTATACTTATTGTTGATGGGAACGGCCACAGGGGTGCTCTGCTCTCTCTGTCTGCCCCCCCGCCTCTCTTGACTGTCACCCATTTGCCTACCTCCTGACTTTTCGGTGTGACTACCTCCCAATAACTCTTATCTATCTCTACCTCTGCCTTCCGAATGACCCATAGTTCATCCAGCTCCTGCTCCAATTCCCTAACTCGGTCTGATAGGAGCTGCAGCTGGATGCACCTATTGCAGGTGTGGTCATCAGGGACAACTGTGTTGACCCTGACCTCCCACATACTGCATACGGAGCACACCACTGCTCTAACTGTCTCCCCCATTACCTGATCCCAGATTAGTCAGAATAAATGAAAAAAGAACCTACTGACCGTACCTTTTTTACTTCAGCAAGCACGTACTCAGGCTCACTGCTTTCCTCTCACCGAAGTCCCCTTGCACCGAAGCCCGCTGAGCCAAAGCCCAGCACTCTGCTCCCACGCACTCTGCTGCCCGCCTGATGCTGCCCGCTCCTGAAAGTGGGCCTCCTTTTAAATCCCGCGCTCACCGCTGACGTCACCCGCGCCTGCGCAGTTTTACCTTCCTCCTCAGGTACTGTCCAGGTAGGTCCGACGGTCTTGGCCTACCTACAACGGCTGATCCTCCGATCCTCCAATCTCCAGTCGTCTGTCGACCTCGAGCACTCCTTACTCCCGCTCCGCTGCCCGCACCGGCACTGGATAGTCAGAGGCTTTTTCCCAGGGCTGAAATGGCTAGCATGAGAGGGCACAGTTTTAAGGTGCTTGGAAGTAGTGGCAGAGGGGATGTTGGGGTTAAGTTTTTTACGCAGAGACTGGTGAGTGTCTGGAATAGTCTGCTGGCAATGGTAGTGGAGGTAGATACAATAGGGATTTTTAAGAGAGTCCTGGATAGATACATGGAGCTTAGAAAAATAGGGGGCTATTGGTAACCCTAGGTAATTACTAAAGTACATGTTCAGCACAGCATTGTGGGCCGAAGGGCCTGTATTGTGCTGTTGATTTTCTATGTTTCTATGCTTAAATTATTATGTGATTTTTTTTATCAGTTTGCTTATTGCTCTGCAGGATGTATAGGAATTTGATTTATGTTTGGAATTGTAGAGTGGTTAAATTGCTCTGCTGGTAGTATAGTAACTTACGTTTGGAATTGTACAGTTTGAATTTCCTGTTGTTTCATTCTGTGTCACCCAACCTGCGCTCAATAAAATTAAACTGTAGTTCAGGCATCTCTATTGAATCTGCACCCAGATGTCAGATCGTGCTGTTTGGTGATGGTTTTCGCAAGTTGAATTTTCAAAATTTTATGCCTTTATGGTTTGAGACTCCTCAAGATCTGAAAAATGCCGAAGGAATATATTTTTAATTTTAATTCTCAATTAATTTTTCTTATTTCACATTTTCAAATCTTATGCATTTGGTGTATGATGGTGCATTTGGAAACAGACTGAAGTTGAGTAGTTAGTGTGGTAAATTCTAGATTAAATGTGCAGTGTTCTGCAGAATTTCTTGCCATCTTCCAGTATGAAAGAACAATGTATCATAGTTTGTTGTGGTAGGGTTTTTGTGTACAGCTTGCTGAAGAATCAAGTTCGCTTATTGTCATTCAACTGTACATATGTATATAGCTAAACAAAACAATGTTCCTCAGGAACCAAGGTGCAAAACACACTGCATATATCACATACAAAAATAGTATTAACAGATAATAAGTAAAAGTTGTGGAATGCTTTGTGTTCTTTAGTTTTTGCGCTGACTACTGTTTATCTTTTGATTTAGATACCATCAGACTGGATCAACCCTTCGGGGAGATACCACGTTGGTATCAAGAATGCTTTTGATTTCTATCCTGTGCCACTCAAGGAACGAATTCAGGTATGAAGACTAGATTCCCCAAATACAGTCTGGATAGCAGAACGCATCTCTGCAGCAAATTTTGCAAATAGACCAGTTGAGTCAGCTGTCAAGGGAGATACTTACTCAGGGTTTCAGTTCCAGAAGTTGTTCACTGGGAGCTGGATTGGACTGTTGGGAAAGTGGAGTATTTGGAACATATTCTTCTCTTGCTTTTATTATGGAAAATAGAGAACAACTTACATTTATATGCTTGTAGCATCACAAGGTGTTTCATAGAACTAACACGCACAAAATGCTGGAGGAACTCAGCAGGTTGAGCAGCATCTATGGAGAAGAATAAACAATCACCATCTTGGGCCAAAACATTGATTGCTTATTCCTCTTCATAGATTCTGTATGACCTGCTGAGTTCCTCCAGTGTTTGTGTTTGTTCCTCTGGATTTTCAGCATCTGCAGAGTCTCGTTTGTTTCACAGGAATGTTTGCAATGGAGTTTGATATCAGCCTGTATGGACTAATTGTCAGGATAGGGTAGTCAAAAGGACCAGAGGAATGCAGGCATGTTAGGACGTGGGGATCTATAATGCTGCATGCAATCCAGCATGTGTGTATATTACTTGTAATATTCCTCGTCCATGTATGGTGTGAGCCTCTCAAAACAGTAGCAGTCCTTCACTAGGGTTGAGGTCACCTTCAGCAATATTAAATAGTCATTACTACATGGAGTCTCATGTTGAGGACCTGCGTCAGGTGTAAAATACTTGCTCTTTGCAACCATATGAGTGCAAACCCATTCAAACCTGACAACTAATCCATCAGTTATCTGCTTTCATTGTATCCCCGATCCAAACCCTAATGTGTTTACCCTATCCAAACCCTAATCTAATTCGGAACAAGAAGGCAGCGGGAAAGCACCTAAGGATTTCCAGCGGGAAGACATTTTGAGTTATCGTCGGGGGAAGAGAGAGGCCAGACTGCGCAGGTGCGTGACATCAGCCAGTTGAGCGTGAACAGTTTAAAAAGGGCAAGAAATCTGCAGAAGCTTTTGATTCGGAACAAGAAGGCAGCGGGAGAGCACCTAAGGATTTCCAGCGGGAAGACATTTCGAGTTCTCAGGGGAAGAGAGAGGCCAGACTACGCAGGCGTGTGATGTCAGCCAGTTGAGTGTGAACAGTTTAAAAAGAAGGCAGCCATATCCAGCGGGCAATGTTAGCAGCGGGCAGTGGAGTGAGAGGCAGCAGAGTGAAAGGGTTTTGGCTCCACGGGCTTCGGCGGTAATGGGAAGAGGTGAGGCAGTTGTTGATTGCAAAAGGAGGTAGTATGTGTGTGAGGCCAGTTTTCTGTGGTCGGTGTCAGACGTGGGAGGTCCTGGAGTCTCCCGGCATCCCGGACGGCCACATCTGCACCTGGTGCATTGAGATGCAACTCCTAAGGGACCGTGTTAGGGAACTGGAGCTGCAGCTTGATGACCTTCGTCTGGTCAGGGAGAGTGAGGAGGTGATAGGGAGGAGCTACTGACAGGTGGTCACTCCGGGACCATGGGAGACAGAGAAATAGGTCACAGTCAGGAGAGGGAAGGGGAAGAGTCAGGTACTAGGGAGTACCCCTGTGGCTGTACCCCTTGACAATAAGTACTCCTGTTTGAGTACTGTTGGGGGGGACAGCCTACCTGGGGGAAGCGACAGTGGCCGTGCCTCTGGCACAGAGTCTGGTCCTGTGGCTCAGAAGGGTAGGGAAAGGAAGAGGAAGGCAGTAGTGATAGGGGACTCTATAGTCAGGGGGTCTGACAGGTGATTCTGTGGACGCAGGAAAGAAACTCGGATGGTAGTTTGCCTCCCAGGTGCCAGGGTCTGGGATATTTCTGATCGCGTCCAAGATATCCTGCGGTGGGAGGGAGAACAGCCAGAGGTCGTGGTACATACTAGTGCCAATGACATAGGAAAAGGGAAGAGGTCCTGAAAGAAGACTACAGGGATTTAGGAAGGCAGTTGAGAAGAAGGACCGCAAAGGTAGTAATCTTGGGATTATTGCCTGTGCCACGCGACAATGAGAATAGGAATAGAATGAGGTGGAGGATAAATGCGTGGCTGACGGTTTGGGGCAGGGGGCAGGGATGCAGATTTCTGGATCATTGGGACCTCTTTTGGGGTGGGTGTGACCTGTACAAAAAGGACGGGTAGCACTTGAGTCCCAGGGGGCCAATATTCTGGTGGACAGGTTTGATAGAGCTGTTGGGGAGGGTTTAAACTAGTTTGGCAGGGGGGTGGGAATCAGAATGTGAGTGCAAGGATTAAGGAAGAAGGACAAGGGCATGATGCTAAGAGTTCGGAGTTGATGAGAAAGGACAGGCAGGGGACAGAACATAATTGTAGCCAGTTAAAGGGGTTGAAATGTGTCTATTTCAATGTTAGGAGTATTAGGAACAAGGAGGATGAACTTAGAGCATGGATCAGTACGTGGAACTACGATGTTGTGGCCGTTACTGAAACTTGGTTGGAGGAAGGGCAGGATTGGATGATGCAGGTCCCGGGGTTCAGGTGTTTTAAAAGGAATAGGATGGGGGGTAGAATAAATAAAAGGCAACACCATAGAACACTACAGCACAGTACAGGCCCTTCAGCCCTCCATGTTGTGCCGACCCATATAATCCTTTAAAAAAAATATTAAACCCACACTACCCCATAACCCTCCATTTTTCTTTCATCCATGTGCCTGTCCAAGAGTCTCTTAAATGCCCCTAATGTTTTAGCCTCCACCACCATCCCTGGCAAGTCATTCCAGGCACTTACAACCCTCTGTGTAAAAAAAAAAAACACTTACCCCCTGATGTCTCCCCTAAACTTCCCTCCCTTAATTTTGTACATATGCCCTCTGGTGTTTGCTATTGGTGCCCTGGGAAACAGGTACTGACTATCCACCCTATCTATGCCTCTCATAATCTTGTATACCTCTATCAAGTCCCCTCTCATTCTTCTACGCTCCAAAGAGAAAAGTCCCAGCTCTGCTAACCTTGCTTCATATGACTTGTTCTCCAAACCAGGCAACATCCTGGTAAATCTCCTCCACACCCTCTCCATAGCTTCCACATCCTTCCTATAATGAGGTGACCAGAATTGAACACAATACTCTTTAAGTGCGGTCTCACCAGAGATTTGTAGAGTTGCAACGTGACCTCTCTACTCTTGAACTCAATCCCCCTGTTAATGAAGCCTAGCATCCCATAAGCATTCTTAACTACCCTATCAACCTGTGCAGCGACCTTGAGGGATGTATGGATTTGAACCCCAAGGTCCCTTTGTTCATCCACACTCTTAAGTAACTGACCATTAATCTTATACTCAGTCTTCTTGTTTGTCCTTCCAAAATGCATCACCTCACACTTGTCCGGGTTGAACTCCATCTGCCATTTTTCTGCCCAACTCTGCAGCCTGTCTATATCCTCTTGTAACCTTCGACAACCTACAGCTCCATCCACAACTCCTCCAATCTTCGTGTCATCCGCAAACTTACTCACCAATCCTTCCACCTCTACATCCAGGTTATTTATAAAAATCACAAATAGCAGGGGTCCCAGGAGAGGTCCCTGCAGCACTCCACAGTTATTGATATTAACTTGAGAATGCCCTTCTGCTAGAGTCAGAGCAGCGTAGATCCACCATTTCGATGCTTGCAATTGATGGTGAAGCGAGATTGAGGAAGACTGGCCAATATCAATGAACTTTAGAGGATAGTTTTGACATTTTCCCGGGGGGAAATGACTAATATGAGGAGGCATAATTTTCAGGTGCTTGGAAGAAAGTTATGTCTGAGGTAGGGCTTTTACATAAAGAGTGGTGAGTGCATGGAATTTTCTGCCAGCGATGGTGGCAAAGGCAGTTACATTAGGGACATTTATGAGACTCTAATTACGCACATGGCCATGTTTCTGTGCTTTCATTTTCTATGAGTATGATTCTATGGATGAAAATGAAAAATGGAGGGCTATGGTTAGACTGATCTTAATGTAAGTTAAATTGTCGGCACAATATCATAGGCCAAAGGGCCTTTGCAATGCTGAACTCTTCAGTGTTAAATGGCAAGAAGGATTTGGTGTGCTAATTCGTTAGAGGTGGAAGGTTAACATTCTTGTTGAGCAAGCAAGTAGGAAGGCAGTTAGACAATCCACCTTAATTTCAAGTAAAGTGAGACTGAAGTGATTTACGGAGGTTTTATTTTCTATTCTATATGTGGTTTTGGTCTTCCAACTAGAGAATACTTCTGGAGTCAGTGCAGTGTAGGTCCACCATGTTGATTCTTGTAATGGGGTGGTGAAGAGACATTGAAGATGGCTGGCCAATATCAATTTAGAAGGTGACTTTTATCCAAGTTCAATTGTCATTCAACCATACATAGAATACAACCAGCACAGAAACAGTCCTTCAGCCCACCGAGTCAGTGACAAAAGCATTTAAGCTGCCTATTCCCACTCCCACTGATCTTCACCAGGATCATAACCCTCCATATCCCTACTATCCATGTACCTATCCAAACTTCTCTTAAACATTGAAATCGAGCTTGCACACACTCTTGTGCTGGCAGCTCACTCCACACTCTCATAACCCTTTGAGTGAATAAGTTTTTCCTCATGGTTCCCTTAAACTTCTCACGTGTCAACCTTAACCCACGATCTCTGGTTGTAGTTCCACCCAACCTCAGTGGGAAAACCTTGCATTTACCATATCTATACTCCAAATAATTTTGTATACCTCTGTCATATCTCCTCTCAATCTTCTATGTTCTAAAGCATACAGTCCTAACCTATTCAATCTTTCCTCCAGACCCAGCAGCATTCTTGTAAATTTTTCCTGCACTCTTTCAACCTTGTTCACATCTTTCCTGTAGGTGACAAAAACTGCACAGTCTACTCCAAATTAGGTCTCATCAATGTCTTGTTCTACTTCAATATAATATCCCCTCTTCTGTACTCAGTATATTGACTCATGAAGACCAATGTGCCAAAAGCTTTCTTTATGATCCTATCCACATTTGACACCACTTTCAATGAATTATGGACCTGTTTTCTTAGATCCCTTGATCGACCACACTCCTCAGTGTCCTACCATTCACTGTGTGAGTCCTGCTCTGGTTGGTCCTACCGAAATGCAAAACCTCGCATTTATCTGCATTAAATTCCATCTTTCATTTTCAGCCCACTTTTCCAGCTCTGCAAGCCATAATACCCTTCCTCACTGTCCACTACATGTCTAATCTTGGTGTCATCCACAAATTTGCTGATCCAATTAACCTCATTATCATGCAGGTCATTGATATTAATGACAAACAACAAAGGACCCAGCCACGATTTCTGCGAGTCCACCATTAGTCACAGGCCACTCTGGATTCTCCCACAAAGCCAATGTCTAATCCTTTTTACTACCTCATCCTGAATGCCAAGTGACTGAAACTTCTTGAATGTCCTCTTATGTGGGACTTTGTCAAATGCATTACTAAAGTCCATGGAGACAACATCCACTGCCTTGCCTTCATCCACTTTCCTGGTAACTCTCTTGAAAAATTCTATAAGATTATTTAGACATGACCTACCATGCACGAAGCCATGTTGACTATCCTTAATCAGTCCATGTCTCTCCAAACATAGTATATCCAACCCCTTAGAATGCGATCAAATAACTTTCAACAGCTGATGTCAGACTGGTCTACAATTTCCTGGTTTCTTTGAGCCTTTTTTAAACAGTGGAACAACATTGGCTATCCTCCAATCCTTTAGTACCTCTCCTGTGGCTAAGGATATTATAAATATCTCTGCTAGGGTCCCAGCAATTTCTGCACTTGCGTCCCTTAGGGTCTGAGGGATCACCTTGTCACGCCCTGGGGATATTGTCCATCCTGAATTACATCAGGGTAGCAAACACCCCTGTAATCTGTACAGGGTCCATGAAGTTGATGCTGCTTTGCCTCACTTCGGTAGACTCTGTGTCCGTCTCCTGAGTAAATACAGATGCAAAGAATTCATTTAAGATCTTTCTCATCTGCTTTGACTCCACACATTACCAATCTAGACTTCCAGAAGACCAATTTTGTCCCTTGCAATCCTTTTGCTCTTAACATACCTGTAGAATACCTAGGGATTCTCCTTCATCTTGTCTGCTAGAGCAACTTCATGCCTTCTTTTAACCTTCCTGATTTTCTTGTGTTCTCTTGCATTTCTTTAACTCCTTAAGTACCTCATTTGCTCCTACTGGCCTGTACTTGCTATGTACCTCCTTTTTCTCTTAACCAGGGCTTCAATAGCTCTTGAAAACCAAGGTTCCCTACACTTTTTAACTTTACCTTTTATTCTGACAGGCACATACAAGCTTTGTGTTATCAAAATTTCAGTTTTGAAGCCTTCCCACTTGCCAAGTACACCTTTGCCAGAAAACAGCCTGTCCCAATCCACATTTGCCAGATCATTTCTGATGCCATCCTCTGGGAACAAGGTGTAAAATACAGTGCCAACAGTTATGCACAGCACAAAGTACATATAGCACATATAATTACAGTAGCTCCCCTGCCGTCAGTCTTGCCAGTGAACTGGACTTGTAGTATTCTACATTACCAATGTCTAACAAGGTCTTACAATCACAGAAGCGCATCCAAGACAATCATTTGCACCATTTTTGGACTACCCACTGCCTCCACCTTCATAGAACCCAACAAATCCAGCTTCACTGCTATCAAGCAACTTGTTGATGTTGATGGGGTAGACCTTCATTACATGTTCTTAATATCCAGTAGTCTCTTGCAATTGTAAAAAAAATAAGTGGGAGGCGAAGGGCGGGCAAGGAGATGAGGTGAGAGAGGGAAATGGGATGGGAGCTAGTGAAGGGGGGGGATGTGGGGGCATTACTGGAAGTTTTAGAATTCGATGTTCGTGCCATCAGGTTGAAGACTACCCAAATGGAATACAAGGTGTTGTTTCTCCAACTTAAGTGTGGCTTCATCACGACAATGGAGGAGGCTGTGGATGGACATTTCGGAATGGGAAGTGGAATTAAAATAGGTGGCCACTGGGAGATCCCGTTTGATCACAATATACAGGAGCCACATCAGGAGCACCAAACACAGTAAATGACCCCAACAGACTCACAGGTGAAGTGTCGCCTCACCTGGAAAGACTGTTTAGGGCCCTGAATGGTGGTGAGGGAGGAGGTGTAGGGGCAGGTGTAACACTTGTTCCGCTTGCAAGGGTAAGTGCCAGGAGGGAGATCAGTGGGACGAATGGGCAAGGGAGACGTGTAGAGAGCAACCTCTGTAGAAAGCAGAAATTGAGGGGGAGGGAAAGATGTGCTTGGTGGTGGGATCCCGTTGGAGGTGGTGGAAGTTTCAGAGAATTATGTGCTGGATGCGGAGGCTGGTGGGGTGGTAGGTGAGGATAAGAGGAACCCTATCCCTGGTAGGGTGGCGGGAGGATGGGGTTCTCCCACATGAGGCCTGCAAAATAATGATGCCCAGGAAACTGAACGTTGAAACAGTGCTAACTGTAGAGACGATTAATGGGTGGAGAGGAGACACATTTCTCCTAAAGGTGAGAAGCATCTCTGTGGTTTTGAGGCTTTTTGTTCCAAGTTGTGATTGTACCAGGACACAAACTAGTTTACTTCCTGCTGGTACTTGGATTAATCATCTCTGGTGATGAGACAAATTAAGGGCCGCATCACCCAGAACATGTCCTCTTCTCATTGCTACCATTGAGGAGGTACAGGAGCCTGAAGACACAGTGAATCAAGAACAGCTTCTTTCCCTCCTCTGTGAGATTTCTGAATGGACAATGTCCCCACATACAATATCTCACTAATTTTTTCTCTCCCTTTTTGCACTACTTATTTAAATTTAGTTTATATGAAAGAGAGAGAGAGAGATTTCTTATTGTAATTATATTTTTTTTATTAAATATTGCAATGTATTGCAGTGGGCAAACAACAAATTTTGATACATATCCCAGTGATTTAAACCTGATTCTGATTGGTCCAATGACAGTGGTGTCATCCTCAGACTTAATCACTTGTGTAATTATACATAGGTATCATTTCATTAAGACTGTTAATGAATCTTAAGGCTAGAAATTATGAAATAATTATGTATTTGGCCAGTCTGTTTTTTGCACATCTAGTTGGTATTACAAGCTTTGTTTTTATACACCAACAATATTTAAGCATTGTCCGAGAGTCATAGAACACCGTAGAACAGAAATAGCCCCTTCTGCCCATCCAGTCCATACTGAACTATTGTTTTGCCGAGACCTATTGACTTGCACTGGGCCATAGCCCTCCATATCTCTCCCGTCCATGTACCTACCCAAATCTCTCTTAAGTGTTAAAATCGACCCTCTATCCACCACTTCCACTGGCAGCTTGTTCCACACTCTCACCACCTTCTGAGTGAAATAGTTCTCCCTACGTCTCACTTAAACTTTTCACCTTTCACTGTTAACCCATGGCCTCTAGTTCTAGTCTTGCTCACTGTCAGTGAAAAAAGCCAGTTTGCACTTACCCTATCTATACCTCTCATAATTTTGTATACCTCTTTTACAAATTTCCACTTATTCTTCTACATTCTAGGGCGTAAAGTCTTAACCTATTCAACCTTTCCCTATAATTCAACAACATTGCAAACTTTCTCTGCACTCTTTCAGTCTTGTTTACATCTTTCCTGTAGGTACATGACCAAAACTGGACGCAAACTAGTTCTAAACTATATCTTTCTTCCCAATGGCATAGGACTTAGTTTGTGGAGTCATAGTCATAGAAAAGTACAGCACAGAAACAGGCCCTTCAGCCCATCTAGTCTGTGCCAAACCATATAAGCTGCCTAGTCCCATCAACCTGCACCGAAGGAACATGCATATTTTTCCCCTGATGCTTTTGTTCTTTCCTGCCCTAATTTTGTACCTTTGCTCACCTTTGCAAACAGCAAGAGAGACGGGAGAAGCGATGGGATCCCCTTCATCGTGTGGCTGTGGCAGAAGCACACCGAAGGCTGACGGAATTCAACAAAAACACCGCAACTCTATCTCAGGTAGGGTCAACGACTGTAGACCCCTCAGGGCTGCCACATAAGTTGATGGGTGGTTAAGAAGGCATATGAAGTGTTGGCCTTCAGTAGTCGGAGGGTTGAGTTCAAGTGCCGTGAGGTAATGTTGCAGCTCTGTAAAGCTCTAGTCGGACCACACTCAGAGTATTGTGTTTGGTTCTGGTCACCTTGTAATAGGAAAGATGTGTAATCTTTAGAGAGGGTGCAGAAGAGATTTAGAAAAGGAAAGTACAGTGGATTCCAGTTAACTGAGCCATCATTAATTGGGGCAGCTGCTTATTTGGAATAACTTAAAAAAACAAAAACTAATCGAGAAAATAGTTGGGATTCCTTTTGTTTATTTGGGACATGATGCTGCTTTTTTGGGGCAGGAGACTATTTTCAAACAGTTTTTAACTAATGTCAAACTATACACTTCAGTAGTTGTTAGGCCTTACACCATGCTTAGAATGAGCAGTTTTTAAATAGCGTCAGTTGTATGTGGCTATGTGCGTGTTTCTGTTTGTTTATTTCTGCCCTGAGCTTGACTACGTTGGTGAAAAGTCTTCAGTCTCTTCCACGACAGGGGTCTTTTACCCTGACGTCATTCCAGAGGGGAGGGGATTGTTTTGCAATTTGAGTGCTAACATCTCACCTTGGAATTGGACTTTCAACAGGAAGAGAAGTTGCTCCAGGAAGACCTTCAGTGCCAAATTGATCAGTTGGATATACAAGAGAAGAAATATTCTGACCTTGGACCTGTGTATGACTGCTTGGTTTGGCATGATGGAGAGAGCTGGAGGTGAATTCATTTTACGTCATTTCCGATGCTAGGTCATTAGACCTTTGCATGTTTTATTTGACATCATACAATTCTGACAGTTACAACCAAGTTCTGTAGAACAATTTGCATTTCCCAATATTGAAATTATGCCTTATTTGAAATTCTGATTAAATATTTATTTTAAGTAATGACTCAGAGCACATTTTTTAATAAAACCTAATTACAATAACTTATCTAATTATTATGAGAAGTTGACTTGAGGCAAAGGAAGTTCAAGTAATTGCAGCAACATATCTTCAGAAGTTGTGTCCCAGTTCTGAAAGAGATTACCAAATTTAAGTGAACTTTGTGATTGAATTGTTTGGGCCATGAGACATAGGTGCAGAATGAGGCCATTTAGCCCTTTGAGTCTGCTCCGGAATTTCCCACATGGCTGATTTGTTATCCCTCTCAACCCCATTCACCTGCCTTCTTCCTGTAACCTTTGACAGTCAAGAAACTCTTGACCTTCACTTTAAATATACCCTATGACTTGGCCTCCACAGCCATCTGTGGCAATGAATATCACAGATTCATCAGTACTGTGTGTGTATGTGTGTATACATATTATATTTACGCAGTACTGTACGCTAACCTTACTTATGGCTTACTCCAGATTCACCCTGTGTTTACATGAGACGGTGGTGTTAATGACAATATCCTGAATGCCTAGTGAAAAGTCAGTTTTGATGTAAATAGACAACTGGGACTGCCTGTCTGGGAAACACAGTCAACATGGATGAGTTAGGCTGAAGGACCTGTTTTCATAAGGCCATAAGACATGAGAGCAGAATTGGGTCATTTAGCCTATCGAGTCTGCTTTGCCATTCAGTCATGGCTGATGTTTTATTTTCTCTCCTCAGCTTCACCCCCTGACCTTCTCCCTGTAACCTTTGATGCCATGTCCGATCAAGAGCCTATCAAGCTCTGCCTTAAATATGCCCAACAACCTGGCCTCCACAGCTGCCTGTGGCAATAAATTCCACAACTTCACCACCCTCTGGCTAAAGAAACCTCTGCATCTGTTTTAAATGGATGCCCCTCATTTGCCACTTTCTTGCCCATTCTCCTAATCAGTCTAAGTCCTTCTACAGCCTTCCTGTTTCCTCAAAACTACCTGTCCATCCACCAATCTTCATGTCTTCTCCAAACTTGGCAACAAAGCTATTTATTTTATCATCTAATTCAATGATATACAGCATAAAAAGAAGCGGTCTCAACACCAACCCCTGCAGAACATTATTAGTCACTGGCAGTTAACCAGAAAAAGATCCTTTTATTCCCACTTGCTGCATCCTACCAGTCAGTCAATCCTCTAACCATGCCAGTAACTTCCCAGTAATATCATGGGCTCTTAACTTCGTAAGCAGCTTCTTGTGTGGCACCTCGTCAAAGGCCTTCTGAAAGTCCAAATATACAACATCCATTGCATTCCCTTTATCTATCCTACGTGTAATCTCCTCAAAGAATTCTATCAGGTTTGTCAGACAAGATTTTTCCTGAAGGAAACCATGCTGACTTTGCCCCATCTTGTCCTGTGTTACAAATGCTCCATAACCTCATCCTTAACAATTGATTCCGACATCTTCCCAACTGCTGAGGTCAGGATAACTGGTCTATAGTTTCCTTTCTGCTGCCTTCCTCTTTTTAAAGAGTTGAGTGACATTTGCAATTTTCCAGTCCTCTGGCACCATGTCAGAGTCCAGTGATTTGTGAAAGATCCTTATGAATGCCTCCACAATCTCTACTGCTACCTCTTTCAGAACCCTAGAGTGTAGTTCATCTGGTCCGGGTGACCTATATACCCTTGGGTCTTTCAGCTTTTTGAACACCTTCTCCCTTGTAATAGTCACTGCACTCACTTCTCTTCCCTTACACCCTTCAACATCTGGCACAATGAAGACTAATGTAAAATACAGTCGGCCCTCCTTATCCGCGGGAGATTGGTTCTGGGACCCCTCCCCCTCCCTGTGGATACCAGAAAATGTGGATGCTCAAGTCCCTTATTTAACCTGTCTCAGTGCGGTGGACTTTAGGATCCGGCGGAGTACCGGACCTTATTTAACCTGTCTCAGTGCGGTGGACTTTAGGACCCGGCGGAGTACCGGACCTTATTTAACCTGTCTCAGTGCGGTGGACTTTAGGACCTGGCGGAGCACCGGAGCTTATTTAACCTGTCTCAGTGCGGTGGACTTTAGGACCCGGCGGAGTACCGGACCTTATTTAACCTGTCTCAGTGCGGTGGACTTTAGGACCCGGCGGAGCACCGGAGCTTATTTAACCTGTCTCAGTGCGGTGGACTTTAGGACCCGGCGGAATACCGGACCTTATTTAACCTGTCTCAGTGCGGTGGACTTTAGGACCTGGCGGAATACCGGACCTTATTTAACCTGTCTCAGTGCGGTGGACTTTAGGACCCGACGGAGTACCGGAGCTTATTTAACCTGTCTCAGTGCGGTGGACTTTAGGACCCGGCGGAGTACCGGAGCTTATTTAACCTGTCTCAGTGCGGTGGACTTTAGGACCCGGCGGAATACCGGACCTTATTTAACCTGTCTCAGTGCGGTGGACTTTAGGACCCGGCGGAGCACCGGAGCTTATTTAACCTGTCTCAGTGCGGTGGACTTCAGGATCCGGCAGAGCTTGGGACCCGCCGCCCGCAGTGCTTCTGTTCCAGAAAATGATCACGATTGAAAATAAAGTGGAAATAATAAAGCGATCGGAAAGAGGTGAAACGCCTTCGGTCATTGGAAAAGCATTAGGCTACAGTTGGTCAACGATCGGAACACTTTTAAAGGATAAAGTGAGAATAATGGAGCATGTGAAAGCCCTGTCCTGATGAAAGCTACAATTATTACTAAGCAATGCAGTGGTTTAGTTATTGAAATAGATATGTTTCTTAAGTGTTTTATATGCATAGAAAGGCAAAATATCTACTATATACTAAAACAAACGTTTGACTAACTGACGCTAAATAATATCGGATGTACCTGTTCGATTTGCTTATAATACCTATTACAAAGTAAATGCTATGTAACTAGTTGTTATACTATATTGTTTAGGAAATAATGACAAGAAAGAGAAGTCTGTACATGCTCAAACAACAAGTGCTGGAGAGAGAACTTTTGGGTTTTCCTAATCCGCGGTTGGTTGAATCCGCGCATGCGGAAACTGCGGATAAGGAGGGCCGACTGTACTCATTTACTTCATCTTTCCATGCTGTAATTCTCTGATTCTATAAATCTTTTGGCACCTCATTGATCTAATCTCTTTCAAATTTAAAGATGTGCTTCATTGTCATATATGTATTGAAATATACAGTGAAGCATGACACAGTCCAAGGATGTTTATCCTTTATGCTTCTCTCATTTTTTCCCCCTCCCTCTTGCTAGAGCTTGTCTTGACACGAGTGAATGTGGAAACCTGAGTAGCTGTCGAACTCTAAGGAGCTACAAGGAAGGCTATGAATATGCACAGCTGGGTAAATCTGAAATGCTGAATTACTCCATCAATATTTACGATGATGGCAACACTCTTTCCATTGTCACAAACTCTGGTAAGCATGCAACAGAAAGGAATCTGCTTATTGTTCTTTTTGTATGTACATAAATAATTCACCTCCATGCTTCCAGTCTACAGAAAACAACCCTTGGAATAGCTTGAATTAAATTTAAGGATGTTGTATCCTGATGTGTTAGTGATCCAAAGATTCTTCAGAAGTTGAGAAAGGGGCATTAAACAAGTTCAAGTTTATTGTCATCAGATGTACATATATAGTACTAAAAAAAAGCAACGTTCCTTTGGACCGCAGTGCATCCACAAAACATACGTCACACAGCAGATAAAACAATATTACTATGAATAAGTTTATGAAATACAATTTTAAAAGCATGTAGTGTGTAGCACAGGTAAACAGTACGGTAAACTGTCAACAGCTCAGTGTCCTAGCGACAAGACCTTGGTGGTGGCAGGGTATTCATTAGGCTCACAGACTGAGGGAGGAAGCTGTTACTCAGTCTGATGATCCTAGTCCTGATGCTATTGTACCTCTTTTATCAACTTTGCTAAAAACTTGTTGCTTACGGCTGTTTTATTAAATGGCACAAAAACAAAAAGCAAATGAGAGAGAACAAAGAAAAGATAAAGGGAAAAATCAATCATGGCCATCAGCTACTCAAGACAAAAATTCCAGTGATAACAATTATTCCTTAAAATAGCCAGATTCCAGTGTGTGACACCTGCTACTGAAAGCTAAGAAACTTCCAGAAAAATACCGAAGGAATATACCATAATTTCTGGAAAATTTACTGAACAATTGCACAGGTGTCGAGGTAGCACAGCAGTTTTCACAACGTTAGTGTAGCTCGGGGCAATGACATTCATAGTTGCAATGTCATTTGTAAGGAGTCCGTAAGTTCTCCCTATGGAATGTGTGGGTTTTCTCTGGGTGCTCATGTCTCCTCCCAGAGTCCAAAGATGTACTGATAGGTTGTTAATCGGTGATTGTATATTGTCCTGTGAATAGGCTAGGGTTAAATTGGGTGTTACTGGGTGGTACAGCTTGTAGGGCCTATTCTGTGCTGATTCTCAATAAAAAGTTAGGGTATATAGGTGATCAAATAAAATTACAAGCAATCATTGGAAATTAAACTGCAATTCTACACCCGATCCAACAAGGACCAGGCAAACTAATATAATCCCCCATGCAACAAGTTGTTGTGATCATTTGAAAGGGCTTAGGAAGCATCGTCAGCAGTAACTTTCACTGAGAATGAGATGTGTACCTGAGAAGGAAAAGGTGTAAGTCATAAAGAAACTGCTTGGAGAAGCAGGGTTGACTAAACAACTCTATTGAAGTATAAACACAGGAGATTCTGCAGATCCTGGAAATTTCTGCAACATCTGTGCGGGTGTGTGTGTATAAAGGCCCAGATAGACTGACTTTGAAAGGATATTTCCAGTAGTGGGAGAGTAGAGTTTAGGCACAACAGAATACAAAGATGACCCTTTGTAACAGAGAAGCGGAGGAATTTCTTTAGCCAGAGGGTGGTGAATCTGTGGAATTTACTGCCATGCGCTGTGGAGGGCAAGTCATTGGGTATATTTAAAGCAAAGTTTGCTAGGCTCTTGATTAGTAAGAGTGTTAAAGGTTTTGGGTAGAAGCTAGGAGAATGGGGATAGGAGGGATAATAAATCTGCTGTGATGGAATGGTGTAGTTCAGCCATGATGGGGCGAATGGCCTAATTCTGCTCCTATGTCTTATGTTAACTCTACTGAAGTGCTGTGGAAACACAAAGGAGTGCAGATGCAGGAATCTAGATATAAACTAAACTGCTGGCGTAACTCATGCTGATTGTTTTGTGGTGGATCCTTGCCACCCATCCCATGATCTCTTTGACCCACTACCATTAGGAAGGCGGTACAGGAGTATCAGGACTTGGACTGCCAGACTGGGTAACAGCTTCTTCCCTCAGATTGTGAGACTACTGAATACCTTGCCATCACAGAGGTCTCGTCACTAGGACAGCAAGGTGTTTACTGGATTGTTTACTGGTGCTGCGCACTACATGCATTTTGAATTACATTTTATTAACTTATTTGTGGGTGCAATGTGGTCCAGAGGAACATTGTTTTGTTTGTTTGAATATATGTATAGTGGAATGCAAAAGCTCGGGCAACCCTGGTCAAAATTTCTGTTACTGTGAATAGCTAAGCGAGTAAAAGATGACCTGATTTCCAAGAGGCATAAAGTTAAAGAAGACACATTTCTTTAATATTTTAAGCAAGATTACTTTTTTATTTCCATCTTTTACAGTTTCAAAATAGCAAAAAAGGAAAAGGGCCCGAAGCAAAAGTTTGGGTACCCTGCACGGTCAGTACTTAGTAACACCCCCTTTGGCAAGTATCACAGCTTGTAAATGCTTTCTGTAGCCAGCTAAGAGTCTTTCAATTCTTGTTTGGGGGATTTTCGCCCATTTCTTCCTTGCAAAAGGCTCCTAGTTCTGTGAGATTCTTGGGTCGTCTTGCATGCACTTCTCTTTTGAGGTCTAACAACAGATTTTCAATGATGTTTAAGTTGGGGGACTGTGAGGGCCATGGCAAAACCTTCAGCTTGTGCCTCTTGAGGAAGTCCATTGTGGATTTTGTGGTGTGTTTAGGATCATTATCCTGTTGTAGAAGCCATCCTCTTTTCATCTTCAGCTTTTTTACAGACGGTGTGATGTTTGCTTCCAGAATTTGCTGGTATTTAATTGAATTCACTCTTCCCTCTGCCAGTAAAATGTTCCCCGTGCCTCTGGCTGCAACACAAGCCCAAAGCATGATCGATCCACCCCCGTGTTTAATAGTTGGAGAGGTGTTCTTTTCATGAAATTCTGCACCCTTTTTTCTCCAAACATACATTCTGCGCTCATTGTGGCCAGAAAGTTCTATTTTAACTTCATCAATCTACAAGACTTGTTTCCAAAATGCATCAGGCTTGTTTAGATGTTTGCTTGCAAATTTCTGACACTGGATTTTGTGGTGAGGATCCAGGAAAGGTTTTCTTCTTGATGACTCTTCCAGGAAGATCATATTTGTGCAGGTGTTGCTGCACAGTAGAACAGTGCACCACCATTAAATCTTCCTGAAAGTCTCTTGCAGTCAAATGGGGGTTTTGATTTGCTTTTCTAGCAAACCTACGAGCAGTTCTCTCGGAAAGTTTTCTTGGTCTTCCAGACCTCAACTTGACCTCCACCGTTCCTGTTAATTGCCATTTCTTAATTACATTACGAACTGAGGAAACGGCTACCTGAAAACGCTTTGCTGTCTTCTTACAGCCTTCTCCTGCTTTGTGGGCATCATTTATTTTAATTTTCAGAGTGCTAGGCAGCTGCTTGGAGGAGCCCATGGCTACTGATTGTTGGGACAAGGTTTGAGGAGTTGGAGTATTTATAAAGCTTTGAAAATTGCATCACCTGGCCTTTCCTAACGATGACTGTGAACAAGCCATAGACCTAACAAGCTAATTAAGGTCTGAGACCTTGGTAAAAGTTATCTGAGAGCTCGAATCTCTTGGAGTGCCCAAATGTTTGCATGGTTCTCCTTTCCCCCTTTTCACTCTAAAATTGTACAAAAGAAAAATAATACACTAACCTTGCTTAAAATGTTGAAAAGAATGTTTCATCTTTAACTTTATGACTTTTGGAGATCAGTTCGTCTTCTGCTCACTTAACTGTTTGACCAGGGGTGCCCAAACTTTTGCATGCCACTGTACAGTCAGATAACCATAAACTTGAACTTGATACAGGGTCTTGACCTGAAATGTTGAATATCCTTTTGCTTCCACAGATGCTGCTTGATCAGCTAAGTTATTCCAGCAGTTTTATTGTTTGCTCTACCAAAGTGCCCTGCTTGACAGAATGGGATGAAGGTCTTGCTAAATGATATTATGTAAAAGATGTTTTATTTTACATATGAACAGGATCCCATGGGACACATGTGGCTGCAATTGCTGCTGGGCACTTTCCAGAAGATCCAGAGAGGAATGGTGTAGCTCCTGGAGCCCAGATTTTGGCCATTAAAGTGGCTGACTCCAGGTTAAACACGATGGAAACTGGGACCAGCTTAATCCGTGCCGTGAGTGACCTTCTCTTAAAGCCTGTGAAGTCATAGAGAAATACAGCACAGAGGCTATTTGGCCCATCTAGTCCATGCTTTAAACCATATAAACTGCCTACTCCCATCGACCTGCACCGGGCTATAGCCCTCCATATCCCTAATATCCATGTACCTTCCAAACTTCTCTAAACGTTGAAATCGAGCTTGCATGCACATCGTGTCCTGGCAGCTCATTCTACACTCTCACCACCCTCTGAGTGAAGAAATTTTCCTTCAGGTTTGCCTTAAACTTCGCACCTTTCACCCTTTACTCGTGGTTATAGACCCACCCAACCTCAGCGGACAAAGCATTTACCCTATCTATACTATCTACTATCTGAGTTCTTTCCTCCCCTTCCCTCACAGTTACCCACTTGTCTAACTCCTGCAGCCTCAGGGTGACTAACTCCCTGTAGCTCCTCTCTATCTCCTGCTCACTTTCCCTAATAAGCTGCAGGTTATCAAGTTGCAGCTCCAGATCCCTAACACAGTCTCTCAGGAGCTGCATCTCGGTGCACCTGGTGCAGATGTGGCCATCTGGGAGACTGGAAGATTCTCAGGACTCCCACATCTGACACCCAGAGCAAAGTACTCCCCCTACAGACATGCTCTCTATTCCTCAAAAAATACAAGGATAAAACAAAGTCCATTTACCCACTTACCTTGCCGAAGCCCGAATGAGCCAAAGCCCTTCCACTCTGACTCAGACTGCTCCTTTGATGACCACTTTGCTAGGAAGTGACTTCCTTTTATGCCTGAACCTTCCCTGCTCTCCAACTCATGATTGATGCGCTGGTTATAGCTGAGTTCCCGCGAAGCTTTCCCCTTTTAAACTTCGCTTCTGGACCTGTGCGACAACACCTCTCTTGTAGCTCTCCAACTCACGATTGGTGCGCTGCTTATAGACCTTGTCAGGCCTTGGGAATTTATCTGGGCCTGTAAATCATAAACACAGGAGATTCTCCAGAGTAGGTTCAGAAGAATGATCTTGGAAATGAATATTAAAAGAACTAGTATTACAGGGATTTTGGAAAGTGTAGTTAATGGAGCTTAGTCTGGTTTAACACTTCCTGTGCTCCTAACTCCCCTGTTCATTATAAACAGGAGATTCTGCTGGAAATCAAGAGTAACACACAGAAAATACTGGAAGAAATCAGCAGGTCAGGTAGTATGTATGGAGAGGAATAAGCAATTGATTTTTCTGGCCAAGATCCTTCATCAAGTGGCCTGAAACATCAACTCTTTATTCTCCATAGATGTTGTCTGACCTTCTGAGTTCTCCTGTCCATTTGTTTAATGTGGTCATTAACCCATGTACCTTTAGCAGTTTACTTTAGTTGGTTAAATGCTGAATTGAAACAGAAGATTAAATGGTTTTAACTGTCGATTATTTTTCTCCTGAAGGTGCCTGTAGTAATTTCTATTTGTTTATATAACCTGGACTACCATAGAATCGTAGTGAGATTCAGACTCATACAGCATGGGAAAAGGCCCTCTGGTCCATATGCTGACTAAGATACTATTTGCTTACATTTAGCCTATATCCCTCTAAATCATCCCTATTGACGTACCTGTCTAAGTACCTTTTAAATGTTATGAATGTACCTGCCCCAGCAATCTCCCCTCTGGCTGCTCATTCTATATATCTGGACCACCCTCTGGGCAAAAATGTTGCCCCTTAGGTTCCTGTTCAACCTCTTCCTTCTTACCTCAAACCTATGTTTTTTAGTTCTTAATTGCCAACCCGGGGAAGGCAACTGTGCACATTTACCCTATCTGTGCCCCTCATGATTTATACATCTTTGTAAGTTCATCACTCATTCACCTACACTCTAGTTCAATGTCGTCAACTTCTCTCCATAACTCAGTTCCTTGAGGCCCAGTAACATCCTCTCTGCACTTTCCTATAGCAAGATGACCAAAGCTAAACATAATATTCCAACATCAGCCCCACCAATGAATGTCTTAATAGGCTACAATATAAAATTTCAACCGAAGATGATGTTTATCCTTATTGGTCACATGTACATGAAAACATCAAAACACAGTAAAAAGTGTCACTTGTGCCAAATCAAAATCATTGACCATGTGCTGGGGGCAGCCTGGAAGTGTGCCATGCTTCCTCATCCTGTCGCTGATCTTGATTATACATCCTTCCAGTGTGTGTCTGTACTTCCTCGGGGTGCTCCAGTTTCTTCCCATAGTACAAAGACATACCAGTTGGTTGTTGTAAGTTGTCTGGTAAATTAGGCTAGGGTCAAATAGGTGTGTGGCAAGGCAGCATGTGGGGTTTGAAGAGCCTGTTCTGCATTGTATCTCTAAATTAATAAATTATAACTGGCATTGTAAAGTCTTCTGCTAACCACTATGCTACAGTACCACCCCCTCCATACTCAATGTTGTAATAATTAATAACTTGTGTAATATGTAAATTGAGCTTCATGCTAATCCTTCACTTTTCAGATGATTGAGGTGATCAATTACAAGTGTGACCTTGTCAATTACAGCTATGGTGAATCAGCACACTGGGCTAACTCTGGGTAAGTGGAAATCCATTGTGTCCTACACTGATTTCAAATGGACATATGCTGATCTCTTTAACATGCAGTGCCATTGACAAATTAGTTACAGCAACAAAAAGCTTTTAAGTTGCAAATCTCCTTCTCTGTTTATGGAGCTATTCACCATAATTCTCGTCAATCTGTTATTACTCAGTAAGGAGCCCATATGCAATATCCAATTTGGAACTGGGTTGTACCACCAAACAGGCAATGTTGATATTGCTACTCTGATGCCCCTCCATGTACAGGGCCCTGTTGAAACCTCACCTGGAGTATTGTGTGCAGTTTTGGTCTCCAAATTTGAGGAAGGACATTCTTGCTATTGAGTGAGTGCAGCGTAGGTTCACAAGGTTAATTCCCAGGATGGTGGGACTGTCATATGTTGAAAGATTGGAGTGACTTGGGCTTGTATATGCTGGAATTTAGAAGGATGAAAGGAGATCTGATTGAAACATATAAGATTATTAAGGGATTGACACGGTAGAGGCAGGAAACATGTTCCTGATGTTGGGGGAGTCCAGAACCAGAGGACACAGTTTAAGAATAAGGGTTAGGCGATTTAGAACGGAGTTGAGGGAAAACTTTTTCACCCAGAGAGTTGTGGATCTGTGGAATGCTCTGCCTCAGAAGGCAGTTGAAGCCAATTCTCTGGATGCTTTCAAGAAAGAGTTAGATAGAGCTCTTAAAGGTAGCGGAGTCACGGGATATGGGGAGAAAGCGGGAACAGGGTACTGATTGTGGATGATCAGCCATGATCACAGTGAATGGTGGTGCTGGCTCAAAGGGCCAAATGGCCTACTCCTGCACCTATTGTCTATACCCTTACCATTCATGTACCTATCAAAATTTCTCTTAAATGTTGCAATTGAGTTTACGTGCACCACTTGCTCTGGCTGTTCATTCCGCATTCTCACAACCCTCTGAGTGAAGAAGTTTCTTCTCATGTTCCCCTTAAACTTTTCACCTTTCTCCCTTAACCTATGACCTCTAGTTGTAGTCCCACCCAACCTCAGTGGAAAAAGTCTGTTTGCATTTACTATATCTATGCCCTCATAATTTTATATGTCTCTATCAAATCTCCTTCCAATCTTCCAAGTTCCAAGGAATAACCACTAACCTATTCAATTTTTCCTTATAACTTGGGTCCTTGTAAGTTTTCAATGTATTCTTTCAACCTTGTTTACTACTTTTCTGTGGGTAGGTGACCAAAATTGCACATAATACTCCAAATTAGGCCTAACAAATGTTTCATAACTTTAGCATGACATCCTATCCCTTTATTCAATACTTTGATTTATGAAGGTCAATGTGCCCAAAGCTTTATTTATACTCTGTCAACCTGTGGCATCACTTTCAATAAATTATGGACTTGTATTCCCAGATCATTTTGTTCTACCATACTTCAGAAGGCATTTGATAAGGTCCCACATAGGAGATTGGTGGGTAAAATCAGAGCTCATGGCATTGGGGGGAAGATATTGACATGGATAGAAAACTGGTTGCTAGATAGAAAGCAAAGGGTAACGGTGAATGGATGTTTCTCGGAATGGCAGGTGGTGACTAGTGGGGTGCCACAGGGCTCGGTATTGGGACCACAGCTGTTTACGATTTAGATAAAGGCATTGAGAATAACATTAGCAAGTTTGCTGATGATACTAAACTGGGTGGCAGTGTGACATGTGATGAGGATGTTAGGAGAATTCAGGGTGACTTGGATAGGCTGAGTGAGTGGGCAGATACTTGGCAGATGACGTTTAATGTGAATAAGTGTGAGGTTATCCACTTTGGGAGTAAGAACAGGAAGGCAGATTATTATCTGAACGGTGTAGAGTTAGGTAAGGGAGAAATACAAAGAGATCTAGGAGTCCTTGTTCATCAGTCACTGAAGGTAATGAGCAAGTGCAGCAGGCAGTGAAGAAGGCTAATGGAATGTTGGCCTTTATTACAAAGGGAATTGAGTACAAGAGCAAGGAAATCCTTTTGCATTTGTACAGGACCCTGGTGAGACCACACCTGGAGTATTGTGTACAGTTTTGGTCTCCAGGGTTAAGGAAGGACATCCTGGATGTAGAGGAAGTGCAGCGTAGATTCACAAGGTTAATTCCTGGGATGTCTTACGCCGAGAGGTTAGAGAGACTGGGCTTGTGCACGCTGGAATTAAGGAGATTGAGAGGGGATCTGATTGCAACATATAAGATTATTAAGGGATTGGACAAGATAGAGGCAGGAAATATGTTCCAAATGCTGGGAGAGTTCAGTACCAGAGGGCATGGTTTTAGAATAAGGGGTAGGTCATTTAGGACAGAGTTAAGGAAAAACTTCTTCTCCCAGAGAGTTGTGGGGGTCTGGAATGCACTGCCTCAGAAGGCAGTGGAGGCCAATTCTCTGGATGCTTTCAAGAAGGAGCTAGATAGGTATCTTATGGATAGGGGAATCAAGGAATATGGGGACAAGGCAGGAACTGGGTATTGATAGTAGATAATCAGCCATGATCTCAGAATGGCGGTGCAGACTCGAAGGGCCGAATGGTCTACTTCTGCACCTTTTGTCTATTGTCCTCAATGCCCACTGTGTAAGACCTACCCTGGTTGATCCTGCCAAAGTGGAACACCTTGCACTTGTCTGCATTAAATTCCATTTGCCATTCTGTAACCCATTTTTTTCCAGCTGATCTAGATCCTTCTGCAAGCCACGATAGTTGTCTTTGCTGTCCACTACACCCCCAGTCTTGGTGTAATCTGCAAATTTGCTCATCCAGTTAACCACATTATCATCCAGATCATTGATGTAGATGAAACAACATACAGCACCAACCCCTGCGGCACTGCACTTGTCATAGGCCTCCAGTCAGAGAGGCAGCCATCCAGTACCACTCTCTTGCTTCTTCCACAAAGCCAAGGTCTGATCCAGTTTACTACTTCATCTTGAATGCCAAACAACTGAACCTTTTTGACCAACGTCCCATGTGGAACTTGTCAAATGCCTAACTAAAGTGCATGTAGACAACATCCACTGTCTTTCCTTCATCAACTTACCTGGTAACTTCCTCAAAAAAACTTTCCCAAAGTTTTTCCCAGAGATTGGTTAGACACGACCTGCCATGCACGAAGCCATGCTGACTATCCAAATACTTATATATTCAGTTCCTTAGAATATACCTTCCAATGACGTTCCCACAACTCATGTCAGACCCACTGATCTATAATTTCCTGGTTTATTTTCAGAGCCTTTCTTAAACAGCAGAATAACATTGGCTACCCACAGCACCTCACTAAGGATAGTTTAAACATCTCTGCTAGGGCCCCTGCAATTCTTTGCACTTGCCTCCTGCAGGGTCCAAGGGAACATCTTATCAGGCTCTGGAGATTTATCCACCTTAATTTACCTCAAGACAGCAATCACCACCTCCTCTGTAATCTGTATAGAGTCCATGAAGTTAATGTCATTTTGCCTTACTTCCGTAGACTCTGTCCATCTCCTGAATAAATACAGATGCAAGAAATTACATTTTAAGATTTCCCCCACCTCTTATGGCTCCATGCATGGATTACCATTATGATCTTCCAGGGGGCCAATTTTGTCCCTTGCAATCCTTTTGCTCTTAGTGTATCTGTAGAACCCCTTTGGATTCTCCTTCACCTTGTCTGCTAAGGCAACCTCATGCCTTCTTTTATCCCTCTTAAATTCTGTCTTGAGTGTTCTCTGGCATTTCTTATACAGGTCCACAATCCCTTATTGAAGATCCTTGGGGCCAGTTGCATTTTGGAATTCAGAAGTTTTCAGATTTCAGAATCCCTCTTTATTGGTTCCGGGACCCCCTGCGGATACCAAGAAACACTTATGCTCAAGTCACTTATTTAACCTGTCTCAGTGCAGGTGGACTTTAGGACCCAGCGGGGCTCTGGACCTACGCACATCCTCCCATATACTTTAAATCATCTTTACATTACTTATAATACCTAATACAATGTAAATGCTATGTAAATATTTGTTATACTATATTGTTTAGGGAATACTGACAAGAATTTTTTTTTATTTCCAACAAAAACATTCAATAAAACATAAAGAAATACAGCTTCTAACAAACAGAATGAAACACACGGTAAATGACTTATTGGAATAAATGTAGAACATCACTGTCACTATAAAACTTCAGTAACTTGTCTTTCTGTTTCTTTAAATTATATACAGTGGTAGTTCTGACACCATATTCTTCAGTAAGACGCCACACAGACACACCACGATCAAGCTTCTGCAATAACTCCACTTTCTGTGTTATTGATAATGATAGATGCTTCCTTCTCTTTTTCTCATTGTTACCCATAGGGGTATCTGCAGCACTTTTTGACATTTTCACAGTGAAATTAAACACAAAGTCAACAGTGAACACAAAATATCAGCAAACAGCAAATGCACGTGTAACCTGTACAAGCGCTGAGCCACAACTGACGTGGCCTCTGCTAGTGCTGCCAGGTCACACTTGAGTGACGTTGGCTGTTGGCGATAAAGAAACTTTGGTTTTTGGAGCTTTTTGGATTTTCAGAATTTCGGATAAGGGATTGTGGACCTGTACTCCATAAGCACATCATTTCTTCCTACCTGCAATGTACCTTTTTTCCCCCTTAACTAGGGCCATAATATCTCGAAATCCAGTGTTTGCTATGCCTGTTAACTTTACCTTTAATTCTTACAGGGTCATACAAGGTTTGTACTTTCAAAATTTCACTTTTGAAGGCCTTTCACTTACCAAGTACAACTTTGCCAGAGAATAGCCTGTCCCAATCTACACTTGCCAGAACCTTTCTGATACCATCAAAATTAGAGTTTTCCAATTTGGAATATCAACCCACAGGCCAGACCTATCCTGTCATATTTCCTTTGAAACTAATGGCACTGTGGTCACTAGATGCAAAGTGTTCATCTACACAAAGTTCTGTCACTTGTCCTGTCTCATTCCCCAATAACAGATCAAGTGTCACACACTCTTTCATTGGGAGTTCTGTGTACTGATTAAGAAAACTTTCCAAAGCATGTTTGACAAACTCTATCCCACCTAGTATTTCTACAGTATGGGAGATGGGTTCATTGTCCTTTCAGAAATCTGATAGTGGAGAGGAAGAAGCTGTTCCTGACACATTGGGTGTGTGTCTTCAGGCTGCTGTACCTTCTCCCTGATGGTAGCAGTGAGAAAAGGGCATGTCCTGGGTGATGAATGTCCTCAGTGATGGATGTACCAAGGTACAATGAAAAGCTGGTCTTGCATACTGTTTAAAAAGGTGAATTCATTACACAGTGCTCTGAGCTAGAACATGGTAAAACAATGACAATGCAGATTAGAGTGCAAAAGCTACTGAAAAAGTGCAGTGTAGGTAAACAAAGTCCAAAATATAACAAGGTAGAATGTGAGGATGTATCCATCTTATCATACAAGAGGTTTTTCAGGAGTCTGATAACAGTGGAATAGAAGCTGTCCTTGAGCCTTGTGCTGTGTGTTTTCAGGCTTTTAGATCTTCCCAATGAAATAGGGCAGAAGAGAGTGCTGGGAGTTGGGGTCTTTGATTGTGTTTTACTGAGGTAGTGGAAGCGTAGACAGAGCCCTTGGAGTGGAAACACCTTATATTCCGTCTGGGTAGCATCCAACCTGATGGCATGAAAATTGATTTCTCTAACTTCCGTTAATGCCCCCCTCCCATTCTTACCCCATTCCTTATTTATTAGTCCCCCTCTTCTTTCTTTTCTCTCTTTTTTCTATCTGTCCCTCTCACTATCACTCCTTGCCTCTCTCCATCTCCCTCGGGTGCTCCCCTCCCCATTTCTTTCTCCCTAGGCCTCCCGTTCCATGATCCTTTCCCTTCTCCAACTGTGTATCCCTTTTGCCAATCACCTTTCCACCTCTTAGCTTCATCCCTCCCCCTCCTGTCTTCTTCTATCATTTCGGATCTCCCCTTCCCCCTCGCCTTTCAAATCTCTCACTATATCTTCATTCAGTTAGTCTTGGCCCAAAACATCGACTGTACTTCTCCCTATAGATGCTGCCTGACCTGCTGCGTTCCACCAGCATTTTGTGCGTGTTGCTTGAATATCCAGCATCTGTAGATTTCCTCATGTTTGCCCATGGAGGGGAGTTTGGTTCCTGTGATGTGCTGAGCTGAGTCCACAGTGATCTGCAATTTATCAATTAATATTCATCATTTAAGTTGCTGCCTGTGGTAGTGTATGCCACATTCTCACTCTCAACCTAAAGAAGCTTCCCTGAGAGCTTCCACACATTGAGTAATGATCTACAAAACTCGGTACTTGAAAGAAATGAGGAAGAGAAGTGAATAGGTACTTGCGGGGGAAAAGATCTGCAGGGCTGTAGGGAGAGGATAGGGGAATGGTACTGAATGAATCATTCTTGATTATTCTCATCTATTTTGATCTCCTAATAGCTCAGTTTATGCATGACATTGTCCTTTCATATTACTTAAGTCACAGTAAAGTAACCTGTGCTGCAAAATATAGTAAGCTTAAAACTTGTTTGTTTTCTGTGGCCTTTTCTTTGATAAAGTCTGCTCAGTGTGTCATAATTTTAATTGCAGATGGGAATCATCCAGTTTATTGATGTTTAGTATTTCAGCAGATTGGCAAATTAATGAATGTTAGCAAAATAAATCCTCACATTCCTGTTAACTTAAGGGCTGTATGCAGAAATGGTAGACTAAGCAGAAATGTGAATGAAATTAACTTCTCATGATGTTTTTGGATGAAGGCCAGTGTCATCACATCTGATTTTTTCCTTTGAGATTTGCTATTTATGGTGAGAGGCACTGTCAACCTCTGCCTAATTAGCCAGACTCACAATGTGATTTTATATTCAACTTATTGCACGTGCACCCTGGCGAATGATTATGGTTGATCTGTCCCAGGCCTCATCTCCTCTTCTTGCCAGTTCCCCATAGTGCTTAATTACTCAACATATAGTGGATGCAGCACAGTCTATCATGGGTAAAGCCCTCCTCAACATTGAGCACATTGACACAAAGTATTGTTACAGGAAAGCAGCATCCATCATCAGGGACCCCAGGTGCCCCAGGACTCACTGGGTTCAGGAAGCTATACTCAGCCATCAGGCTGTTGCACCAAAAGGGATAACTTCACTCAATTTCACTTGTCTCATCTGTTGAAATGTTTCCACAACCTGTTGAGTCACTTTCAACGACTCAACTTGTGTTTTTGATATTTATTGCTTATTTATTTATTATTGGTATTATTTCTTTTGTTTTGTATTTGCAGTTTGTTGTCTTTGTCTCACTGGTTGAACACCCAAGTTAGTGCAGTCTTTCATTAGTTCTATTATTGTTGTTATTCTATTATAGATTTCATGTATATGCCACAATAAAATGTATCTCGGGGTTGTATATGGGCATGCATGCACACATACTTACTTTTTTCACGACATAACTCAGTTATATTAAAACTGATTCAGAGGCTGTGTCCACTATATGTTGAGTAATTAAGCACTATGGAGAACTGGCAGGAAGAGGAGATGAGGCCTGGGACAGATCAGCCATGATCATCTTGAATGGTGGAATTGAACCCTGCCCATAAGTACTCCTCAAGACATACTGAGCCCTCGCAGTCTCCATCACTTTGTCAGAGCTGTAGATGTTTGTAAAAAACATTAATATTTTTACAGTAAAAGCTATTACAATTAAAAAAAAACAAAAATAAATCATACTCTCAATAATTCTCTCAATAATTTCTCCTTTGGCTCCTCCCACTTCCTCCAAACCAAGGGTGTAGCCATGGGCACCCACATGGGTCCCAGTTATGCCTGCCTTTTTGTTGGCTTTGTGGAACAGTCCATGTTTCAAGTCTATACGGGTATCTGTCCCCCTGTTTTCCTTCGCTACATTGACGAATGCATTGGCGCTGCCTCCTGCATGCATGCTGAGCTCGTTGATTTCATTAACTTTGCCTCCAACTTTCACCCTGCCCTCAAATTTACCTGGTCCATTTCCGACACCTCCCTCCTCTTTCTTGATCTTTCTGTCTCCATCTCTGGAGATGGCTTATCTACTGATATCTACTATAAGCCTACAGTCTCTCACAGCTACCTGGACTATTCCTCTTCCAACACTGTCCCTTGCAAAAATGCTATCCCCTTCTCACAATTCCTCCGTCTCTGCCGCATCTGCTCTCAGGATGAGGCTTTTCAGTCCAGGACGAAGGAGATGTCTTCCTTTTTTAAACAAAGGGGCTTCCCTTCTTCCACCATCAACTCTGCTCTCAAACGCATCTCTCCCATTTCCCGCACATCTGCCCTCACCCCATCCGCCCGCCATCCCACTCGGGGTAGGGTTCCCCTTGTCCTCACCTACCACCCCACCAGCCTCCAGGTCCAACATATAATTCTCCATAACTTCCACCACCTCCAACGGGATCCCACTACCAAGCACATCTTTCCCTCCCCCCCCCTTTCTGCTTTTCGCAGGGATCGCTCCCTAAGCCAATGTTCCACCCATGCTAGTAACTTCCCTGTAATTCCATAGGCTCTTATCTTGTACGTGCGGCACTTTGTCATAAGGCCTTCTGAAAATCCAAGTACGCTGCATCTACTGCATCACCTTTGTCTATCCTGCTTGTAATTTTCTCTAAAAATTGCAGTAGGTTAGTCAGGCAGGATATTCTCTTAGTCAACTTTGGCCGGTTCTCCTGTCATGCCATTGTAATTTCCTTTATTTCACTGAAAGACCGACACATTGGAATTTAGTTTCTCCTCCCTAGATTTCAAAATGGAATCGGATCATTGTACAACATCCAGTCCACCACAGCTGATCCCCCAGTGGGCTCAATAACAAGCTGTTCTGAAAAGCCATCCCTTAGACATTCTACAAATTCATTCTGTTGAAGTCCAGTACAGACCTGGTTTTCCCAATCCACTTTCATGTTAAAATCCCCAGTGATTATCATGACAGTGCCCTTCTGACACGCCTTTTCTGTCTCCTGCTGTAATTTGTAATCCACATGCCGGCTGCTGTTTGGAGGCCTGTATACAACTACCATTAGGGCCCTTTTACCCTTGCCTTTTCTTAACTCAACCCATGGAGATTCTACACCTTCCAATCCTAGGTTATCCCTTTCTAATGATTTAATATTATTTCTTATACACAGGGCCACACTACCCCCTCTGCCTACTGACCCATCTTTCCAATCACCATATATTCTTGGACGTTCAGCTCCCATGGCAGCCATCCTTTAGCCAAGTTTCAGTGATGGCCATAATGTCGTACTTGCCAATCTAACTGAATTTCAAGATAGTCCCTTTTATTCCTTATGCTGCGTGCATTCAAATATAATACTTTCAATTCAGTATTTGTTGCTTTCTGTTATAACTGCACCACGCCTCTGTTGCTCTGTAAATCATCGCACTGGCTATGATTATGCCTCATCTCGTGCCTGTCCTTTCTATCATCTCTGTTGCACGCTATCTTTGATTTATTTCTGTTTTCCCTTTCCTCAGCCCTATCACTCAATTTCTCTTGCTAGTTAAAAAAATCTTCCCTCTCCCCTCTCCATTTGTTTTATTGCCCACTCTGGCCTCTTCCATCTTCTTACCTACTTGTTACCTCTCCCTGGTGCCCCCTCCTTTCCCTTTCTCCTATTGTCTACTTTCCTGTCCTATCAGATTTCTTCTTCTCCAGTATTTTATCTTTCGCACCCCCTGGTTTTACCTATCACCTTCTAGCTCTCCTCCTTCTCCTCCCCCCATCTTCTTATTCTGGCATCTTCACCCTTCCTTTCCAGTCTTTTTGAAAGTCTCGACCCGAAATGTCAACAGTTTACTCATTTCCATAGAAGCTGCCGGACATGCTGAGTTCCTCCAGCATTTTCTGTATATTGTTCTGGATCTCCAGCATCTACAGAATCCCTTGTATTCATAGTTAACCTTGGTCCTTTACAGCAGACATCTGGTCAGTCCCCTTCAAACCTAGTTAATTAATATTTGTTGATCTGAGACTTCACATGAACAGTGACCCTGTTGTTGTTTGAGAAAGGTTTAAACTTCAACATCCATCTGAGGATATAAGTGTTTACTAACCTCAGTCTACAGGGACTTTGGGACTTAATCTCCTTCTAACCCTTTCAGACTCGGACTACAGTCTCTCTCCACCTGCTTTATCAGCTCTCCCCATCATAAATCACAGAATCCCAAAGCACAGAAATTTTGGATTTCCTGCATATGCAGGATCATTTGTGTTTACAAATGATATCCTTTTCTTGAGGAAAGTTTAGAGTCAAATCTAGGACAGTATATTGAGCTTGTAAGCCATTCAAAATAAAATGATCAAGGATCAATTTTATTCATATATCAGGGTGTTGGTGCAACATGCAATGAGGAACAACAACATTCAACAATTATAAAGAATTTATAAATTATATAAAAAGATACAGAATAAAATGTATAAATACATAAATACCAGTGTTTTTACAATGTAAACAGCATTATAAAAATTGGTTTTAAAGTGTTTACAGTACAGTGACAAAGGAAATAGATAGAGGGCGTAGAAGTGCTAACTAGAATAAGATTAAATGTCTGGGGGAAGAAGCTTTTAAGATCTTGTGAAATCTTTGTTTTAAAAACCCAATAGCACTTTCCAGAAAGGAGCTTTTGGAAAAGTCACTTTGCTGGGTGTGTAGCATCTGCAGTGAAATTTCCTGTGTGCTTCTATGTCCTGCATTATTGTAAACTGCAGCCAATAATCTTTTCTGCTGACCTGATAGTTTGCTGTATTTTTCACATATTGTGAGTCGAAGGAAGTGAGCCCTTGTTGAGCAAAGGAAAAGTTTTAAAGGTTACATCAAAATCATTCACCAGAAATTCAACGTTACATCTAAAAACTGGGAAGACATTTCACTCAATAGATACACTGGAGGAAATCTGTTTAAGAGGAAGCTGCACCTCGGACTTCAACTACTGCACAGAGTCTTGCCATCTTCAGAAGTTTTCCGATGACTCAGCCATAGTTGGATGCATCAGCAAGGGAGATGAGGCTGAGTACAGGGCTACGGTGGGAAACTTTGTCAGATGGTGCGAGTAGAATCATCTGTAGCTTAATGTGAAAAAGACTAAGGAGCTGGTGGTGGACCTGAGGAGAGCTAAGGCACCGGTGACCCCTGTTTCCATCTAAGGGGTCAGTGTGGACATGGTGGAGGATTACAAATACCTGGGGATACGAATTGACAATAAACTGGACTGGTTAAAGAACACTGAGGCTGTCCACAAGAAGGGTCAGAGCCGTCTCTATTTCCTGAGGAGACTGAGGTCCTTTAACATCTGCCGGACGATGCTGAGGATGTTCTATGAGGCTGTGGTGGCCAGTGCTATCATGTTTGCTGTTGTGTGCTGGGGCAGTAGGCTGAGGGTAGCAGCCACCAACAGAATCAACAAACTCATTCGTAAGGCCAGTGATGTTGTGGGGGTGGAACTGGACTCTCTGACGGTGGTGTCTGAAAGGAGGATGCTGTCCAAGTTGCACGCCATCTTGGACAATGACTCCCATCCACTCCATAATGTACTGGTTAGGCATAGGAGTACATTCAGCCAGAGACTCATTCCACTGAGATGCAACACTGAGCGTCATAGGAAGTCATTCCTACCTGTGGCAATCAAGCTTTACAGCTCCTCCCTCGGAGTGTCAGACACCCTGAGCCAATAGGCTGGTCCTGAACTTATTTCCACTTGACATGATTAACTTATTATTTAATTATTTATGGTTTCATATTGCTATATTTCTTCACTATTCTTGGTTGATGCGGCTGTAACGAAACACAATTTCCCTTGGGATCAATAAAGTATGTCTGTCTGTCTGTTAGAGAACAGTCTCTACTGTGCTGCAGCAAATAAGCGGTAGCTGTGAAAGGAGAGACTGAACAACCAAAAGACCCAACCACCAGTCACAGCCACAACTTACTCTTGCCCACATGCACCAGAATATGTGGATCCCAGATCAGCCTCTACAGTCACCTGAGGACTTCTCAATAGACAACCCCTTAGGAAAACATCATACTTCACTTGAATGATCGCACTAGTATCATATTAGTAGTAGTCTACTAATGTGAGAGGATGCTGCACCAAACCAGTTTGTAAGGAGCTTGTAAGTTCATTGTGTGACCATCTGGATTTCCTTCCAAATTCCAAAGATGTATAGACTAGGGATAGTAAGATGTACTCATGCTAGTTTGGCGCTGGAAACATGGCGACACTTGTAGCTTGCCTCCCAGCACACTGTGTTGGTCTTTGATGCAAGTCATGCTGTATGTTCTGATATTCCCCCGTACATGTGACAAATCTTTAATATTTATCCTTTGGATTCCATAGCACAATCCTGACATACTCCACAATTCTTTTTTTATGCTCTTACCTATTTACTTTGCCCAATCAACATGCAAGTTAAAATCTCACAAGATAGTTGCAGTTCCTGTCAAATGTGCCCTAGATATTGAAGAGACAAGAGAGTGCAGATGATGGAATCTGGAGCAGCAAACAATTTACTGGAGGAATTCAGTGGGTCAAGTCGTGTCTTTGGTAGTGGGGTGGTGCTTGAGAAGGAGTTGTCAATGTCTCGGAATGAAAACCTGCATCAGAGGCCTCTGTCTGGCATCTGTACTGGATTAGGAGCTTGAAGCTGTCATTAAGGAAGAAATAGCGAAACATTTAGAAAGGAGTGGTCCCATTAGACAGACGCAGCATGGATTCAGAAAGAGCAGGTCCTGTTTGACAAACTTACTGGAGTTCTTTGAGGACATAAAGAGTGCAGTGGATAGAGGGGAACAGGTGGATGTTGTATACTTGGATTTCCAGAAGGCGTTCCATAAGGTGCCACAGAAGAGACAGATTCGGATGCATGGAGACAGAGGAAGTGTATTGGCATGGATAGTGGATTGATCAACCGGTAGAAGGTAGAGAGTGGTATAAATGTGTGTTTCTCTGGGTGGCAGTCTGTGGTGAGTGGGGTGCCGCATGGTTCGGTGCTGGGCCCACAGCTGTTTACCATTTACGTTGATGATTTGGAAGAGGGGACTGAGTGTAGTGCAGCAAAATTTGGTGATGAGACTAAACTGAGTGGAAAGGCAATTTGTACAGAGGATGTGGAGAGTCTGCAGAGGGATATAGATAGGTTAAGTGAGTGGGCCAAGGTCTGGCAGATGGAATACAATGTTGGTAAATGCGAGATCATCCACTTTGGAAGGAATAATAGAAGAGCAGATTATTATTTAAATGGTGAAAGATCGCAGCATGCTGTTATGCAGAGGGACTTGGGAGTGCTTGTGCATGAATCGCCAAAAATTGGCTTGCAGGTATAACAAGTTATTAAGAAGGCAAATGGAATGTTGGCCTTCATTGCTAGAAGGATTGAATTCAAGATCAGGGAAGTCATGCTGCAACTATACAGGATACTGGTGAGGCTGCTTCTGGAGTATTGTTAGCAGTTCTGGTTTCCATACTCGAGGAAGGATATACTGACTTTGAAGGCAGTGCAGAGGAGGTTCACCAAGTTGATTCCTGGGATGAAGAGGTTAACCTATGAGGAAAGATTGAGTCACCTGGGACTATACTCTCTGGAGTTCAGAAGAATAAGAGGGGATCTTATGGAAACATTTAACATTTTGAAAGGGATGGGTAAGATAGAAGTAAGAAAGTTGTTTCTGTTGGTAAGTGAGACTAGAACTAGGGGACATTACCTCAAGATTCAGGGGAGAAGATTTAGGATGGAGATGAGGAAAAAACATTTTCCCAGAGAGTGGTGAATCTGTGGAATTCTCTGCCCAGGGAAGCAGTTGAGGCTTCTTCACTAAATATATTTAAGAAACAGTTAAATAGGTTTTTACTTAGTAAGGGAATTAAGGGTTATAGGGAAAAGGCAAGTAGATGGAGCTGAGTTTACGGAAGATCAGCCATGATCTTATTGAATGGCGAGGCAGGCTCAATGGGCCGGATGGCCTACTCTTGCTCCTATTTCTTATGTTCTTAACCCCTCCTGTTGGTACTGCCCTTCGCTGTTCACTCAGTAGAAGATGAGCTGGATCAGGACAACATCCTATGCACGATCAATCTTCAGGCCATGCCACTGAGGGCCTTGGGCTATATTTTTTTTAATGACTTAATGATGGTATGTTTTTCTCCTATCATAACCATATGTGCTGTGTGCTGCTGGTATTGTGCTTTGCACCTTGGCCCCAGAGGAATGCTGTACCATTTAGCTTATTCACATATGGTTTAATGATAGTTGAACTTGAGCTAACTCCATATACTCACCTCATCCACACTTCGCCCTGTTTTTTTCATATTTAGTTCAAAGACCCATTTCAGATTTAGGATAGACATTGGATATCTCGAGTTATTTGTAACTGTATTTCTGCTATTGTAGTAATAAGTGCTATGTGCTCTGTGCTGCTGGTACTTTGTTTTGTACCTTGGTCAAAATAATTTGGCTGTATTCATGTATGGTTGAATGACAAACTTGAACTTGATCAGGACTGATGCAGTGTTTTGACCTGAAATGTCAACTGTTCCAGTTCTTCCGCCCCCCCCCCCCCCCCCAACCAACACACGTTTAGCGCACAACAAAATACTGGAGGAACTCAGCAGCATCTATGGAAATTAATAATCAATTGATGTTTTGGGCCAAGACCCTTCATCACGGCTTGCAGGGAAAGGGGAGTAAGATGGAATAAAAAGGTAAAGCCAGGTTGGTGTGGGAGGGGGAGTGAAGGAAGAAGCTTCTGGGTTGTACTCCTCCCTACCACCCCACCCTTTTGGACATCACTATAAAGATCTATTTAGTCAAGAGCTTCTAAAGACATGGTGAAGGATCAGGCCATTCCTGAAAACGTCCACCATTGGGGTGCCATGGTAGCGTAGTAGTTAGCGTGATGCTATTACAGCTTGGGGCGTCCTCTGTAAGCAAGTTTGTATGTTCCGTCCCATGTGCTCCTTTCCTCCGAGTCCAGTGAAATGATGGTTAGTCGTCTAATTGGCTGTTGTAAATTGTATTGTGATTAGGCTAGGATTAAAAAGGTGGGTTGTTGAGCGGCATGGTTTGTTGGTGCCTGTTCCGTGCTGTATCTATAAATAAATCACACTAATGCTTCATCAATACCAACATTTATTCTCCTCATAATCCCATCAACTGCTCACCTACACAACATACCGTAAACACTTAACCCACCAACCCATATGCCTTTGGGAATGGAGTAGGGGATATTGAATGGGAACAGAGGGAATTGGAGTAGGGGATAGGGAATGGGAATGGAGGGAACCGGAGCAGTGGATGGAGAATGGGAATGGAGGGAACCGGAGTAGGGGATGGAGAACGGGAACTGTGGGAACTGCAGTAGGGTATAATGTACGGGAACAGAGGGAACCGGAGTAGTGGATAGGGAATGGGAAAGGAGGGAACCGGAGTAGGGGATGGAGAACGGGAACTGTGGGAACTGCAGTAGGGTATAATGTACGGGAACAGAGGGAACCGGAGTAGTGGAATGTGAACAAGGTGCAAAAGGATACAGTGGGACAGAGATCAACTGGAAAGTTAGGCTAAGTGATGACAGATGGAATTCAATTCGGTGTATAACATAGAACACTACAACACAGTACCAGATCTTCGGCCCATGTTCTTGTGCCGATTCGTTAACCTATTCTAAGATCAATCTAACCCTTTCCTCTTCAATAACCCTGCATATTTATATAATCCACGTGCCTGTCTAAATGTTCCTAATGTATCTGCTTCTACTACTATCCTGGCAGCGTGTTCCATGCACCCACCTCTATCAAATCTCCTGTCAATCTTCTAATTCTAAAGGATATGCTCCAAACCTATTGTCTTTCCTAATAACTCAGGTCCTTCAGACCCAGCAACATCCTTGTAAATTTTCTCTGCACTCTTTCAAAGTTGTTTACATCTTTCTTGTAGGTAGGTGTCTGAAACTGAACACTATACTCCAAATTATGTTTTACCAACATCTTATACAAATTCAACATAACTTCCCCGTTCTCCTGAACTTGATACACTGATATATGAAGGCCAATGTGCCAAAAGCTTTCTTTACGACCTTATCTACCTATGCCAATACTTTCAAATAATTATTTACCTGCAAAACCTCACGCTTGTCTACATTAACTTCCATCTGCTTTTTTTATCCCATTTTTCCAGCGTATGCTGATCCCTCTGCAAACCATGATAGTCTTCCTCACTGTCCACTACACCCCCAATCTTGCAGTCATCCACAAATTTGCTGATCCAGTTAACCACATTATCGTCCAGATCTAGATGACAAACAACAAAGTACCAAGCACACCACCAGTCACAGGCCTCCAGTAAAAGAGACAACCCTCTAGCACTCTGGCATCACCCACAAAGCCAGTAGACAATAGGTACAGAAGTAGACTGTTCGGCCCTTCGAGCCTGCACCACCGTTCTGAGATCATGGCTGATCATCTACTATCAATACCCGGTTCCTGCCTTGTCCCCATATCCCTTGATTCCCCTATCCATAAGATACCTATCTAGCTCCTTCTTGAAAGCATCCAGAGAACTGGCCTCCACTGCCTTCCGAGGGAGTGCATTCCACACCCCCACAACTCTCTGGGAGAAGAAGTTTTTCCTTAACTCTGTCCTAAATGACCTACCCCTTATTCTCAAACCATGCCCTCTGGTACTGGACTCTCCCAGCATCTGGAACATATTTCCTGCCTCTATCTTGTCCAATCTCTTAATAATCTTATATGTTGCAATCAGATCCCCTCTCAATCTCCTTAATTCCAGTGTGTACAAGCCCAGTCTCTCTAACCTCTCTGTGTAAGACAGTCCGGAAATCCCAGGAATTAACCTTGTGAATCTACACTGCACTTCCTCTACAGCCAGGATGTCCTTCCTTAACCCTGGAGACCAAAACTGTACACAGTACTCCAGGTGTGGTCTCACCAGGGCCCTGTACAAATGCAAAAGGATTTCCTTGCTCTTGTACTCAATTCCCTTTGTAATAAAGGCCAACATTCCATTAGCCTTCTTCACTGCCTGCTGCACTTGCTCATTACCTTCAGTGACTGATGAACAAGGACTCCTAGATCACTTTGTATTTCTCCCTTACCTAACTCTACACCGTTCAGATAATAATCTGTCTTCCTGTTCTTACTCCCAAAGTGGATAACCTCACACTTATTCACATTAAACGTCATCTGCCAAGTATCTGCCCACTCACTCAGCCTATCCAAGTCACCCTGAATTCTCCTTACATCCTCATCACATGTCACACTGCCACCCAGCTTAGTATCATCAGCAAACTTGCTGATGTTATTCTCAATGCCTTCATCTAAATCGTTGATGTAAATCGTAAACAGCTGTGGTCCCAATACCGAGCCCTGTGGCACCCCACTAGTCACCACCTGCCATTCCAAGAAACATCCATTCACCGCTACCCTTTGTTTTCTATCTGCTAACCAGTTTTCTATCCATGTCAATATCTTCCCCCCCAATGCCATGAGCTCTGATTTTACCCACCAATCTCCTATGTGGGACCTTATCAAATGCCTTCTGAAAATCGAGGTACACTACATCCACTGGATCTCCCTTGTCTAACTTCCTGGTTACATCCTCGAAAAACTGCAATAGATTAGTCAAGCATGATTTGCCCTTGGTAAATCCATGCTGGCTCGGCCCAATCCTATCACTGCTATTTAGATATGCCACTATTTCATCTTTAATAATGGACTCCAGCATCTTCCCCACTACTGATGTTAGGCTGACAGGACGATAGTTCTCTGTTTTCTCCCTCCCTCCTTTCTTAAAAAGTGGGATAACATTAGCCACTCTCCAATCCTCAGGAACTGATCCTGAATCTAAGGAACATTGGAAAATGATTACCAATGCATCTGCAATTTCCAGAGCCTCCTCCTTTAGTACCCTAGGATGCAGACCATCTGGACCTGGGGATTTGTTAGCCTTCAGTCCCATTGGTCTACTCATCACCGTTTCCTTCCTAATGTCAATCTGTTTCATTTCCTCTGTTACCCTATGTCCTTGGCCCATCCATACATCTGGGAGATTGCTTGTGTCTTCCCTAGTGAAGACAGATCTAAAGTACTTATTAAATTCTTCTGCCATTTCTCTGTTTCCCATAACAATTTCACCCAATTCATTCTTCAAGGGCCCAACATTGTTCTTAACTATCTTCTTTCTCTTCACATACCTAAAAAAGCTTTTGCTATCCTCCTTTATATTGCTGGCTAGCTTGTGTTAGTACCTCATTTTTTCTCCCTGTATTGCCTTTTTAGTTAAGTTCTGTTGTTCCTTAAAAATTTCCCAATCATCTGTCTTCCCACTCACCCTAGCTCTGTCATACTTCTTTTTTTTTTAATGCTATGCAATCTCTGACTTCCTTTGTCAACCACTGTGGCCCCTTTCCCCCCTTTGAATCCTTCCTTCTCTGGGGGATGAACTGATTTTGCACCTTGTGCATTATTCCCAAGAATACCTGCCATTGCTGTTCCACTGTCTTTTCTGCTAGGATATCCTCCATTTAACTTTGGCCAGCTCCTCCCTCATGGCTCCATAGTCTCCTTTGTTCAACTGCAACACTGACACCTCTGATCTGCCCTTATCCTTCTTAAATTACGGATAAACTTACCATATTATGGTCACTACCTCCTAATGGCTCCTTTACTTCAAGATCGCTTATCAAATCCTGTTCATTACACAACGCTAAATCCAGAATAGCCTTGTCCCTGGTCGGCTCTCGTACAAGCTGTTCCAAGAATGCATAGGCACTCTGCAAACTCCCTATTCTGGGGTCCTGCACCAACCTGATTCTCCCAGTTCACCTGCATGTTGAAATCCCCCATAACTACTGCGACATTACCTTTGCCACATGCCAGTGTTAACTCCCTATTCAACTTGCACCCAATATCCATGCTACTGTTTGGGGGCCTGTAGACAACACCCATTAGGGTCTTTTTGCCCTTACTGTTCCTCAGTTCTATCCACACAGACTCCACTTCTCCTGATCCTATGTCCCCCCCTTGCAAAGGACTGAATCTCATTCCTCACCAACAGGGCCACCCCACCCCCTCTGCCCACATTTCTGTTACGATAGCACGTATACCCTTGTACATTCATTTCCCAGCTCTGATCTCCCTGCAGTCATGTCTCCGTTATCCCAACAACGTCATAATTACCCATTCGCACCTGAGCTTCAAGCTCATCTGCCTTATTTCTGACACTTGGTGCATTCAGATACTGAATTTTTAGCCCATTTCTCCTCTCTCTGTTTAAATTGCTGCCTATTGTGCTTAACCCAACTCCCCGAACTCCCATCGGGCTATACGCCCCTTGAATATTATTGTCCTTCCAAAATTTACTTATTCTTTCTGCACATTTAACTCCATGTTCCGTCAGACCATCCCTCTGTACATGTGTCCTCCTTATCACTTGTTCGCCTCACCTTTCTCTACTACACATTTAGTATTCCGGAACCATGTAGTCCCCACCTGTCCTTTATCCTTCATCTCGCTATCCTCTCTCACATTCTGGATCCCTGCCTCCTGCAAATTTAGTTTAAACCCCCTCGAGCAGCACTAGTAAACTTTCCTGCAAGAATGCCAGTACCGCTCCAGTTCAGGTGTAAACCGTCCCGTCGGAACTGATCCCACCTTCCCTGGAACAAAGCCCAATTATCTAAAAACCTGAAGCCCTCCCTCCTGCACCATCCTCTCAGCCATGTATTAATCTGTATAATCCTTCTGTTCCTTGCCTCACTCGCACGTGGCACAGGTAGCAATCCTGAGATTGTTACCCTGGAGGTCCTGCCCTTCAGCTTCGCACCTAACTCCCTGAACTCACTACGCAGGACCCCCTCACTCAACCTACATGGACCACAATATCTGGGTTCTTGCCCTCCCTCTCGAGAATAACCTGCACCCGATCTGTGATGTCCCGGACCCCGGCACCAGGGAGGCAACATACCTTCTGAGACTCCCGATCTTCCCCACAAAATCTCCTATCTGCCGCCCTGACTATAGAATCCCCTATCACTACCGCTCTCTTCTCTTCCCTCCTCCCCTTCCTAGTCGAGGGTCCAACTTCAGTGCCAGAGACAGGACCACTGCAACTTGTTCCTGGTAGGTCATCCCCACCAACAGTATCCAGAACGGTATACTTATTGTTGATGGGAACGGCCACAGGGGTGCTCTGCTCTCTCTGTCTGCTCCCCCTGCCTCTCTTGACTGTCACCCATTTGCCTACCTCCTATCTTTTCGGTGTGACTACCTCCCGATAACTCTTATCTATCTCTGTCTCTGCCTCCCGAATGATCCGTAGTTCATCCAGCTCCTGCTCCAGTTCCCTAACTCGGTGTGATAGGAGCTGCAGCTGGATGCACCTACTGCAGGTGTGGTCATCAGGGACAACTGTGTTGACTCTGACCTCCCACATACTGCATACGGAGCACACCACTGCTCTAACTGTCTCCCCCATTACCTGATCCCAGATTAGTCAGAATAAATGAAAAAAGTACCTACCGACCTTACCTTTTTTACTTCAGCAAGCACGTATTCAGGCTCACTGATTTCCTCTCACCGAAGTCCCCTTGCGCCGAAGCCCGCTGAGCCAAAGCCCAGCACTCTGCTCCCGCGCACTCCGCTGCCGGCACCGCCACTGCCCGCTCCTGAAAGTGGGCCTCTTTTTAAACTCCGTGCTCGCCGCTGACGTCACCCGCGCCTGCGCAGTTTTACCTTCCTCCTCAGGTACTGTCCAGGTAGGTCCGACAGTCTCGGCCTACCTACAACGGCTGATCCTCTGATCTCCAGTCGTCTGCCGACCTTGAGCACTCCTTGCTCCCGCTCCGCTGCCCGCACCAACGCATCTAACTGAATATACTACCTCAGCCTGATGCCAAGTGCTGAACCTTCTTGACCAACCTCTCATTAGGGGCCTTGTCAAATGCCTTGCTAAAGTCCACATAGACGACGTCTACTGCCTTGTCTTCATACACTTTCCTAGTAACTCCCTGAAAATTCAATAGGATTGTTTAGACATGACCTACCATGCACAAAGCCATGCTGACTATTGTTAATTAGACCATGTCTTTTATAATATAACCATATAAACCATATAACAATTACAGCATGGAAACAGGCCATCTCGGCCCTTCTAGTCTGTGCCGAACGCTTACTCTCATCTCGTCCCACTGACCCGCACTCGGCCTACAACCCTCCATTCTTTTCCTGTCCATATACCTATCCAATTTTACTTTAAATGTCAATACCAAACCTGTCTCTACCACTTCTACTGGAAGCTCATTCCACACAGCTACCACTCTCTGAGTAAAGAAATTCCCCCTCGTGTTACCCTTAAACTTTTGCCCCAACTCTCAACTCGTCCTCTTGTTTGAATCCTCCCTACTCTCAATGGAAAATGTATATCCACATCAACTCTATCTATCCCCCTCATAATTTTAAATACCTCTATCAAGTACCCCCTCAACCTTCTACGCTCCAAAGAATAAAGACCTAACTTGTTCAACCTTTCTCTGTAACTTAGGTGCTGAAACCCAGGTAACATTCTAGTAAATCTTTTCTGTACTCTCTCTATTTTGTTGACATCTTTCCCATAATTCGGTGATCAGAACTGCACACAATACTCCAAATTTGGCCTTACCAATGCCTTGTACAATTTTAACATTACATCCCAACTCCTATACTCAATGCTCTGATTTATAAAAGCCAACACACCAAAAGCTTTCTTCACCACCCTATCCACATGAGATTCCACCTTCAGGGAACTATGCACCATTATTCCTAGATCACTCTGTTCTACTGTATTCTTCAATGCCCTACCATTTACCATGCATGTCCTATTTGGATTATTCCTACCAAAGTGTAGCACCTCACACTTATCAGCATTAAACTCCACCCGCCATCATTCAGCCCACTCTTCTAACTGGCCTAAATCTCTCTGCAAACTTTGAAAACCTACTTCATTATCCACAACGCCAACTACCTTAGTATCATCTGCATACTTACTAATCCAATTTACCACCCCATCATCCAGATCATTAATGTATACGACAAACAACATTGGACCCAGTACTGATCCCTGAGGCACATGACTAGTCATCAGCCTCCAACCTGACAAACAGTTATCCACCACTACTCTCTGGCATCTCCCATCCAGCCACTGTTGAATCCATTTTACTACTTCAATATTAATGCATAACGAGTGAACCTTCCTAACTAACCTTCTGTGCAGAACCTTGTCAAAGGCCTTACTGAAATCCATATAGACAACATCCACTGCTTTACCCTCGTCAACTTTCCTCGTAACATCTTCAAAAAATTCAATAAGATTTGTCAAACATGACCCTCCACGCACAAATCCATGTTGACTGTTCCTAATCAGACCCTGTCTATCTAGATAATTACATATACCATCTCTAAGAATACTTTCCATTAATTTACCCACCACTGACGTCAAACTGACAGGCCTATAATTGCTAGGTTTACTCTTAGAACCCTTTTTAAACAATGGAACCACATGAGCAATATGCCAATCCTCCGGCACCATCCCTGTTTCTAATGACATTTGAAATATTTCTGTCAGAGCCCCTGCTAATTCTACACTAACCTCCCTCAAGGTCCTAGGGAAGATCCCGTCAGGACCTGGAGATTTATCCACTTTTATATTTCTTAAAAGCGCCAGTACTTCCTCCTCTTTAATCGTCATAGTTTCCATAACTTCCCTACTTGTTTTCCTTACCTTACACAATTCAATATCCTTCTCCTTAGTGAATACCGAAGAAAAGAAATTGTTCAAAATCTCCCCCATCTCTTTCGGCTCCACACATAGCTGTCCACTCTGATTCTCTAAGGGACCAAGTTTCTCCCTCACCATCCTTTTGCTATTAATATAACTGTAGAAACCCTTTGGATTTATTTTCACCTTACTTGCCAAAGCAACCTCATAACTTCTTTTAGCTTTTCTAATTTCTTTAAGATTCTTCTTACATTCTTTATATTCCTCGAGCACCTCATTTACTCCATGCTGCCTGTATCTATTGTAGATATCTCTCTTTTCCTAACCAAGTTTCCAATATCACTTGAAAACATGGCTCTCTCAAACTTTTAACCTTTCCTTTCAACCTAACAGGAACATAAAGATTCTGTACCCTTAAAATTTCACCTTTAAATGACCGCCATTTCTCTATTACATCCTTCCCATAAAACAAATTGTCCCAATCCACTCCTTCTAAATCCTTTCGCATCTCCTCAAAGTTAGCCTTTCTCCAATCAAAAATCTCAACCTTGGGTCCAGTCCTATCCTTCTCCATAATTATATTGAAACTAATGGCATTGTGATCACTGGACCCGAAGTGCTCCCCAACACATAACTCCGTCACCTGACCTATTTCATTCCCTAACAGAAGATCCAACATTGCCCCTGCTCTAGTTGGTACCTATGTGTATTGCTGCAAAAAACTATCCTGCTCACATTTTACAAACCTCAAACCGTCCATCCCTTTTATAGTATGGGCTCCCAGTCTATGTGTGGAAAATTAAAATCTTCCACAATCGCAACCCTGTGCTTACTACAAATATCTGCTATCTCCTTGCAAATTTGCTCCTCCAATTCTTGCTCCCCATTAGGTGGTCTATAATATAAGTGTTACTACACCTTTCCCATTCCTCAATTCCACCCAAATAGCCTCCCTAGATGAGCCCTCTAATCCATCTTGCCAGAGCACCGCTGTAATATTTTCTCTTACAAGCAACGCAATACCTCCCCCATTGTCCCTCTGATTCTATCACACCTGAAGCAACGTAATCCAGGAATATTTAGTTGCCAATCACACCCCTCCTGCAACCATGTTTCACTAATAGCTACAACATCATATTTCCAGGTATCAATCCATGCTCTAAGCTCATCCACCTTTCTTACAATGCTCCTAGCATTAAAATAAATGCATTTAAGAAATTCTCCACCTCTTCCTCTCTGTTTATCTCTAACAGTACAAAGAACTTTACTGTTTTCTTTTCTTGCTTCTCCCATACATCTGTTCCTACACTCTGGTTCCCCTTTTGAAGTACTTGTATATCCAGTCACTTAGAATACCTTCCAATAACTTTCCCACAACTGATGTCAGACTCACTGGCCTACAATTTCCTGGTTTCTGTTTAGAGACTTTTTTTAAACTGTGGAGCAACACTGGTTATCCTTCAATCCTTTAGCATCTCTGCTGTGGTTAAAGATGTTTAAAATATCTCTGCTAGGGCCCCAGCAATTTCTGCACTTAAGACCATAAAATGTAAGAGCAGAAGTAGACCATTCGGCCCATCAAGTCTGTTCCACCATTCAATCATGGGCTGATCCACTTCATCCAGTCATCCCCACTCTCCTGCTTTCACCCCATACCCTTTGATGCCCTGGCTAATCAAGAACCTGTCTAACTCTGCCTTAAATACACCTAATGACTTGGCCTCCACAGCCGCTGGTGGTAACAAATTCCACAGATTTACTACCCTCTGACTAAAGTAATTTCTCCACATCTCAGTTCTAAAAGGATGTCCTTCAGTCCTGAAGTCGTGCCCTTTTGTCCTAGAATCCCCTACCATGGGAAATAACTTGGCCATATCTAATCTGTTCAGGCCTTTCAACATTTGGAATGTTTCTATGAGATCCCCCCTCATTCTCCTGAACTCCAGGGAATACAGCCCCAGAGCTGCCAGACGTTCCTCATATGGTAACCCTTTCATTCCTGGAATTATTCTTGTGAATCTTCTCTGAACCCTCTCCAATGTCAGTATATCCTTTCTAAAATAGGAGCCTAAAACTGCACACAATACTCCAAGTGTGATCTCACGAGTGCCTTATACAGCTTCAACGTTACACCCCAGCTCTTGTATTCGTTACCTCTAGAAATGAATGCCAACATTGCATTTGCCGCCTTCACAACTGACTCAACCTGCAGGTTAATCTTTAGGGTATCTTGCACAAGGACTCCCAAGTCTCTTTGCATCTCTGCATTTTGAATTCTCTCCCCATCTAAATAATAGTCTGTCCGTTTATTTCTTCTACCAAAGTGCGTGACCATACACTTTCCAACATTGTATTTTATTTGCCACTTCTTTGCCCATTCCCCTAAACTCTACCGTAGATTCCGGATTTTAAGCCGCTACTTTTTTCCCACATTTTGATCAGCTTTGAACACTGCGGTCTTTACTACGGTGCGGCTAATGCATGGTTTTTTTTCATGCCGCCAAAAACATTTTGCCTCGTAACAGTAGACCAATAAAATTGATGAGTAGTTCACAGAGGTCCAATGAAATTGTACGATAAATCAAGCGCACTTTCACAATTAAATTATTGTAAATCAGTCATTTGTACTCACCCTCATCAACATGGAAAACACTCGAAGAAAAGCATTGTGCTGCCTTTATGGCAGTTATTTAGTTTATAATATTTTCGCTTAGTAATTCATTTGTTAGTATGTTTTCTGTACTACAGCCCGGAATGCTAGACATCACATCCGGTTTCGCCGCGTCTTGTGGGAAATACCGGTTTGCGATAAACGGGAAGGTGGGGGGGAGCGGCGGAGCCAAAACGCTGCTTTTAAGTTAAAGGCGATCAATAACTTTTCCTGGTAGGCTGCAGTATATATATTTTTACCAGTCGCTAGGAGATATTGGAATGTATATGCAACGTAATTTGTGTGTTACCGATACGTATGTATATTTAATACGGTTCGAAAAAAAGCATTTGCAATATGTATTTGTTTGTTACCATATGGATTTAATTAAAAGTTTAAAAATCCTCACGTGTAATATCTTTCTGTGTAAATATCTCATATTACAACGTGGGACACCTGCGGCCTAAAATCCGGTGCGGCCTGTACAAGTACAAAATTGATTTTCTTTCTAAAATTAGAGCCAGCGGCTTTTAATCAGGTGCGCTCTGTAGTGCGAAATCTACGGTAAGTCTCTCTGCAGGCTCTCTGTTTCTTCAACACTTCCTGCTCCTCCACCTAGCTTTTTATCATCGGCAAATTTAGCCACAAATCCTTTAATACTGTAGTCCAAATTATTGACATACATCATAAAAAATAACAGTCCCAACACCAACCCCTGTGGAACTCCACTGGTAACCGGCAGCTAGCCAGAATAGGATCCCTTTATTCCCGCTCTCTGTTTTCTGCTGACCAACCAATGCTCCACCCAGGATAGTAACTTCCCTGTAATTCAATGGGCTCTTATCTTGCTACTTAGCCTCAGGTGCGGCACGTTGTCAAAGGCTTTCTGAAAATCCAAGTACACCACGTCTACCTCATCTCCTTTGTCTATCCTGCTTGTAACTTCCACAAAGAATTGCAGTATGTTTGTCAGGCAGGATCTTCCTTTCAGGAAACAATGCTGGCTTTGGCCTATCTTGTCATGTGCCTCCAGGTCTGCTGAGTTCCTCCAGCTTGTTGTAATATGCTTCGATCATATTGTGATGACTGTTCCTCAGGTTCCTTAACCTTAAGCTCTCTTATCACCTCTGGATCATTGCACAACACCCAATCCAGCACAGCCGATCCCCTAGTGGGCTCAACAACAAGCTGTTCTAAAAAGCCATCCCTGAGACATTCTACAAATTCTCTCTCTTGAGGTCCCTAACACAGTCTCTCAGGAGCTGCATCTCGGTGTACCTGGCGCAGATGTGGCCATCTGGGAGACTGGAAGATTCCCAGGACTCCCACATCTGACACCCAGAGCAAAATACTAACCTTACCAACATGTTCTCTATCCCTCAAAAAAAATGCAAAGAAAAACACAAAAAGCGAAGTCCACTTACCCACTTAACTCGCTGAAGCCCGCTATCACTGAAGCCTGAATGAGCCAAAGCCTGTCGCTTCTACTCTCTCCACTGGCCAACTCCCGACAGCTGGCCACCCTGACAATGGCCGCTCTGCTTATCCCTTCGATATTTTTATTTAGTTCGTGGAGCTTAGTTGCCACCGCTGATGGGCCCCGCACAATGGACTAATGCCCACAAAGCTCTCATTTTAAATCACTGCCTCTGACCTGCATGAAGCACTCGTTTGTCGAGCTTAGTTGCTGCCGCTGATAAGCCCCGCACTCGTCTCCCGTAGGGTCCAAGGGAGCACCTTGTCAGGCCCTGGGGATTTATCCACTCTGATTTGCCTCAGCGTAGCAAACATCTCCTCTGTAATCCGTGAAGTGGATGCTGCTTTGCCTCACTTCTGTAGACTCTGTATCCGTCTCCTGAGTAAATGCAAAGAATGCATTTCCGATCTCCATCTGTTTTGACTCCACCCATGGATTACCATTCTGGTCTTTCAGAGGACTAATTTTGTCCCTTGCAATCCTTTTGCTCTTAACATATCCTCTTTACACTGTTAACATTGGGAAAGAAGTACTGAAGCCTGAAGGCACACACTCAGTGATTCAAGAATAGCTTCCTCCTGTCTGCCATCTGATTTCTAAATGGACATTGAACCTATGAATACTACCTCACTAGCAGACACAAATTGCTAGCGGAACTCAACAGGCCAGGCAGCATCTACGGAAAAGAGAAAACAGTTGATATTTCGAGCTGAGACATTTCATCAGGTCTGATGTAGGATCTTGCCCCAGAATGCCGACTATTTACTCTTTTCCTTAGATGCTGAGTTCCTCTAGCATTTTGAGTGTGCTGCTTGGATTTCCAGCATCTGAAGACTTTCTCTTTGTGATTTTTAACTCTACCTCACCACTTTTTTACTTTTTTTTTGTACTACTTACTTTAACTTAACTATTTAATACACACACACACACACACTCTTATTTAATGTAACTAGGGATTTTTCTATATATCAGTTTTTTCTCTAGTTATTTATCATGTAGTTCATTGTACTGCTGCCATAAAATTAACAAATTTCACGACAGAATGTCTCTGATTCTAATATCTGTGGAATCCCTTAACCTTTACCTTTTCTGCTCAAGCAACTACATGTCTTTCAGCCTTCCTGATTTCTTTCTAAGTGTGAGAATGTACAAACTCCTTACAGATAGGGTGGGAATTGAACCTGGATCAGTGGTGCTGTAAATTGTTGCACTAACTACTCTGTTGCCGCTCTCTGAGGAGAATTGTTCACACAGTGATCTGAAGTGTAGTGACTGAAGCAGCAGTGGAAGTAATTTCAGCTGCATCTTCTAATACGAAATTGGATCAATATAACAGGAGAAATTCTGGGGGTTGTAGTAGTAACAGATGGAAGTGGGATTAATTGAAATGATTTTGAAGACATGCCCTCTTATTACTACCGTCAGGGAAGAGGTACAGGAGCCTGAAGGCACACACTCAATATTTTAGGAATGGCTCCTTCTCCTCCATTGTCAGATTGTTGATCGGACAATGAACCCATGTATACTACCTCACTTTTTTTTCTCTTTGTTTTTGGTGTTTTCTTTTTGCACTATATATTTAATTAATTTTTTAGATATATTTCTTACTGTAATTTATTGTTATATTGTAGTACTGCCGCAAAGCACCAAATTTCACGATGTACTCCGATGATATTAAACCTGATGCAGGTGACACTGAGCCTGCATTGATGATGTTGGCTTTCTAATTTTTCATCCAGGAGGATATGCAAGGTGATTGAAGAGGCAGTTCTGAAGCACAACATTATCTTTGTGTCGAGTGCTGGCAATAATGGACCCTGTCTCTCCACAGTTGGTGCTCCAGGGGGTACTTCCACATATATCATTGGTAAGTTCGAGAATGTCGTTGTTGGCTGTCAGTTATATCTGGCTATGACGGAAACTTGTGCAGGAGAATATTTAAAGTGGAAAAGCTGTTACATTGGGGCAGTTCCACTCTCTCAACCTGGGAAGTCTGGGTGCAGTGGATCCGGGTAGTCATCACAACTAGGGTCTTCCTTTGTTGCTGTAGATAGTCATCACTTCTCTGCCTTTTCATGCCCTTTGCTCTCCACAAAGCATTGCAGAACTGCCTTCCGAGCCATTGGACCTCTCCAACCAGTCCACTAGAGCTGATTTCACATGCTAGGACAGGAATGTCCCTATCTCACCGGGTATGAGGTCTGCCAGCTACCTTCACCTGGTTTAGCCTATCTGTCAAAGCAGTGTACTGGGGTGTAGTCGCTGTCACATGCAAGCAGCTACTTGGAGCCACAGGTGAGATCTGAGTGTCTGGTGCGGCCCAAAGGTGAGTGAGCTGCCCCATAGTGCACATGACAAGCTCCTTCACCAGAGGTGCTACTCCAACCTGGATATCGCATATACCAGAATTGTGAGAATAGACCTCATTAAACTGATCGGAATAACTCGCTTTCCTAAGGTAGTTTTATACTTGCTTTCCTGGTTTGGGTTGACAGCTTTTAAAGTGTTTCTGCTGCTGTTAGTTTCATCTTCTGTGTGCTATGGGACATTAATAATTGTACATGTGACTAATATAGTCATTGACACGTACAGTGAAATGTGTCATATGTGTTAATGACCAACACAGTCTCAGCATGTGCTGAGGTATTCTGCAAGTACTTGCATGCTTCCAGCACCATCATAGCATGCCTACAGGTTACTAACCCTAAATGTAATGTCTTTGGAATGTGGTAGGACTCCAGAGCACCCAGAGGGAATCCATGCAGTCTCAGGGAGAATGTACAAATTCCTTACAGACAGCAGCAGAAATTGAACCCCAATCAGTGATTGCTGCCACTGTAAATTTCCTTCTTGGTGTAGAAGATCATAAGGCATAGGAGCAGAATTAGAGCATTCAGCTCTTTGAGTCTGGTCTGCCATTCCATCATGATTGAATTATTGTCCCACTGAATCCCATTCTCCCATCTTCTCCATTACCTTTGATGCCCTTGCTAATCAAGAACCTATCGATCTCCGCTTTAAATATACCCAATGATTTGGTTTTCACAGCCTGTCTGTGCCACTGAATTCCACATATTTCACAGTAAATGCAATGTTGGCATTCATTTCTAGAGGAATAAAGTATAGGAGCAGGGATGTGATGTTGAGGCTCTATAAGGCACTGGTAAGACCTCACTTGGAGTACTGTGTGCAGTTTTGGGCTCCTTATTTAAGAAAGGATATGCTGACATTGGAAAGGGTTCAGAGAAGGTTCACTAGAATGATTCCAGGAATGAGAGGGTTAACATATGAGGAACTTTTGACCACACTTGGACTGTACTCCTTGGAGTTTAGAAGATTGAGGGGGGACCTCATAGAAACATTTTGAATGTTGAAAGGCATGGACAAAGTGGATGTGGCAAAGTTGTTTCCCATAGTGGGGGAGTCTAGTACAAGAGGGCATGACTTAAGGATTGAAGGGCGCACATTCAGAACAGAGATGTGAAGAAATTTTTTTAGCCAGAGGGTGGTGAATCTGGAATATGTTGCCACGGGTGGCAGTGAAGGTCAAGTCATTGGGTGTATTTAAGGCAGAGATTGATAGGTATCTGAGTAGCCAGGGCATCAAAGGTTCTAGTGAGAAGGCGGCGGAGTGGGACTAAATGGGAGAATGGATCAGCTCATGATAAAATGGCGGAGCAGACTCGATGGGCTCGATGGGCTGAATGGCCAACTTCTGCTCCTTTGTCTTATGGTCTTATGGATTTGTGGCACTCTGCCTAAAGAAATATATCTTTATCTCTGTTCTAAATGAAGATCCCTCTACTCTGAGGCTGTGCCCTCTGGTCCTAGGCTCACCTTCTCCACGTCTACTCTTTCAAAGCCTTTCAATATTTGGTAATCCTTTCCTTTCCAGATTTATTGTCATGAACCTCCTCTGGACCCTTTCTAATATCAGTACATAGCTTGCAGATGATGCCCAAAACTACTTGCAATACTCTACGTGCGGTCTGTCATCCTTGCTTTTATTTTCTAGTCCTCTCAAAATGAATGCTAACATTGCATTTACCTTCCTTACCACTGACTCAACCTATAAATTAACCTTTAAGGGATGCTGCACGAGGACTTCCAAGTCCCTTTGCACCTCTGATTTTTGAATTTTCTGCCTATTTAGAAAATATTCCACGCCTTTATGCTTTCTACCATAACCATACACTTCCTGACACGAGTCCATCTGCCACTACTTTGCCCATTCTCCCAACCTGTCCAAGTTCTTCTGGAGACTCCCTGCTTTCTCAACACCACGTGCCCTTCCACCCATCTTTGTATCATCTGCAAGCATGGCCACAAAAACATTGTCATGTGGTTAATTGGGCTATCAGTCAATCAGGGTGTCCGCTTATTTGTGAAAATAGCTGGGATTCCCTTTGTTTAATTGGGACACTATGCAGCTTAATTGGGACAAGAAAATGTTGCTGAACAGCTTCTAACAAGTTCAATTTTAATTGTCATTCAACCATACATGAATACTCATGAAGGCAGCCAAAGGAGGCAGCATTACTCTAGGGCCAAGATATACTGTACCAACAGATACACACAGCACAAGGTGCATATAGCACAAATAAGACAGCAAACATGTATAAGATAACAGTAAGCTAAAGTCACACAAGAAAAATTTATGCATGAGCCTGAGTCCATGAATGTTGCAGGGGTCTGCAGTCTGACCCCTACAACACTCGGCTTGTCTTCTGCCGAGTGAACACTTGGGGGCAGCACCAACTGCACTTGAACACTGCACCATTCTGCCTGTGGTGGAGCGCACTGACTCCTCTCTCCTGGGCAGCTGCAAACAGGCAACACTGTGGCTTGAGGCTTAGTCCTTGCTATGGCGAAGGCCATGCAGTTCCCCCGCTATCTGCCATGCCATGCGCCAGGAACGGGGCTTGCAGCATTCCTGATTAATAATGTCCAACAGGGTCTTGCGAGCACTAGAAAAGCGACTAAGCTGATCAGTCGTTGTTAGACTGGATATCACCTTCATGCACCGCTCCTCCAATGCCTCTCTGATAGAGGCAGCAGCAAGATCTGCACCTTCACTTTCCAGCTCCTTCACCACATCCACCAATGAGCAACTCCTGCAGTATTTAAGTTAATGTCCGGTAGTGTTATGTGATCATTAAAAATATACTTAAAAAGGACAACAAGATCTTTGATCCTGTAGAAGTCTCTGCGAATGTACACTCTGCCGTCTGAGAAGAGTCAGACGTGTGAACTTATATGACTGTTAGACACTACACCGTGCTTAGAGCAAACACTTTTTAATTGTGTCTGTTGCATGGGTTTGTGTTCAAAAAGTAGTGATTTTTGTCACTGATTGTTGGCGAGAAATAAGCAGTAAGACAATTCAGAACTGTTTCGCTCACTGCTGTTTCAAACATTCAGACTTGGAGATACCAGAAATGGCTGGGAGTGAAAATGAAACAACTTCACTACTCCCATCAGGCTAGGAACAATGAAGGATTTGAAGGTATCAAAATCATCTCGAATGTTACAATGAAAGTGAATATTTGGAAGTTGCAGTCATTAGTCCTGATGAAGGGTCTCAGCCCGAAACGTCGATAGTGCTTCTCTCTATAGATGCTGCCTGACCTGCTGCATTCCACTAGCATTTTGTGTGTGTTGCTTGAATTTCCAGCATCTGCAGATTTCCTCCTGTTTGCCATTATCTGTATTTGGTGTCTGTGCTGATTTTATTTGGAAACGTAGAAAACCTACAGCACAATACAGGCCCTTTGGCCCACAAAGTTGTGCCGAACATGTCCCTACCTTAGAAATTACTAGGCTTACCCATAGCCCTCTATTTTTCTTAGCTCCATGTACCTATCCAAAAGTCTCTTAAAAGACCCTATCGTAGCCGCCTCCACCACAGTTGCCGGCAGCCCATGCCACACACTCACCACTCTCTGCATGAAAAACTTACCCCTGACATCTCCTCTGTACCTACTCCACAGCACCTTAAACCTGTGTCCTCTTGTGGCACCCATTTCAGCCCTGGGAAAAAGCCTCTGACTATCCACATGATCAATGCCTCTCATCATCTTATACACCTCTATCAGGTCACCTCTTATCCTCCATTGCTCCAAGGAGAAAAGGCCGAGTTCACTCAACCTGTTTTCATAAGGCATGCTCCCCAATCCAGGCAACATCCTTGTAAATCTCCTCTGCACCCTTTCTATGGTTTCCACATCCTTCCTGTAGTGAGACAACCAGAACTGAGCACAATACTCCAAGTAGGGTCTGACCAGGGTCCTATATAGCTGCAACGTTACCTCTTGGCTCCTAATTTCAATTCCACGATTAATGAATGCCTTCTTAACCACAGAGTCAACCTGTGCAGCTGCTTTGAGCATCTTATGGAATAGGACCCCAAGATCCCTCTGATCCTCCACACTGCCAAGAGTCTTACCATTAATACTATATTCTGCCAACATATTTGACCTACCAAAATGAACCACTTCACACTTATCTGGGTTGAACTCCATCTGCCACTTCTCAGCCCAGTTTTCCATCCTATCAACGTCCCACTGTAACCTCTGACAGACCTCCACACTATCCACCAACACCTCCAACCTTTGTGTCATCAGCAAACTTACTAACCCATCCCTCCACTTCCTCATCCAGGTCATTTATAAAAATCACAAAGAGTAAGGGTCCCAGAATAGATCCCTGAGGCAGACCACTGGTCACCAGCCTCCATGCAGAATATGACCCGTCTACAACCACTCTTTGCCTTCTGTGGGCAAGCCAGTTCTGGATCCACAAAGCAATGTCCCCTTGGATCCCATGCCTCCTTACATTCTCAATAAGTCTTGCATGGGGTACCTTATTTATTTACAGTCAATTAAAGGAATACATTAAATTCTTTCATCAATAACTATTAGGAATTAATAGTCTTTTAGTAGTATAGTAGTATTGGCAGTGTTCTAATTTGCTTTGAATATCATTTAAATACATAAATTGTTAGTTAAACTGTAGTTTGTCTTTTTAATACCTTTTTAACTCTTTCCATGAAACTTGGGTTAATTGGGGCAGCTGCTTAATTGGATCAAAATGCACTGGTCCCAAAGTGTCCCAGTTAACCAGAATCCACTGTAATTTGATCTACTGTGTTCATTAAGCAACATGCTCTGCTCCATTCAACATCTGAAACAACAGATTAAAATTTAGAAACAACTGTATATCTATATATTTCACCTCATATAAGTAGAGTCTGCTGGGATAATTATGGAGAAACTACAGATAGTGGAGTCTGGGATTAGGGCACCGAGTTTTAACACGTAAATACCATTATTTCATGGTAAAGTTTGTTAACATTCTACGAAGGATGATCAAAGTTGAAATCCTCTCCTTAAATTCACATATAGTTGATTAATCATTTTAAATATTATTCCAACGGGCTTTTTGCTTTGGAACAAAAAAGGAAGAGAGGTGACTTGATAGAGTTTACAAGATGATGAGAGACATAGAGTGGATAGTCTATGAGCTATCCACTCATCCAGAAAGTGGATCATAGAGGTATCTAGTGGATAGCCAGGGTAGAAATGGCTAATATGAGAGGGCATAATTTTAAGATGATTGGATGAAAGTATCGAGGGGATGTCAGATGAAGGCATTTATGTACAGAGAATGGCAGATATATTGGGGACATTTAAGAGATTCTTAGAAGCATTTGGATGATAGAAAAATGGAGGGATATGTAGACGGGAAGGGTTAAATTGATCTTAAGGTAGGTTAAACAGTTGGCACAACATGTGGACCAAAGTACCTCCACTGTGCTGTAAAGTTCTATGTTCATTCTGAAATTGATGGATTTTGCTCTGCATACAAGGTATTAAGGGATAAGTGGAAAAGACAAGAATATGGAGTGAGGTGACAGAGTTGCCTCGGTTTTTCTATGTGGTCTAGTTGCTTTTCCTATAAAACTTTGACAAACACTGAAATACTTTTATTATATCAGGACTTGAAGACCTGAGTTATAGGTAAAGGTTGACTAGGTTAAGACTTTATTCCCTAGAGCATAGAAGAACGAGGGAAGATTTGATAGAAATATAGAAAATTATGAAGGTATAGATAAGGTAAGTATAAGCAGGCTTCCTCCACTGAGGTTAGGAGATACTAGAACCAGAAGTCATGAGTTAAGGGTGAAATGTTGAAGGGGAACATGAGGGGAAGCTTCTTCACTCAGGTTGGTGAGAGTGTGTAATGCACTACCAACAGAAGTGGCGAATGTGGTTTCAGTTTCAACATTTGCATAGGTACAAGGATGGGAGAGGTATGGGTTTGGGGGGTGGGGTCTATGGTTGAGGTGCAAGTCGATGGGCTTATTTCGGTGCTGTAGTGTTCTATGATTCTTTATGTTGTGATTGTGGTAGCCTAAATACATTGATTGGCAGATGTCAAGATTATCTGTTTTCAGTGATGCTCACTGACAAAGCAAAAAGGATAGGAAATTTTGGCAATGTGTTTTACACATCATGGGTGCAGTAATCCTTAGCAAATGGTGAATCAATTTGAATACAAATCTAATCTGTCAACTGGTCGCAGCTCGTCAGTGGAATCCAGTTTTCACTCATGGATCTGCAGGGAAGGAAACATTGTAGCTACCTGGTCTGACCCAAATATCAAAGAAAACAAATTACTTGCTTGTGAACACAAGGGTGAAGGTTACACGCAGCACTGTGAGTGCCCCATCCATGAAATGCATCGTAGTAGAGGTAGATATATATTAGGGGCTTTTAAAAGACGTTTAGATAGGCCCACGAATGTGAGGAAAATGGAAGGATATAAAGGTTAATCTGGTAAATCTCCTCTGCACCCTCTCCGTAGCTTCAACATCCTTCCTATAATGAGGTGACCAGAATTGACACAATACTCTTAAGTGCGATCTCACCAGAGATTATTGTAGAGTTGCAACATGACCTCTCTACTCTTGAACTCAATCCCCCTGTTAATGAAGCCTAGCATCCCATAGGCCTTCTTAACTACCCTATCAACCTGTGCAGCGACCTTGAGGGATGTATGGATTTGAACCCCAAGGTCCCTTTGTTCATCCACACTCTTAAGTAACTGACCATTAATCCTGTACTCAGTCTTCTGGTTTGTCCTTCCAAAATGAATCACTTCACACTTGTCCGGATTGAACTCCATCTGCCATTTTTCTGCCCAACTCTGCAGCCTGTCTATATCCTCCTGTAACTTTCGACAACCTATAGTTCCATCCACAACTCCTCCAATCTTCGTGTCATCCGCAAACTTACTCACCCATCCTTCTGCCTCTACGTCCAGGTCATTTATAAAAATCACAACTAGCAGGGCTCCCAGAACAGATCCCTGCAGCACTCCACTAGTTACCGACCTCCAGGCAGAATACTTTCCTTCCACAACTACCCTCTGCTTTCTTCCTTTAAGCCAATTTTTTATCCAAACAGCCAAGGTTCCACTTATCCCATGCCTCATGACTTTCTGGATGAGTCTTTCATGAGAGACCTTGTCAAATGCTTTGCTAAAGTCCATGTAAACCACATCCACTGCCCTACCTTCATCAATTTCTTTTGTTACCTCTTCAAAAAACTCAAACAGGCTCGTGAGGCACGATCTTCTCTTCACAAAGCCATGTTGACTATCCATGAGTAGACTGTACTTCTCCAAATGCTAGTAGATCCTATCCTTAATCCTTTCCAGAAGTTTGCAGACCACTGACGTAAGACTCACCGGTCTATAGTTCCCAGGTTTCTCCCTATTATCTTTCTTAAACAAGGGAACTACATTTGCCATTCTCCAGTCCTCCGACACTTCCCCTGCAGCCAAAGAGGATTGTAAGATCATAACTAATGCTCCTTTGATCTCTTCTCTCAATTCCCACAACAACCTGGGGTGTATCATATTCAGCCCTGGGGATTTATCAATCTTAATGTTTTTAAGAAGATCCAGCACTACTTCTTCCTTAATCTCCACATTGTTCAGCACACAGGCCCGCTCTACTTCGACCTCATCCTGATCAAGATCCTTTTCACTTGTGAATACTGAAGCAAAGTATTCATTTAGGACCTCCCCAATCTCCTCCGCCTCCAGGCACATGTTGCCCTCTTTATCCTTTATCCTTCGTTCTCGTCATCCTCCTGTTTTTCACATACGCATAGAACGCCTTAGGGTTCTCCTTAATCCTACATGGCAAGGCCTTCTCATGCCCCCTTTGAGCTCTCCTAAGTCCTTTCTTTAGCTCCTTCCCGGCTACCCTATATTTCTCATAAGCCCCTCCTACTTACTGCTTCTTATATCTAACATACATCTTACCATAGACTAAACCTGTAAGTCAACCTTCTGAGAGTCTTGCACAAGGACTCCTAAGTCCCTCTTGCACATCTGATGTTCAAACCTTCTCCCCATTTAGATAATAGCCCACGCTATTGTTCCTTTTACCAAAATACGTTATTATACATTTCCCAATACTGTATTCCATCTGCTACTTTTTTGCCCATTCTTCCAATTTGTCTAGGTCCTGCTGCAATCACATTGCTTTCACAGCAGTATTTACCATTTCACCTATCTTCATATCATCCACAAACTTTGCCAGAAATCTGTCAATTCCATTATCTAAATCATTGACAAACAATGTGAAAAAGCATCCCCAATACTGAGCCCTGACGAGCACCACTATTCACTGGCAGCCGATCTGAAAAGGCCCCTCTTATTCCCACTCACTGCCTCCTGCCTGTCAACAGTTCCACTATCCATGCCAGTATCGTTCCTGTAACGCCATAGGATTTTATCTTGTTAAGCAGCCTCTAGTGTGGCACTTCAGAATCAGGTTTATTATCACTGGCATGTGAGGTACTAGAACCAGAAGTCATGGTGAGGTAGTGTTCAAGGGTTCAATGTCTGATTTAGGAATCAGATGGCAGAGGGGAAGAAACTTCCTGAATCACTGAGTGTGTGCCTTCAGGCTTCTGTACCTCCTTCCTGATGGTAACAGTGAGAAAAATGCATGCCCTGGGTGCTGGAGGTCCTTAATAATGGACGCTGCCTTTCTGAGATACTGCTCCTAGAAGATGTCCTGGGTACTTTGTAACTTTTTAGGCTGTTTCCCAAGATGGAGCTGACTAAATTTACAACCCTCTACAGCTTCTTTCGGTCCTGTGCAGTAGCCACCAACCCCCCCCCCCCCCCCCGCCCCATATCAGACAGTGATGCAGCCTGTCAGAATGCTGTCCATGGTATATCTATAGAAGTGTTTGAGTGCATTTGTTGACACACCAAATCTCTTCAAACTGAAGTATAGTCGCTGTCTTGGCTTCTTTGCAACTGCATTGATATGTTGGGACCAGGTTAGATCCCAAGAGATTTTGACACCCAGGAACTTGAAACTGCTCACTTTCTCCACTTTCTGATCCCTCCGTGAGGATTGGTATGTGCTCCTTCATCTTAACCTTCCTGAAGTCCACAATTAGCTCTTTCGTCTTACTGACATTGAGTGCCAGGTTGTTGCTGCAAAACCACTCCACTAGTTGGCATATCTTGCTCCTGTACGCCCTCTCATCACCATCTGAGATTCAACCAACAATGGCTGTATCATCAGCAGATTTATAGATGGTATTTGAGCTATGCCTAGTCACACAGTCATGGATATAGAGAGAGTAGAGCAGTGGGCTAAGCACACACCTGAGGTACACCAGTATTGATCATCAGCGAGGAGGAGGTGCTATCACCAATCTGCACAGATTGTGGTCTTCCAGTTAGGAAGTCAAGGATCCAACTGCAGAGGGATGTACAGAGGCCCGGATTCTGCAACTTCTCAATCACCTTAACAAACGCTTTCTGAAAATGCATGTAAATGACATCCAGTGCCTCTCCTTTGTCCACCCTGCCTGTTACTAACAGATTCGTTGGGCTAGATTTCCCTTCACGGAAACTATGCTGACTTTGACTTCATCTGATGCTGATTTTATCATTAGTCTCCATCCTGCACCTAATGAACTATTTCCAGAACTTGAGCCATCCCTTCTCTGCTGCCAAACCCACCAGTATCCTTCTCCATTCCACTTGGGCAAGCTCCTCTCTCATGCCTATGTAATTCCCTTTATTCCATTGTGATACAGATACATGTGACTTATGCTTCTCCCTGTCATACTGCAGTATAAATTCGATCATATTATGATCACTGCCTCCTAAGGGTTCCTTTACATTAAGCTCTTTAATAAGATGCGGGTTATTACACAACACCCAATCTAAGACAGCCTTTCCCCAAGTAGGCTCAAGCACAAGCTGCTCTAAAAAGCCATCTCATAGGCATTCAACAAATTCCTTCTCTTGCCATGTGACACCAACCTGGTTTTCCCAATCCCTTGCATGTTGAAGTCCCACATTACAATTGTGTCTTTACCCTTATTACATACCTTTTCCAGCCCCCTTTGTAATCTTAACCTCACATCTAGGCCTCTATTTGGAGTCCTATAGTATATGATTCCCATAATTGTTTTTTTTACCCTTGCAAGTTTCTTAACTCCACCCACAAAGATTCAACATTCTCTGACCCTATGCCAGCTCTTTCTATAGCTGTACTTCCATCTCTTACCAACAGAGCCACACCACTGCCTATGCCTTTTGTCCTTTTGATACAAAAGCTCCCAACTATGGCCGCCTTTCAGCTACGACTCAGTGATGCCCACTACGTCATACAGACCAATCTCTACTTGCGCCACGAGTTCGTCCACCTTATTCCAAATGCCATCTGCATTTAATTACAACATCTTCAGTCCTTTATTCTTCTCTCTTTTGAATTTTGCCTCTGTGGAACAATTTAACTCTGTGCAATTAAATAATAATTTAACCCAATCATTGGCTTGTCCTTCCTTTCATCCACATTACATCCATTATCTACATGTAAAGCTGCTGGTTCATCCTCAGCTCCATCATCCTGGTTCCCATCCCTCTGCCATATTAGTTTATGCCACTCCCAACAGCTCTCGTAAACCTGCCCGCAAGAATATTGGTCCCCAGCAGATTTAAGAGCATCCTGTCCCTTTTGTACAGGTCCAACCTGCCCCAGAAGAGGTCTCAATTATCCAGAAATCTGAATCCCTGCCTCCTGCTCCAATTATTGAGCCATGCTTTTATCTGCCACCTCATTCTATTCCTAACTTACTGTCGCTTGGCACAGGCAGCAATCCCGAGATTATGACCCTTGATGTCCTGCTTCTCAGCTTCCTTCCCAACTCCCTGTATTCTGATTTCAGAGCCTCCCTCTTTTTCTGCCTATGTTGTTGGTACCAATATGTATCACAACTTCTGTCTCCTCACGCTCTCTTTTAAGGATATTGTTAATGTGTTCAGAAACATCGTGGACCCTGGCACCGGGGAGACAAAACTACCATCCGTGTTTCTTTTTTGCATCCACAGAATCGCCTGTTTGTCCCCTAACTATAGAGTCCCCTTTTACTGCTGCCATCCTCTTCAGTTAGGGTCAGGGATTTTTACTCCTCGTGTATTAAGGATTCATTCATAGCTTGTCACTCCAGTCAGCCATTCTTGTCTGGCATGTAGTGTTAGGATTGGTCTCCTTTCGGATTAACCAGGTCACGGTATGAACATTCCTGACTCGACCCTTGTTTTTTTACGAGGGCGAGTGACATGGATGGAAAATGTGCCGGGGGGGGGGAGGGGCGGAGGTGCAACTGGGTTCGAACTTGGGAGCCTTTGTTTCCGAAATCCGGCGCTGTTGCCACTGCGCCACCAGCTGGCTGTGTATAGAGGAGGTAAGTAATAAAGTCAGTTCAATTCATTTCAGTTTCCTACCTTTTTGAGCCACAGGGCCAAACTCAGTGCCACGAGGGATGACCACTGTTGCATCCCCCAGTTAGGTCATCCCCAAAATGGAGTACTTATTGCTGAAGGGAATGGCCATAGGGATACTCTCCAATATCTGACCTTCTTCCTTCCCTCTCCTGACAGTCAATCATTTATCTGTCTCCTGTAGTCTTGGGGTGACTACCTCCCTGTAGCTCCTGTCCATCACCTCTTCACTTTCCCTAATATGTCGAAGGTTTTCGAGCTGCAGCTCCAGTTCCCTAACACGGTCTCTTAAGGAGCAGCATCTCAATGCAGCTGGTGCAGATGTGGCCACTGGGGAGGCTGGTAGTCTCCCAGAAACCCCACATTTGACACCCAGAACAGAACACTGGCCATGTAGACATACCCCATATTCTCTCAAGAGTTAAATAAGAAAAAAGAAATAAGGAATGAATTGAGGAAAGAATTGGAATTAATCAAATCTCCAGAAACTGATCTTGAATGGTAAAGGAAAATTGAAATTAAAGAGACAGTGAAATTTGAACAGTATGAGGTAAATTTTTAAATCAAGTGGCATATCCATCTTTGATGAAACTGTTGATCCTCTCTCTGAGCAGTGTTAAGATTACTGGAAATGATGGTGCCTAACTTGTGTTATTAGGTGTTGGTGCATACGTCAGTCCAGATATGATGGTGGCCGGATACTCTATGCGGGAGAAGTTACCAGCTAACCAGTACACGTGGTCATCAAGAGGACCTTGGTAATTGTTTATTATCCTTCCTACCTTGTGTTGAGTAACAATATTAGTGTGGTCTTTCAAGTTGAGTAGGATGTTCTTCAAAAGGGGTTGTCTATTGGTGTGTCTTCAGATGGCCATAACAATCATATAACCATATAACCATATAACAATCACAGCACGGAAACAGGCCATTCCGGCCCTCCTAGTCCGTGCCGAACTCTTAATCTCACCTAGTCCCACCTACCCGCACTCAGCCCATAACCCTCCACTCCTTTCCTGTCCATATACCTATCCAATTTTACCTTAAATGACTCAACTGAACTGGCCTCTACTACTTCTACAGGAAGCTCATTCCACACAGCTATCACTCTCTGAGTAAAGAAATACCCCCTCGTGTTTCCCTTAAACTTTTGCCCCCTAACTCTCAAATCATGTCCTCTCGTTTGAATCTCCCCTACTCTCAATGGAAACAGCCTATTCACGTCAACTCTATCTATCCCTCTCAAAATTTTAAATACCTCGATCAAATCCCCCCTCAACCTTCTACGCTCCAATGAATAGAGACCTAACTTGTTCAACCTCTCTCTGTAACTTAAGTGCTGAAACCCAGGTAACATCCTAGTAAATCGTCTCTGCACTCTCTCTAATTTATTGATATCTTATCTATAATTCGGTGACCAGAACTGTACACAATATTCCAAATTTGGCCTTACCAATGCCTTGTACAATTTTAACATTACATCCCAACTTCTGTACTCAATGCTCTGATTTATAAAGGCCAGCGTTCCAAAAGCCTTCTTCACCACCCTATCTACATGAGACTCCACCTTCAGGGAACTATGCACTGTTATTCCTAGATCTCTCTGTTCCACTGCATTCCTCAATGCCCTACCATTTACCCTGTATGTTCTATTTGGATTATTCCTGCCAAAATGTAGAACCTCACACTTCTCAGCATTAAACTCCATCTGCCTAAAAGGCTAAAATCCTACATGCTAAAAGGCTTTCTCAGTAATAATGTGTTGATAGTCAAAGGAATTGTACTCTCAGTAGACACCTGATTAATGCAACTATCTGATCAGCCAATCATGAGGCAGAAACTCAATACATAAAAGCATACAGAGGTTTAGCTGTTCAGACCAAACATAAGAAAGGGGAGGAAATGTGGTCTAAGTTACTTTGGTTTAAGTATCTCAGAAACTGCTAATCTCATAATACCATAGACCATAAGACAAAGGAGCAGAAGTCGGCCATTTGGCCCATTGAGTCTGCTCCGCCATTTCATCATGAGCTGATCCATTCTCCTTTTTAGTCCCATTCCCCTGCCTTCTCACCATAACCTTTGATACCCTGACTACTCAGATACCTATCAATCTCTGCCTTAAATACACCCAATGACTTGGCCTCCACTGCCACCGTGACAACAAATTCCATAGATTCACCACCCTCTGGCTAAAAAATTTATTTCGCATCTCTGTTCTGAATGGGCGCCCTGCAATCCTCAAGTCATGTCCTCTGGTACTAGACTCCCCCACCATGGGAAACAACTTTGCCACATCCACTCTGTCCATGCCTTTCAACATTCGAAATGTTTCTATGAGGTCCCCCCTCATTCTTCTAAACTCCAAGGAGTACAGTCCAAGAGCGGTCAAATGTTCCTCATATGTTAACCCTCTCATTCCCGGAATCATTCTAGTGAATCTTCTCTGAACCCTCTCCAATGTCAGGACATCCTTTCTTAAATAAGGAGCCCAAAACTGCACACAGTATTCCATGTGAGGTCTTACCAGTGCCTTATAGAGCCTAAACATCACATCCCTGCTCCTATACTCTATTCCTCTAGAAATGAATGCCAACATTGCATTTGCCTTCTTCACCACTGACTCAACCTGGAGGTTAACTTTAAGGGTACCTTGCACGAAGACTCCCATTGCATCTCAGAACTTTGAATTCTCTCCCCATTTAAATAATAGTGCATGACCATACACTTTCCGACAGTGTAATTCATTTGCCACTTCTTTGCCCATTCCCTCAATCTATCCAAGTCTCTCTGCAGACTCTCTGTTTCCTCAGCACTACTGGCCCCTCCACCTATCTTTGTATCATCAGCAAACTTAGCCACAAAGCCATCTATTCCATAATCCAAATCATTGATATTCAACGTAAAAAGAAGCGGCCCCAACACGGACCCCTGTGGAACACCACTGGTAACTGGCAGCCAAACAGAATGGGATCCCTTTATTCCCACTCTCTGCTTCCTGCCAATCAACCAATGCTCTATCCACGTATGTAACTTTTCCCGTAATTCCATGGGCTCTTATCTTGTTTAGCAGCCTCATGTGTGGCACCTTGTCAAAGGCCTTCTGAAAATCCAAATGCACAACATCCACTGCATCTCCCTTGTCTAGCCTACTTGTTATTTCCTCAAAAAATTGTACTAGGCTTGTCAAGCAGGATTTTCCTTTAAGGAAACCATTCTGAGTTCTGTGTATCTTGTCATATGCCTCCAGGTACTCCGTAACCTTATCCTTGACAATCGACTCCAACAACTTCCCAACCACCGATGTCAAGCTAACAGGTCTATAATTTCCTTTTTGCTTCCTTGCCCCCTTCTTAAATAGCGGAGTGACATTTGCAATCATCCAGTCCCCCAGACCCAGGCCAGAATCTATCGACTTTTGAAAGATCATTGCTAATGTCTCCGCAATCTCCACTGCTACTTCCTTCAGAACATGAGGGTGCATTCCATCTGGTCCAGGAGATTTATCTACCCTTCAGCTTCCTGAGTACTTTCTCTGTCATAATTGTGACTGCGCATATTTCTCTTCCCTGACACCCTTGAATGTCTGGTATATTGCTGATGTCTTCCTCAGTGAAGACTGATGCAAAATACTCATTCAGTTCCTCTGCCATCTCCTTATCTCCCATTACACTTTCTCCAGCATCATTTTCTATCGGTCCTATATCTACTCTCACCTGTCTTTTACTCTTTATATACTTGAAAAAGCTTTTAGTATCCTCTTTGATATTATTTGCTAGCTTCCTTTCATAGTTCATCTTTTCCCTCTTAATGACCTTCTTAGTTTCCTTTTGTAAGCTTTTAAAAAATTTCCCAATCCTCTGCCTTCTCACTAATTTTTGTTTCCTTGTATGCCCTCTGCTTTGCTTTTACTTTGGCTTTGACTTCTCTTGTTAGCCACGGTTGCATCCTTTTTCCATTCAAAAATTTCTTCTTCTTTGGAACATGTCTGTTTGCACCTTCCTCACTTCTCGCATAAACTCCAGCCACTGCTGCTCTGCCGTCCTTTCTGCCAGTGTTCCTTTCCAGTCAACCTTGGCCAGTTCCTCTCTCATGCCACTGTAATTTCCTTTACTCCACTGAAATACTGACACATCGGATTTCGGCTTCTCTTTCTCAAATTTCACAGTGAACTCAATCATATTGTGATCACTGCGTCCTAAGGGTTCCTTTACTTCCATCTCTCTAATCACCTCTGGTTCATTACACAATACCCAATCCAGTACAGCCGATCCCCTAGTGGGCTCAACAACAAGCTGTTCTAAAAAGCCATCTCGTAGACATTCTACAAATTCTCTCTCTTGAGATCCAGTGCCAACCTGATTTTCCCAATCCACTCGCATTTTAAAATCCCCTACAATTATCATAATATTGCCCTTCTGGCAAGCCTTTTCTATTTCCTATCTCCTGTGACTTTTATGCACAGCAACCTCTAGATTTTACAGGGAGACAAAGAACACATCAGTGAGCTGCAGTTCTGTGGGGAAAAAATGCCTTTTTAATGAGAGGTCAGAGGAAGATGGCCAGACTGGTTCAAGATGATGAGGTAACAGTAGCGCAAATAACCAAGTGGGACAACAGTGATGTGCAGAAGAGCATTCTTGAATGTACAGCACATTGAACCTCTAAGTAGATGGGCTACAGCAGCAGAAGACCACGACTATACACCCAGTTTATTAGGTACAGGAGGTAAATTGACCACTGAGTGTATTTTCTAAGTAACTAGCAGCTGAGCTAGAGAGAACATAGGAACACAACAGCCATTTTATACCCTCTAACGCCCTGTCCAACAAAAAATATCACAAAATATTTAGCTTCCAGATTTTTGAGATGTATTCTAGATTTCTTCTATTTTTATGAGTATTTTTTATGTTTACCATAGTGGGGGAGTCTAGGATCAGAGGGCACAGCCTCAGAATACAAGGACATCCCTTTCAAACAGATGAGAAACAATTTCTTTATTCAGAGGCTGGTGAATATGTGGAATTCATTGCCACAGATGGCTGTGGAGGCCAGGTCATTGGGTATATTTAAAGTGGAGGTTGATAAGTTCTTGTTAGTAATGGCATCAAAGGTTTACAGGTACAAGGCAGGAGAACAGGGTTGAGAGGGTTACTAAATCAGCTATGATTGAATGGTGGAGCAGACTTGATGTGCTCAATGGTCTAATCCTGCTCCTATGTCTTATGTCATATGCTTCCTCACATCATCAATGCATTTTGTTATCTCCTCAAAAAATTCACTTGGTCAGACTGTGGGGTACAGGTGCACTGTGCTGAATACCAGAATCCTTTTGCTGTTAGAGCTTAGGTACAATATTTAGACACAGTGTTTTTCCTTTATCATCAGCTTTTGAATCTGTTTCCAATTTGCGGGCAATCAAATAGTACAGTTGGGATTACTTCTGTTTACTCAGTCTATGCTGACTGTCAGGTCCATTCCTTAAGAAGCTGTATCACTGCATGATACAAGACAAGAAGGCTCTACATTGAGTAGTGAAAACTGCCCACTGCATCATCAGTACCAGCCTTCCCACCATCAAAGATATATATATGTGTGTGTGTGTGTGTGTGTGTGTGTATATATATAGATATAGATGCATATATATATATATATAGATATAGATATATATGCATACACACACACACACACACACACGCACGCAACCAGACTTAAAAACAGTTACTTTCCCCAAGCAGCAAGGCTGATCAACAGCTGCACCCACTAATTCCACTACTTCATTATTTCCCATCAGTCACTTTCTGGACATAGCTTATATACATAGATTGATTCTAACTTATGTATTTATATTGTGTATTTTATTGTTATTATTATTGGGTTCATATCTTTTGTGTTTTTTTGTGCTGCATTGGATCTGGAGTAACAGTTATTTCATTTGCCTTATACTTGTGTACTGGAAATGGTATTAAACAGTCTTGATCCTGAATCTCATGCTGTTACCTTACAGCATGGCAGTTTGTGCCCTGGAGTAATTAAGACATTAAATCTTTGAAAACCACAGTAGGTAGTGAAGAATAAGGCTGAGAAACAAAGTGAAAATCAAACATAAGAATGGTCATGAACAGCAATGATCCATTGTTTGTGGATTCAGACTAAGTTTAAGAACCCCAAAGGAATTTTAAAAAAAATTATTGTTACACCTGAGTTAGAACACAAAACTTCACAGCACAGTGTATGTCCTTCGGCCCACGGTGTTCCGAACTTTCAACTTCAAGATTATCTAACGCTTCCCTCATATGTAGCCCTCCATTTTTTTAAATCATCCATGTACCCATTTAAGAGCCTCTTGAATGTCTTTAATATATCTGCTTCAACCACCACCCCTGGCAGGGTGTTCCATGCACTTACCATTCTCTGTGTAAAATACAGTGAAATGTGTTCTTGGCATCAATAACCACACCTCAAGGATGTGCTGAGGGGCAGCCTGCAGGCGTTGCCAAGCTTCTGATGCCAGCATAGCATGCTCTCATCTCACCAGCCCTAACCCATGCACCTTTGGGATGTGGGACAAACAGGAGCTTCCAGAGAAAACCCACACGGTCACAGGGAAAATGTAGAACTCCTTGCAGACTGGCAGAATTCAACAAGGGTAACTGTCGTAGTTGAGCATAATGCTGATCCCTATGCTACTATGTTGGGCATGACAGCCACAACAGGCCACTCTTGTTTAGTAACCTTGCTGGGATTTTCTGGAGTAAACAGAGGGTACTTACTCCCTTACTGGATCTACGATGGGTGCTTTGTTTCATGTAGCAGACAGCATTTCTAACAACAGCATTCATTCTTACCTACATCTGACAAAGAGGCTTTCACTTCACATATCATGATCAGTGCTTCCCAAGGGTTCCTTTACCTTAAGCTTCCTGATCAAATCTGGTTCATTACACAACACTCAATTCTTACCTTGGACCTGGAAAGGCCACTGCATCTGAGCATGCCACTTTCTTATCAGAATTTCTTACTGGATTATCCAGTAGGAAGGATAAATGAGCTCACATCCTGATGACGATCAGTCAAGGAAGCTTGATCTTACAGATCATTTGCAGGGTTTAATCACAGTCCGCAGCTGAGTGTGGATCTCACTTGGGTAAGTCCAGCATCTTGGACATCTTCAACAGATGATGCCTCAAAAATATGGCATCTGTCATTGAAGGCCCCATCACCTAGGACATACTCTCTTCTTGCTGCTACCATTAAGGAGATGGTACAGGAGCCTGAAGACACACACTCAGCATTTCAGAAACATCTTCTTCCCCTCCACTATCAGATTTCAGAATGGACAATGAACCCATGCGCACTTCTTCATTATTTCCTTTTGTGTCTCTTCTTGTGCCTCTTATTTAATTTATTTATTTACTGTATGTGTGTATGTATAATCATATAAAAAGTTTTCTCTCCCTCCCCCACCCCCCGGAAGTTTTCATGTTTTATTGTTTTACAACATTTGAATCACAAAGGATTTAATTTGGCTTTTTTAGACACTGATCTACAGAAAAAGACTCTTTCGTGTCAAAGTGAAAACAGATCTCTACAAAATGACCTAAATTAATTTCAAATATAAAACACAAAATAATTGATTGCATAAGTATTTGCCCTCTTTAATATGACACACCAAACATTACTGGTGCAGCCAATTGGTTTTAGAAGTCGCATAATTAGTCAAAAGCAGATCACCTGTGTGTAGTCAAGGTGTTTCAATTGATTGTAATAAAAATACACCAATATCCTGGCAAAAGCTACACCATGAAGACAAAAGAACACTCCAAGCAACTATTCAAAAAGATTATTGAAAAGCACAAGTCAGGAGATGGATACAAGAACATTTCCAAGTCACTGAATATCCCTTGGTGTACAGATAAGTCAGTCATCAAGAAATGGAAAAAAAATGGCACAGTTGTAAATCTGTCTAGGGCAGGCTGTCCTCAAAAACTGAGTGACCGTGCAAAAAAGGAACTAGCGAGGTAGGCCATCAGGAGACCTCTGGAGGACTTACAAGCTTCAGTGGCTGAGATGAGAAAGGCTTGTGAAGGTAGAGGGTAAAATGAATGCAGCAAAATACAGGAAAATCCTGGAGGAAAATCTGATGCAGCCTGCAAGAGAACTGTTGTTTTCCAGCAAGACAGTGACCCCAAGCATAAAACCAAAGTTGCAAATACAGTTGGCCCTCCTTATCCGTGAATTTTGCATGCACGAATTCAACCAACCGCGTATCGCGAAAACCTGGAAGTGCTCTTCCAGCACTTGTTGTTCAAGCATGTACAGACTTTTTTTTCTTGTCATTATTCCCTAAACAATGCAGTATAACAACTATTTTACATAGCATTTACATTGTATTAGGTATTATAAGTAATCTAGAGATGATTTAAAATATACGGGAGGATGTACGTGGGTTATCGTGGATCGGGATCGAAAAAAATCGCAACTTACTAAGTAAGTTGGAACAGATGCATTCAATATTATTTAGCATCAGTTAGTCAAACGTTTGTCTTAGTATATAGCATATACTTTACCTTTCTATTGCATATAAAACACTTAAGAACGTATGTTTCAACGCCGGACTCGATCCAGTGACATACCGCTCCCAAGTGCGCTCTCCACTGTGCCGGGTTGATGTGGAGGATCAAAAACCCAAAACCCAGTAATTAAACCACTGCGTTGCTTAGTAATAATTGTAGCTTTCATCAGGGCAGAGCCTTTTTCACTTTATCCTTTAAAATTGTTCCGATCGTTGACCGACGTAGCCTAATGCTTTTCCAATGACCGATGGCGTTTCACCTTTTTCTGATCGCTTTATTATTTCCACTTTATTTTCAATCGTGATAGTGATTATTTTCGTGAACAGAAACACTGCGGACTCGGAGCTCTGCCGCTGGGTCCTAAGGTCCACCGCATTGAGACAGGTTGAATGAGGGACTTGAGCATCCATGTATTTTGGTATCCACGAGGGGTCCCGGAACCAATCCTCCCGGATAAGGAGGGCCGACTGTACAACAAAGTTAATGTCCTGGAGAGTGCAGACCTCAATCCAATTGTGGCTGGACTTGAAAAGGACTGTTCACTCACAATCCTCGTGCAATCTGATAAAGCTTAAACAGTTTTGTAAAGAAGAATGGGGAAAAATTGCTGTGTCCAGATGTGCAAAACTGATAGAGACCTATCCACACAGACTCGAGGCTATAATTGCTGCCATAGGTTCATCTACAAAATACTGACTTGAAGGGAGTGAGTAATTATGCAATCAGTTATTTTGTATTTAATAATTGCAATAAATTTAGACCAATTTGGAGAAATTTGTTTCATTTTGAAATAAAAGAGACTTTTATGTTGAACAGTGTTTAAAAAAAGCCAAATTAACTCCACTGTGATTCAATGAAAAACTTCCGGGGGGTGGCTTAAATACTTTTTATAGGCACTGCACAAAACGCTATAATTTATTTTATAGTAGTTTTTTTTATTATGTATTGCACTATACCACTGTCACAACACAACAAATTTCAGGGCATATGCCAGTGATATGAAACCTGATTCTGATTCATGATCACTGAGTATTTTTATTTCAGCGTCATTTCCCTGCTGTCTACCTTGCCTGGATTTATTTGCAAAGGCTGTCGAGCAGTTGGTGTCTCTACTTTTGTTAAATACTGGCCAATTTCTTGTTGTGTTCCTCCTGGCATATCTTCTGTGTGTTACCAATTAAAGTTGTTTGAGTACAAAAGTGAAAAATTAATTGATCCCCCAGGTGATCAGACAGCTCTGCAAATTACCACAGTGAGGAAAAAATCATCAGGAAAATTATTTTAAAATTAAATGGAACTCAAAGAGCCATTTGTAAGCTGCTGAGTGTTTAATGTTCTGTTGCTCCAGTGTAGCCACTTCCTTCAGTGGCCCCTCTATTGGTCAACATTTACCATGTATGTTGTGTCCTAGCTGCCAGGGCTGTACAATATGGAGAACAAGGTATGGCCCATTCTGCAAGCTCCCCCTCTCCATGCAACTGTTGCATCCAAAGGAACGGGAGAGGCAGATATAGATTGGCACTAGCAGCCTAGCAGGTGTTGCCAGTCAGCATTGCATTCAACAGAGGACTTCTTGGGGACTCCAGCTCCGGATTTCTCCACAGGGTTTTCTCCCTAAACCTTCCTCATGAATGGCTACAGCCGCAAGACAGTGGAGTTTTAGATCAGAGTATTCATTCTAGATGAGCTGCTAACCGTGGCTGATGAGCCCCATCTGCCTGGAGCAACTGGTTTTAAGCACCAATACCTGCCTTTGCCCCTTCTCTCTCAGTAGAAATGGTTCCACCGAGCTTAGTAGCTAAGCCACACATGAAGATCACTATCTGGACTTGGCTGTTAGAGGGGACTTGACATGTACGCTGTTGGGAATGTTTAATGAGTAGTGGGAGTTTTATCCCCATTACCAGTCCCCCTCCCCCCCAGGCTGTGACAATCTTAAGGAGCGCCCTTCCTTGCCGTCAGCTTTTTTTAGACGGTGATTTGTAGATTGAGTCTATCCAGCCACCATGCTGCTGCTTCTTGTTTGTAAGATTATTACTTAGAAACTGGTTCACACGCCAAACAGTGACTTATGGCTGGAAGGTTTTTATCAGGCTCCTGAACCAGTGTGGATAACTTCACTCACCTCAACACTAAACTGATTCCATAACATAGACTCACTTTCAAAGACACTACAACTCAGTATTATTTATTTACTTTTTTCATTTATTTGCAAGATTTGTCTTTGCACGTTGGCTCTTTCTCATTCTTTGTTACTTATAGTTTTTCATAACTTCTATTGTATTTCTTTATTTCCTGTAAATACCTACAAGAAAATGAATCTCAGGATTATGCGTGGTGACATATACATTGACAATAAATTTACTTTGAACTTTGAGCCAGTACATTTTTCCTAAGTCAGGGCATCACTTTGAAGATTTAAATCAAAAGTTGATAAGTTTTCATTGGTTTGATTTGAAAATAAAAACTAGTATATGGAACCATGCGCTTGACTAATGGAAGGGCTTCAACCCACAAAGTCACAGGCAGAGCATACAAACTCTTTACAGACAGTGCTGTGAATTGAACCTGTGTCGCTGGCTTTGTAATGGCATTATGCTAACTGCTATCCTTCTGTGCCGTCTATGAGCTGGATGATAGAGGACTATTGAGCTACTATGCCAGATGATTTGACCAGATACCCTGCAACCGAGATGGAATTTCTTCCTTTTCTATTTTAATGTCTGCGATTGACCTCGGTTCTATTTCCTGTTTAATAACTTTGATCAATATATTTGCTTCTCTTTGTAGTTTTACCCATCTGTATTTCTCTATCACACTACAGCAAACATTCTGCTTCCAGGTTCTCATACAGTACTGTGCAAAAATCTTAGGCACATCTATATAGCTAGGTTACCTAAGACTTTTGCATACAGCTGTATATTAGATAGATAGATAGATAGATACTTTATTCATCCCCATGGGGAAATTCAACTTTTTTCCAATGTCCCATACACTTGTTGTAGCAAAACTAATTACATACAATACTTAACTCAGTAAAAAATATGATATGCATCTAAATCACTATCTCAAAAAGCATATTGTTTAAAATAGGAAGGTGATGGGGAAACAACTAAGGGTACTTAGCTGTGTATTAGCTCGGTAGTATTAAGTGTTATTTGATAACTGGATAGACATAATATACAGTACCGCGCAAAAGTCTTAGGCACCCTAGCTATTGCGTAAGATTTTTACACAGTACTATATATCCTTCACTAACTTTACCTACTTCAGTTTGAAATTCCCTCTGTTAAGCATGTACATAGCTGATAAGAGGATCATTTGCAAAGGTATGGGAGAAAAGATAATCTTGCATCTCTTCTAATACTAACCTCTCAAATATCCTCGCAGTCTCTTCACTCCACTGGTGATGAAACATATCAACTCCTGCCTGAGAAGCAACTTGGATCTGCTCCAATTTGCCTACTGGCATAACAGGTCAACAGCAGATGCCCGAGCAACACGCACAAAATGCTGGTGGAACTCAGCAGATCAGGCAGCATCTGAGAAAAGAGTACAGTTGACATTTTGGGCCGAAACGTTGACTGTACTCTTTTCCTAGATGCTGCCTGGCCTGCTGAGTTTCTCCAGCATTTTGTGTATGTTGCTCAGCTTTCTAGCATCTGCAGATTTTCTCTTGTTTGCAACAGCAGATGCCAGTTCATTGGCTCTTCACTCAACCCTGGAACATTTGGACAATGAAAATGCATACATCAAGATGCTCTTCATTCAATAGAGTTTGGCATTCAGTACTACCATCTCCTCAAAATTAACCAATAACCTTCAAGACCTTGATCTTAATACCTCCTTGTGCAAGTGATCTTTGATTTCCTCATTTGCAGACCTAACACTGTCATTGGTTGAATCAAAGTCAGTGATGAATCGTATAGGAGGGAGATTGATAATCTGGCTGAGTGGTACCATTGCAATAACCTTTCATTCAATGCCAGATAGACCAAGGAGCTGATTATTGACTTCACGAGGAGGAAATCCATGGTTCTCATTGGGTGATCAGAAGTCGAGAGGCCAGCAACTTTAAATCCCTCACATTTATCTTTTCAGAGGATCTGCTGGCCTCGGTCCAACACTTAAGTGCAACTACAAGGAAAGCACAGTAGCACCTCTAGTTTCTTAGAAGTTTGCCTAGATTCGTCATGACACCTAAAACTTTGACAAACTTCTATAGATGTGTGGTGGAGAATATATTGTTTGGTTACATCAAGCCTGGTATTGAATGGAATGAAAAAGCCTATGAAAAGTGGAAAGAGCCCAGTCCATCACAGATAATACCCTCAACACCATTGAGCACATCTATATGAAACACTGTTGCAGGAAAGCAGCATCCATCATCAGGGAACCCCACCACCACCCAGGAGATGCTCTCTTCTTGCTGCTGCTATCAGGAAAAAGGTATAGGAGCTTCATGACTCACATTACCAGTTTGGGAACAGATATTACTCTTCAACCTTCAGATTGTTGAACCAAGGGTATAACTGCACTCAACTTCATTTGCTCCATCACTGAAGGGCCTGTGCTGTTTTTCTTTCAGAAACTTTTTGATATTTTTCTTTCTTTGTCTTTGTGCTATGAACCAATTTGGCTCCAGTTTTACAATAATCAAGTTCTGTGAAGTAAATATTGCAAAACTGTCCAAACCTAGATCCACAGTAACTTCTTACCCTCTCTTCATTTAGAACAGCCTTGTCTCTTCATTTCTTTTTCTGGTGAACGGTCCTTGGCCCACACATTCATTCTGTTTCTCTCTCTTTCGACTCTGCATGACCTGCTGATTGCTTCTCCGGGCTTGTTTTGTGTTTTCGATATCTAGTCTTTCTGCTCCATTGGCCATTTGCATTTGATCCAGTTCATTATTGGTGAGAGCAGATTTCTCAGGTAGGTCTGGTGTTAGGAACAGTTTCTGCTGGTCACAGGTAGGTGAGCACATCCTTGTGTTACTGCAGAGAAACAAGTTACATTATTCCAACTGAATTGTCTGAAAGACTGGAACACTGGGGAGATTCCAGGTTGATCTGGGATGTATGAAAAGATAATGGTTATAAAAAGCCTGAAACATCTTGAAGCTTGTGTTGGATTCTGATGTTTTTAATCTAAGGTTCTGTCAGATGTCAGGAAAGAGACTCAAAATTTGTTACTTTATGATCATTTTATTAAATGTTAACAGAAAAAAGAAAATCTAAAACAGACAAACAGGAGCAGAGACTGGTAACAGAAGGGAGAGATAAAATAAAAAGATGGCGCTGTCTCTTTTCATGCACATAGGAAACATTTCATTCAGATTTATAGCTAAGAGTCAGACAATCAGACAGCCCTTATTCAAATAATGCAGCACCAGAGAAGTTTCCAGAGCTTTCCAGCTTCACACAAACATAAGCAGTAGGGGACGTACTGAACAACTGTACTGTGGCCACTGAGAAGCATGCTAAGCAGTTAGATGTATATATAGGTAGCAGACAATTAATCGTTAATTGAAGAGTTTTAGGTTCTCCCTGTGACTGTGTGGGTTTCTTCTGGGTGCTCCCCCACATCCCAAACATCTGCAGGCCAGTTGGTTTATTGTCGCAACATACAGGTGAGTGGAGAATCTGGGGCAGGTGATCATAATTTTGGGGAGAATAAAAATAATGTTGGATTAGTGTAAAATGAGTGAATAATGGTCAGCATGACCTTATTGGGCTGAAGTGCCTGATTCCATCCTCGAAAAGTTCAAGATAAATTTGCTATCAAAGTACATATATGTCACCATATACAACCCTGAGAGTCATTTAATTGCAGGCATACACAATCCACTATCATAATAATAATAATCCTGTCTGTGCAGGTCTCTAAGTATCTTTGGTTTCTTGCTCATTGCACTGCCTAATGTTTACATTGCATACTCCAAACCCTCAGGTATCAGTTAGATTTTTAATGAGATCATGAGGGACTTCGAATGTTTCTCTTTGTATATTCCTAAACAGGTTAGCTGACAAGCCCACGATTCCTTTTGATATGTACCAATAAAGACATTTCTCCAATCCTTCAATGAACTCTGTGAATTAAATATTGACATGAATGTTAGAAGAATTGTGGCAAAATTGATGCTATTTAAAAGGGTTCTTAACACATTTGCTAGGGATCCCTGGGAGTTGAGTTGCTCAGTTATTTACATATTGAATGGTTTGAAGACCACTGGTAGAGTCTAAGACACAAACCCGGAGAATATCCTAAGGCTGATGATTGCCTTTTATTAATTAAGCAAAAATGTGCTCAGCATAATGCCATCTTCTGTAAAGTTCAAAGTAAATTTATTATCAAAGTACGTGTATATCACCCTGAGCATACTCAATAAATCCACAATAGAATGATAACCTTAATAGAATCAATGAATGACCGCAGCAACTTGGGCAATCAACCAGTGTTCAAAAGACAACAAAATATAAAAATACAAAAGGAAAGAAATAATAATTAGAGCATGGATTAGTACTTGGAGCTATGATGTTGTGGCCATTACAGAGACTTGGATTGCTCAGGGGCAGGAATAGTTTACTTAGAGTACCAGGCTTTAGATGTTTCAGGAAGGGAGGCAAAAGAGGTGGAGGTGTGCCACTGTTGATCAGAATAAGTGTCAAGGCTGCAGTAAAGGAGGAAGACATGGAGGGATTGTCTACGGAGTCTCTGTGCGTGGAAGTTAGGAACAGGAAGGGGTCAATAACTCTACTGGGTGTTTTTTCAGAGACCACCCAATAGTAACAGGGACGTTAAGGAGCAGATAGGGAGACAGATTCTGGAAGGATGTAATAATAACAGGGTTGTCATGGTGGGAGATTTTAATTTCCCAAATATCAATTGGCATGTCTGTAGATGGGGTGGAGTTTGTTAGGTGTGTTCAGGCAGGTTTCTTGACACAATATGCTTGTGTCAAGAAAGAGGACACGGGTTTAAGGTGTTGGGGAATAGGTACAGAGGAGATGTCGGGGTAAGTTTTTTTAACTCAGAGAGTGGTGAATGCGTGGAATGGGCTGCTGGCAACGGTGGTGGAGGTAGATACGATAGGGTCTTTTAAGAGGCTTTTAGATAGGTACATGGAGCTTAGTAAAATAGAGGGCTATAGGTAAGCCTAGTAATTTCCAAGGTGGGTTTGGTGGGTCGAAGGGCCTATATTGTGCTGTAGGTTTTCTATGTAGATAAGCCTATAAGAAGAAAGGCTGTACGTGATTTGGTATTGGGAAATGAAATTGGTCAGGTGTCAGATCTCTCAGTGGGAGAGCATTTTGGAGATAGTGATCACAATTCCATCTTCTTTACCATAGCATTGGAGAGAGATAGGAACAGACAAGTTAGGAAAGCGTTTAATTGGAGTAAGGGGAAATATGAGGCTATCAGGCAGGAACTTGGAAGCATAAATTGGGAACAGATGTTCTCAAGGAAATGTATGGAAGAAATGTGGCAAATGTTCAGGAGATATTAATGTGGCGTTCTGCATAGATATATTCCAGTGAAACAGGGAAAAGATGGTAGGGTTCAGGGACCATGGTGCACAAAGGCTGTTGAAAATCTAGTCAAGGAGAAAAGCTTATGAAAGGTGCAAAAAATTAGGTAATAATAGAGATCCAGAAGACTATAAAGCTGGTAGGAAAGAGCTTAAGAATGGAATTCAGAGAGCCAGAAGGGGCCATGAGAAGGCCTTGGCGAACAGGATTAAGGAAAACCACAAGGTATTCTACAAGTATGTGAAGAGCAAGAGTATAAGACAGAGAATGGGACCAATCAAGTGTGACAGTGGAAAAGTGTGTATAGAAACAGAGGAGATAGCAGAGGTATTTAATGAATACTTTGCTTCAGTATTTACTAAGGAAAAGGATCTTGGCAATTGTAGGCATGACTTACAGTGGATTAAAAAGCTTGAGCATATAGACATTAAGAAAGAGGATATGCTGGAGCTTTTGAAAAGCATCAAGTTGGATAAGTCACGGGGACAGGACGAGATGCACCCCAGGCTACTGTGGGAGGTGAGGGAGGAGATTGCTGAACCTCTGGCAATGATCTTTGTATCATCAATGGGGACAGGAGAGGTTCCGGCGGTTTGGAGAGTTGCAGATGTTGTTCCCTTATTCAAGAAAGGGAGTAGAGATGGCCCAGGAAATTATAGACTAGTGAGTCTTACTTCAGTGGTTGGTAAGTTGATGGAACAGACCCTGAGAGGCCGGATTTCTGAACATTTGGAGGGGCATAATATGATTGGGAATAGTCAGCATGGCTTTGTCAAGGGCAGATCGTGCCTCACGAGCCTGATTGAATTTTTTGAGGATGTGACAAAACACATTGATGAAGGTAGATGCAGTGTATATGGATTTCAGCAAGGCATTTGATAAGGTACCCCATACAAGGCATATTGAGAAAATAAGGAGGCATGGGATCCAAGGGGACATTGCTTTGTGGATCCAGAACTGGCTTGCACACTGAAGGCAAAGAGTAGTTGTAGAAGGGTCATATTCTGCATGGAGGTCAGTGACCAGTGGAGTGCCTCAGGGATCTGTTTTGGGACCCTTACTCTTCGTGATTTTTATAAATGACCTGGATGAGGAAGTGGAGGGATGGGTTAGTAAATTTGCTGATGACGCAAAGGTTGGGGGTGTTGTGGATAATATGGAGGGCTGTCAGAGGTTATAGCGGGACGTTGAAAGAATGCAAAACTGGGCTGAGAAGTGGCAGATGGAGTTCAACCCAGAAAAGTGTGAGATGGTTCATTTTGGTAAGTCAGATATAATGGCCGAATATAGTATTAATCGTAAGACTCTTGGCAGCATGGAGGTGACCTGATAGAGTCACCCTTGTAAATCTGCTCTGCACTATTCTGTAGTTTCCACACCCTTCCTGTAGTGAGATGACCAGAACTGAGCACAGTACTCCAAGTGGGGTCTGACCCTAAGATGATCCCCGAGGGATCTTAGGGTCCGAGTCCATAGGACACTCAAAGCTGCTGTGCAGGTTGACTCTGTGGTTAAATAGACATGTGGTGCATTGGCTTTCATCAACCGTGGGAATGAGTTCAAGGGCTGAGAGGTAATATTACAGCTATATAGGACCCTAGTCAGACCCCACTTGTAGTAATGTGCTCGGTTCTGGTCATCTCACTACAGGAAGGGTGTGGAAACTATAGAATGGTGCAGAGGAGATTTACAAGGATGTTGCCTGGATTAGGGAGCATGTCTTATGGGAATAGGTTGAGTGAACTTGGCCTTTTCTCCTTGGAGTGACAGAGGAGAGGTGACGTGATAAAGGTGTATAAGACGATGAGAGGCATTGATTGTGTGGATAGTCAGAGGATTTTTCCCAGGGCTGTAATGGCTAATGTAAGAGGGCACTGTTTTAAGGTGCTTGGAGTAGGTACAGAGGAAATGTCGGGTAAGTTTTTTACACAGTGAGGTGAGTACGTGGAATGGGGTAACGGTGATGGAGGCAGATACAATAGAGTCTTTTAAGAGACTCTTGGATAGGGCTGTGGGTAACCCTAGATAATTTCTGAAGTAAGTTCATTTTCGGCAGAGCATTGTGGGCTGAAGGGCCTGTATTGTGCTTTAGTTTTACTGTGTTTCTATAAGTAAACAAATATTGAGAACGAGTGATGAGTCCTTGAAAGTGAGTCCTTGGGTTGTGGGAAGATTTCAATGATGGGGTGGCTGAAGTTATCCCTTTTGGTTCAAGAGCCTGATTGTTGAGGGGATAGTAATTGTTCTTGAGCCTAGTGGTGTGAGTCCTGAGACTTCTGTACCTTCTACCTAATGGTAGCATATCACCAAGGTTCAGCTCTCTTCTTGAGAAGAGAGCATGACCTACCTGGCTGATATATTTTATCACCAGACTCTCAAACACTTCATTGCTGTGGAAGTAAATGCTACTGGATGATAGTCTTTGAGGCAGGTTACTACGTTGTCTGCTTCAAGCGGGTGAGTAGCTCAGCCTACTGAAGCACAAGGTTAAAAATCTGAATGAGCACTCTCACCAGTTGATCAGCAGAAGTAGTCTTTAGTACTGAGGCAGGTACACCGGCTGGGCTAGATGCTTTCTGTGGGTTCACCCTCCTGACGGCTACTCACATGTTGGCTTCAGAGACTGAAATCACAGGGTCATTGGGTGCTGTGGGAGTTCATGATGGTTCCAACATGTTTTGATGGTCAAAGCGAGCTTAGAAGGCAAAGATGTCATCTGGAAGCAAAGGCCTGTTGTCGCCTGTGTTGCTTAATTCTACTTTATAAAAGGTGATAACATTGCTATGTTGAGCATTCTTCATTGATTCAAGTGGTGTAAATTAACTTTATCAAGGGTCAACTTTATTCACTATATACATTTACACATGTATTAGTAATTTGCTGTGGTGTGTTGGTCAGGGCACAACATGCACCAAAAAGCAATAACATTCAACAAGACCGGAAAGGAAGGGGGAAGGTGCCAGAATAAGAAGGGGGGAGGGGAAGAAAGACAATAGGTGAAACCAGGTGGGTGTGGGAGGGGGATGAAGTAAGTGATAGGTAGAAGAGGTAGAGGTTGGAGAAGAATACATCTAATAGAGGAGAGTTTTAATAGCCATGTTAAAGTTTTTGTTTTAATAGCTCCTAATATTTTTGTTTTAAACGGCATGCTTGTCATGGAGTTCCCAAATTCTACAATTTTGGTATCATCTGTCTGATTGCATGCTGCATGTTCTTTTGGGATGAGGTTGAATTAACATATTTTGTTTGGCTTTACTTAGTGTTGATGGAGCACTGGGAGTGTGCATCACTGCCCCGGGAGGAGCCGTGGCATCTGTCCCCAACTGGACATTGTGTGGCATGGAGCTGATGAATGGGACCTCTATGTCTTCTCCAAATGCTTGTGGAGGCATTGCTCTCTTAATCTCAGGTACACTAAGATAGTTTGTAGAGTTATTGCTTCCCATTTCCCCTGCAGAAATAGACAATGTATTACACAGGGAGTCTTTTTGCTCCATTAATTCTGTGCCATCATAAAAAGGAATAATCTAGTCTAACTCCACCTTCTAGAGTTTAATCCACAGCCCAGCAGGTAATGGCTTTTAATATATATAATCATACGAGATTTAAACATGACATGAGTTTCTATGTCTAACACCTTTCTGGCAAAAGAAGGACAGTGCAGTAGTGTAGTAGTGAGCACATCACTTTACAGTACCAGCAAAGATCTCATCAAGAATACAATGTGCAGTGCTGAAGGAGGTGAAAAAGAACCTGAGAGTATCAGCAAAAGATTTGCAAGATCTCTAAAACTTGCAAAAGTCCCTGTTCATGTGCCAATTATCAGAAAACCACTGAACAAGAATGGTATTCATGGTAGGGCTCCATGGAGGAAACTAACATTACTAACAAAACTAACATTACTGCACATCTCAAGTTTGCAGAACACCTGGATGTTCCACAGTGCTTCTGGGATAATGTTCTGTGGACAGATGAGACAAAAGTTGAATTTTTTTCCAGAAGTGCACATTGCTATCTTTGGAGGAAAAGGGCACTGCACACCAATACCAAACCGTCATCCCAACCATGAAGCATTGAGGGAACAATGAATTCAAAATTGTATAAAGACGTTTTACAGGAGAATGTCAGGGAGGCAGTTTATCACCTGAAGCTAATATAAGCTGGATGATACAACAAGACAATGATCTGAAACTCAAGTGTAAATCAACAACAAAGTGATTTAAAAAGAAGAAAATTCATGTTTTGGAATGGCCAAGTCAGAGTCCAGACCTTAACCCAATTGAGATGCTGTGACGTGGCCTGAAGAAGGCTGTTCATGCAAGGTATCCCAGAAATGTTGATAAATGGAAGCAGTTTTGTCTGAAGGATCGGTTTTAAATTTCTCCTTGCCTTTGGGCAAGTTTGATCAGCAGCTACAGGCAACTTTTGGTAGAGGTTATTGCTGCTAAAGGAGGTTCTACCAGTTATTAAATACAAAGGTTCACATACTTTTTCCAGTCTGTACTGTGAATGATTAAACAATAAACACATGAAGGGTACAATTGTTTGTGTGTTATTAGTTTAGGTAGATTGTGTTTGTCTATTATTGCAACTTAGATGAAGATCAGACCACATTTTATGAGTAATTAATGCAGAAAACCAGGTAATTGCAAAGGATTTACGAACTTTTTCTTTCAATTGTACCTTTATGAAATCTCCCCTCAATCTTCTATGTTCTAGGGAGTAGAGTTCTAACCTATTCAATCTTTAACAGTTTTATAAAACTATGTCCTCCAAGTTTTGATTGGAAAGGACAGTTTATATTTAATCCATCAGGTCCCTCATTACTAGACACCTTGGTTAAATTATTCATCCACATTCCCTGTTCCAAAGGAATTAACCACTGCTCTGAGGTTCTGTTTATTAGTCCTAGTAATTTTCTCAAAATATCTTCTTTGTATCTGTATTGGTGACCAGAATTGTGCACAGGACTTTGTATTATCTACCCAGTCCTGACAAGGTCTTTTCTTTAATGCTATAAGCCTCAGCACCAGAGGGAGATGGAGAACAGACAGAGTGATGGGCAGAGAGAAAGAAAAAAACAAATAACTAAATATGTCAGGGATGGGGTAAGAAGGGGAAGAAGGGCATTAACGGAAGTTAGAGAAGTCAATGTTCATGCCATCAGGTTGGAGGCTTCCCAGCCGGTATATAAGATGTTGTTCCTCCAACCTGAGTGTGGCTTCATCTTGATAGTAGAGGAGGCCATGGATAGACATATGGGAATGGGACGTGGAATTAAAATGTGTGGCCACTGGGAGATCCTGCTTTCTCTGGTGGACCAAGCGTAGGTGTTCAGCGCAACGGTCTCCCAGACTGCGTCGGGTCTCATCAGTATATAAAAGACCACACCGGGAGCACTGGACGCAGTATACCACACCAGCCGACTCACAGGTGAAGTGTTGCCTCACCTGGAAGGACTGTCTGGGGCCCTGAATGATGGTGAGGGAGGAAGTGTAAGGGCAGGTGTAGCACTTGTTCCGTTTACAAGGATAAGTGCCAGGAGGGAGATCGGTGGGAAGGGATGGGGGGAACGAGTGTACAAGGGAGTCGCGTAGGGAGTGATCCCTGCGGAAAGCAGAAAGAGAGGGGGAGGGAAAGATGTGCTTGGTAGTGGGATCCCGTTGGAGGTGGCAGAAGTTACGGAGAATTATACGTTGGACCTGGAGGCTGGTGGGGTGGTAGGTGAGGACAAGGGGAACCCTATCCCGAGTGGGGTGGCGGGCGGATGGGGTGAGGGCAGATGTGCGGGAAATGGGAGTGATACATTTGAGAGCAGAGTTGATGGTGGAAGAAGGGAAGCTCCTTTGTTTAAAAAAGGAAGACATCTCCTTCGTCCTGGAATGAAAAGCCTCATCCTGAGGGCAGATGCGGTGGAGACAGAGGAATTGTGAGAAGGGGATAACATTTTTGCAAGAGACAGTGTTGGAAGAGGAATAGTCCAGGTAGCTGTGAGAGTCAGTAGGCTTATAGTGGATATCAGTAGATAAGCCATCTCCAGCGATGGAGACAGAAAGATCAAGAAAGGGGAGGGAGTTGTCAGAAATGGACCAGGTAAATTTGAGGGCAGGGTGAAAGTTGGAGGCAAAGTTAATGAAGTCAACAAGCTCAGCATGTGTGCAGGAGGCAGCGTCAATGCAGTCGCCGATGTAGTGAAGGAAAAGAGGGGGACGGATACCCGTACAGACTTGGAACATGGATTAATTAAGTCTGAGGCCCTTGGTAAAAGTTACCTGAGAGCTCAAACCTCTTGGTGTGCCCAAACTTTTGCATGGTGCTCCTTTCCTTTTTTTCACTCTAAAATTGTGCAAAGCAAAAATAATACACTAATCTTGCTTAAAATGTTGAAAAGAATGTTCTATCTTTAACTTTATGACTTTTGTATGCAGGATGGTTTTCTGAACCAACATGTTGAAGGAACCAACTAGAGAGCAGGCCATTCTAGATTGGGTATTGAGCAATGAGGAAGGGTTAGTTAGCAATCTTGTCGTGCGAGGCCCCTTGGGTAAAAGTGACCATAATATGGTGGAATTCTTCATTAAGATGGAGAGTGACATAGTTAATTCAGAAACAAAGGTTCGGAACTTAAAGAAGGGTAACTTTGAAGCTATGAGACGTGAATTAGCTAAGATAGACTGGCAAATGATACTTAAAGGGTTGACGGTGGATATGCAATGGCAACCATTAAAAGATCGCATGGATGAACTACAACAATTGTTCATCCCAGTTTGGCAAAAGAATAAACCAGGGAAGGTAGTGCACCCGTGGCTGACAAGGGAAATTAGGGATAGTATCAAGTCCAAAGAAGAAACATATAAATTAGCAAAAAAAGGCGGCACACCTGAGGACTGGGAGAAATTCAGAGACCAGCAGAGGAGGACAAAGGGCTTAATTAGGAAAGGGAAAAAAGATTGAGAGAAAGCTGGCAGGGAACATAAAAACTGACTGTAAAAGCTTTTATAGATACGTGAAAAGAAAAAGATTGGTCAAGACAAATGTAGGTCCTTTACAGTCAGAAACAGGTGAATTGATCATAGGGAACAAAGACATGGCAGACCAATTGAATAACTACTTTGGTTCTGTCTTCACTAAGGAGGACATAAATAATCTTCCAGAAATAGTAAGGGACCGAGGGTCTAGTGAGATGGAGGAACTGAGGGAAATACATGTTAGTAGGGAAGTGGTGTTAGGTAAATTGAAGGGATTAAAGGCAGATAAATCCCCAGGGCCAGATGGTCTGCAACCCAGAGTGCTTAAGGAAGTAGCCCAAGAAATAGTGGATGCATTAGTGATAATTTTTCAAAACTCCTCAGATTCAGGATTAGTTCCTGAGGATTGGAGGGTGGTTAATGTAACCCCACTTTTTAAAAAAGGAGGGAGAGAGAAACCGGGGAATTATAGACCGGTTAGTCTGACATCGGTGGTGGGGAAAATGCTAGAGTCGGTTATCAAAGATGTGATAACAGCACATTTGGAAAGAGGTGAAATCATCGGACAAAGTCAGCATGGATTTGTGAAAGGAAAATCATGTCTGACGAATCTTATAGAATTTTTTGAAGATGTAACTAGTAGAGTGGATGGGGAGAGCCAGTGGATGTGGTATATTTAGATTTTCAAAAGGCTTTTGACAAGGTCCCACACAGGAGATTAGTGTGCAAACTTAAAGCACACGGTATTGGGGGTATGGTATTGACGTGGATAGAGAATTGGTTGGCAGACAGGAAGCAAAGAGTGGGAGTAAACGGGACCTTTTCAGAATGGCAGGCAGTGACTAGTGGGGTACCGCAAGGCTCAGTGCTGGGACCCCAGTTGTTTACAATATATATTAATGATTTAGATGAGGGAATTAAATGCAGCATCTCCAAGTTTGTGGATGACACGAAGCTGGGTGGCAGTGTTAGCTGTGAGGAGGATGCTAAGAGGATGCAGGGTGACTTGGATAGGTTAGGTGAGTGGGCAAATTCATGGCAGATGCAATTTAATGTGGATAAATGTGAGGTTATCCACTTTGGTTGCAAGAACAGGAAAACAGATTATTATCTGAACGGTGGCCGATTTGGAAAAGGGGAGATGCAACGGGACCTGGATGTCATTGTACATCAGTCATTGAAGGTGGGCATGCAGGTACAGCAGGCAGTGAAAAAGGCAAATGGTATGTTGGCATTCATAGCAAAAGAATTTGAGTACAGGAGCAGGGAGGTTCTACTGCAGTTGTACAAGGCCTTAGTGAGACCGCACCTAGAATATTGTGTGCAGTTTTGGTCCCCTAATCTGAGGAAAGACATTCTTGCCATAGAGGGAGTACAGAGAAGGTTCACCAGATTGATTCCTAGGATGGCAGGACTTTCATATGAAGAAAGACTGGATCGACTAGGCTTATACTCACTGGAATTTAGAAGATTGAGGGGGGGATCTTATTGAAACGTATAAAATTCTAAAGGGATTGGACAGGCTAGATGCAGGAAGATTGTTTCCGATGTTGGGGAAGTCCAGAGCGAGAGGTCACAGTTTAAGGATAAAGGGGAAACATTTTAGGTCCGAGATGAGGAAAAACTTCTTCACACAGAGAGTGGTGAATCTGTGGAATTCTCTGCCACAGGAAACAGTTGAGGCCGGTTCATTGGCTATATTTAAGAGGAAGTTAGATATGACCCTTGTGGCTAAAGGGATCAGAGGATATGGAGAGAAAGCAGGTACAGGGTTCTGAGTTGGATGATCAGCCATGATCATACTGAATGGCGGTGCAGGCTCGAAGGGCCGAATGGCCTACTCCTGCACCTATTTTCTATGTTTCTTTTGGAGATCAGTTCATCTTCTACTCACTTAACTATTCACAGTAACAGAAATTTTGACCAGCGGTGCCCAAACCTTTGCATGCCACTGTATACCCAATGACTTGCCCTTATGGTTGTGTTGCTTTCTGTTCATCCTGCTTTTATTTCACTGTGAAACCTTTTCAGTGCCAACCTCGCTATTGTTTTCACATTAGGTTTGAAAGGAAATGGCATTGGTTATACTGTGCATTCAGTGCGCCGTGCTTTGGAGAACACAGCAATGAAGGTGGACAACGTTGAAGTGTTTGCACAAGGCCATGGAATCATTCAGGTAAACTAGACATGTTACCCATCTTTCTGAAGATACTTTGCCTCAGTTGTTGATGTCTTCATTCATTCATCCATGTTTCAGTATTTCAAAAATGCATTCCTCTTCATTGGGTAGAGGCATGATGGTGAGTCTGTGCTGGATTGGGGGCTGGCTCCTCTGGTTGGCGCTGCTCTCCAGTGTTCGCTCAGTGGAAAACAAGATAGATTGTGGTCTTTTGTAGCGACACTTGTACGTGATGAAACGTAGCTCCAGGACCACATCTTATGCACCATCAGTTATCAGGCCATGCACTCATGGATTTGTGCTAACAAGATAATTATTATTTTTTCTTTGTGACTGTATGTGTTGTGTGTGACATTCGGTGCTGTGTTTTGCATCTTGGCCCTGGATGAACGCTGTTTCATTTAGCTGTTATATGTGAATGGTTGAATGACATTAAACATGAGCAGATGGAGTGACGTGCAGTTTCACAAAGATAATTGGGTGGATGCAGCCAGCTATTGTTGGTGAGTTCTGATAGTGCAATTAAAGTGAGCCACACTCTCACCTTAGCCCAGTTCCTTATTGTGACATGGCCTTTAATTTATTCCTGTCAGATTGATAAAGCCTATGACTACCTCTGCCAAAATGTCTCAGTAAAAAGCAGCCATTTGGGCTTCAATGTCAAGATATACCACTGGCGTGGAATCTACCTCAGGGAGCCAGCATATCTGTCTGTGCCAATTGACTTCTCTGTTTCCGTGGAGCCAGTCTTTCCTGAAGACACAGGTAAGGAGAAAGCAAACTTCTTTGTAACTATAGTGGAATGGATGGTGCTGTAGCAGTTAGCAGTATGGTACTTTACAGCGCCAATCACCCGGGCTCAGTTGTCACCACTGTCTGTAAGCAGTTTGTATGTTCTCCCCATGAACTGCATGGGGTCCCCCCCCCCCCCCCCGGGTACTCCAGCTTCCTCCCACATTCCAAAGATGTACGGGTCAGTGGGTTATTTGGGCACCTGGGTGTAATTGGGCAGCACGGGCTCATTTGGCTAGAAGGGCCTGTTACCGTACAGCAGTCACCACAAGTGTCACTGCACATTCTGGTGCCAGCTTAGAATGCCCACTAGGTTCAGCAGAGCAACACAAACAATAACAGATCAAACCAAATGACAAAACAACAACAGCAAAACAAGCCCCATTTCTCTCTCCCTCCCTCCCTCCCTCCCACCCACGTACATACACAGTCCTCTTGCACCAAGAAAGACCGCCTTTGGCCTCCAGTTTCTAGTGGACTGTTGGATTCGCAGACATTTGGCCTTCAACTTCCCCAATGGGCTTGTAGAGATTCGCAGACATTGTGCACTGACTTCCCCAGTGGATTCACAGAGATTCACAAACTCATACCTCTGGCCATCTTTGGCCTCCAATCTCCAGTGGACTGGTGGATTCATAGACCTTGGGCTTTGACTTCCCCGGTGAAATTGCAGAGACTCACAGTCTCAGGGCTCTGACCATCAGGCCTTGACTTCTGGACTTCCGATCAATCTTTGGGCTATGATTTGGACTTCTGTAAATACTGTGAAATGTGTTATTTGAGTTATTGACCAACACAGTCAGAGGTGGATGTCCTCTGGGTGGCCTGGAAGTGTCACTGTGCTTCCAGCATCATCATAGCATATCCACGATTTACTAACCATAAACTGTACACCTTTTTTCTTGGAATGTTACACTAACCAAGATGCTACATTGCCACCCTACATTTAGTGAGGCCAAGTGACTGGTCATGTAGACACCTGAAGTGCTGTTTTAATTTAAATCGGTAGATAACAGTGAGAAGATTGGTCTGCAGATACACCTGGCTTTGACGTGCAATGCATCCTGGGTGCAGATCCCTTCCCATCTGGAGCTGATGAACCAGTCACGGCGGGTGACAATCCGGGTGGATGCGCGCGGTCTCAAGGAAGGGTCACACTACACCGAGGTTAGTCCTGTGCTCTGTCCACTATTTTATCCTTTCAGAGCTAGTTTTGATGCGTCAGGGTACAATCATCTCCCTTTGTTTGTAGAAAGAGTCTTGGCTGAGAGAAAGTGAATATGTCCCCTTTCAAATCATAAACACGAGATTCTGCAGATGCTGGAAATCTACAGCGTGCACACAAAATTCTGGAGGCAATCAGCTGGTCAGTCAGCATCTATTTATGGAGGGGAATAAACGAACAATAATTTGGGCAAAGACCCTCAGTGCTAATGAAGCATCTTAGCCTGAAAGTTCTAGGTTGAGGGTTTATTCTTCTTCATAGATGCTTACAGACCTGCTGAGTTCCTCCAGTGTTTTATGGGTGTTGCTCCCATTTCAAATGATACCTTGGTTAATCTAACCCCAATCCTAACCTTCAAGAGCAAGTAGAGGCCAAGGGCAGCCCCAAGAAGATAGATAATCACCCTGGAATGTTAACTCTGTTTCTCTCCACAAAAGCTGCCTGACCTGCTGAGTGTTTTTAACATCTTCTGTTTATATTTCAGCTGAATGGAGCATTATGTTCTTTTGCTTGTGAAATGGCTAGGGTATAAAAATAGGGGAGTGTTCTACAATTATATTGTTTGTGGGTAGTATCCACATGAAATTTTAGTCCCCCTAAAATCCAGAGAATTACAAGGCTAGCAGGAGGGAGTTTAAGAATGAAATTAGGAAAGCCCGAAGAGGCCATGAGAGGGCCTTGGTGAGCAGGATTAAGGAAAACCCCAGGGCATTCTCCAGGAATGTGACGAGCAAGAGGATAAGACATGAGAGAATAGGACCAATCAAGTGTGACAGTGGAGAAGTGTGTATGGAACTGGAGGAGGTAGCAGGGAGTACTTAATGAATACTTTGCTTCAGTATTCACTACGGAAAAGGACCTTGGCGATTGTAGAGATGACTTACAGCAGACTGAAAAGCTTAAGCATATAAACATTAAGAAAGAGGATGTGCTGGAGGTTTTGGAAAGCATCAAGTTGGATAAATCACTGGGACCGGGCGGGATATACCCCAGGCTACTGTGGGAGGTGAGGGAGGAAATTGCTGAGCCTCTGGCAATTATCTTTGCATCATCAATGGAGATGAGAGAAGTTCTGGAGGATTGCAGATGTTGTTCCCTTAGTCAAGAAAGGGAGTAGAGATAGCCCAGGAAATTATAGACCAGTGAGTCTTACTTCAGTGGTTGGTAAGATGATGGAGAAGATCCTGAGAGGCAGGATTTATGACCATTTGGAGAAGCATAATATGATTAGGAATAGCACATTACAGATCCTTCGGCCCACAATGCTGTGCCGAACATATACTTACTTTAGAAATTACCCAGGGTTACCCATAGCCCTCTATTTTTCTAAGCTCCATGTACCTATCCAAGGGTCTCTTAAATGACCCTATTGTATCCACCTCCACCACTGTCACAAGCAGCCCATTCCACGCACTCACTGATCTCTGCGTAAAAAAACTTACCTCTCACATCTCCTCTGTACCTGCTTCCAAGCACCTTAAAACTGTACCCTCTCGTGTTAACCATTTCAGCCCTGGGAAAAAGCCTCTGACTATCCACATGATCAATCCCTCTCATCATCCTACACATTTCTATCAGGTCACCTCTCATCCTCTGTCGCTCCAAGGAAGAAAGACCAAGTTCACTCAACCTATTCTCATAAGGCATGCTCCCCAAACCAGGCAACATCCTTGTAAATCTCCTCTGAAGCCTTTCTATAGTTCCCACATCCTTCCTGTAGTGAGGTGACCAGAACTGAGCACAGTGCTCCAAGTGGGGTCTGACCAGGATTCTGTGTAGCTGTAACATTACCTCTTGGCTCTTGAACTTAGTCCCATGGTTGATGAAGGCCAATACACTGTATGCCTTCTTAACAACAGAATCAACCTGCGCAGCAGCTTTGAGTGTCCTATGGACTCGGACCCCAAGATCACTCTGATCTTCCACACTGACAGGAGTCTTACCATTAATACTGTATTCTGCCATCATATTTGACCTACCAAAATGAACCGCTTCACACTTATCTGGGTTGAACTCCATCTGCCACTTCTTAGCCCAGTTTTGCTTCCTATCAATGTCCCGCTGTAACCTCTGACAACCCTCCACACTATCCACAACACCCCCAATCTTTACGTCATCAGCAAATTTACTAAGCCAGGAATCCTGGCTATTTTTTTCATTAGTTTTTGTTCTTTAAGAGTTGTCCCAAACAAGTGGCTGCTCCGATTAACCAATGGTTCAATTAACGAGAATCTAATGTAGTTAAGGGACGATACAAGAACTTACCTCCTGGATTGAAAATGTGCCTTATTTCAGTCATAAGGAAACTGTGAGAAGGTTGTGTCTCTTCATTAGTTAAGCATATTGAGACATAACCTTATGAAATGTATAGGATTCTGGGGGGGGGCTTGTCCATTCAGAAATCTGAGTTTTAGAAAAGGAGTTCCCCAAGTAAAACTGTGTTGAGTAAGTAGTCCTTGCTGAATGTAATGGATCTTTGGATTCCCTACTCCAAATACTAAGGATTAAAGCAAAACTGAGGCCAAGATCAAATCATCTGTAGTGTTAGTAAATGGGGAAACAGACAATATTGTGCTCCTTTTTCTAATGTTCTTATCTTTTCTCTCCTTCAGGTCATTGCTTATGACACAACAGCTCCCGGTGCTGGCCCTTTGTTCCGAATTCCTGTCACAGTTATTATCCCTTCAAGGTTTGTGCAAACGAGTGTTTGGCTTGTCCTTGTGAACCCATACCTGCTGAGACTATGCTATCTGAATAAAGAAAAAAATGGTGGGCTCTGAAGGAGGGAAATGTTAGATTGATCTTGGAGTACGTTAAAATGTCAGCACAACATCTTGGGCCAAAGTGCCTGTGCTATTCTATGTTTATTCTCTGGGCTTTGGTTCCCAGTCCTTGGGGGTTCAGTGCATTTACCCTATCTATGCAAAACATTGCATGAAAATGGTACCTGGCCACAGGACTGGAACACAGAACAGTACAGCATAATACAGGCCCTTCGGTCCACGATGTTGGGAATGTGAATCCCATTTTATTGGGTGAACAGAGGTCAATCTGATACTACATGGCCCTCCATTTTTCTAACATCCATGTGCCTATCTAAATGTTTCTTAAATGTCCCTGATGTATGTGCCTCTACCACCTGGCAGGTTATTCCATGCACCCACCACTCTAAAAATCTTACCGGGGTACATATATTAGGGATGTTGCAGACGCTCTTAGATGGGCACTTGGATGAAAGAAAATTGGAGGGCTGTGTGGGAGGGAGGTGTTAGATTGATCTCGGAGTAGCTTAAAAGGTTGGCACAACATCGTGGACTGAAGTGCCAGGATTGTGCTGCAGTGTTCTATGTCCTTAATAGGATGCCACTGTCAATCATTGTTAAACTCTATTGAAGGACAGTCAGAGATCGGTTTTGTGAACAGAAAACACCAGCAATGATTTCAATTATTAATTCATTGGTTATAAATATGCATATATTAAATGTGTTAGCTTCAAAATAAAATTGTGGATTTTGCAGTCATTAAGAACTGGTTTTGAACCTGCTTTCTGTGGTACTAATGAGCGTGGTTAAAGAAGATAACTCTACTGTCAACATCTCCTTTAAAGGTCAGAGAAAATGAGAGTTTGGAGTTAATCCAGAAGTGTCTAACGATAGATTCAGAGGGAAAATGAGAATTGCGAGATAGTAAAAGATCCCATAGTTGACTCTGGGAGTCATGTGGAGTTATTAACTAATCACGGTGATCAGTAGGTATCATTGAATCGACAACAGAGCCAAACAGACAGAGGCAACTCCCAGGAGGAGCTTTGGGAATCAGAGGTCTAAACTTTGTCCCTGTTTCTCCCTGGCTACTTACTCCCCATCTATAACTTAAGTCATTCAAATATTGAATATTCTGATATTCTGAAAAAAAATTAATCACCCTCACAGTTGGTATTAATTCAAGTTTATTGTCATTTGACTGTACTTACAACCAAACGAAACAATGTTTCTCTGGGCCGTGGTGCACACACAACACATGTATCTTCCACAGCACATAAACCAAAATATTACCACAAATTTTTGGCACGGACTAGAAGGGCCAAGATGGCCTGTTTCCATGCTGTGATTGGTATATGTTAAATAAGTTCATAAAATATAATTCAAAAATGCATGTAGTGCGTTGCACAGATAAATAATAAACAGCTCACTGTCCTACTGAGGAGCCCTCGGTGGTGCCATGGTATTGATTAGTCTCATTGCTTGAGGGAAGGAGCTGTTACCCAGTCTGGCATTCCTAGTCCTGATGCTCCTGGACCTCCTTGCTGACGGTAGTGGGTCAGTGAGATTGTGGAATGAGTGTTAGGGATCCTCAACAATACTCCGGGTCATTCATCTGCAATATTCTCAGTAAATGTCATAAACAGAGGGGAGGGAGTCTCCAGTGATCCTCTGATTATTAGAACAAAAGCCATAGGTTGAGCATAAGTTCAGAATTCCCACACAGGACGAATCATTCAATAATGTCAATGCAAGCGACTGCAAAGTTTGCATTTGTGTCTTTCTTCTACTCATTGAAGTTGTAGATAATAAAACTATTTTAATTGTTCTCCTTCCTCCTCGTGGCTTCAGGATAAATGCAGGTTGTGAATACAAAATTGAGCAAAAAAATGTTGCCTTCAAGCCTGGAGACATGAGAAGAGAATTTATTGAAGTACCTCAAGGAGCTACGTGGGCTGGTGCGTGATACATTTCTGCTAATTTTCTTAGATGTATTTTTGCTCAAGTCATTCAGTTATATATGTATAGCTGGAGGAAACTGGAGCAGCCAGAGAACCCCATGTGGTCACAGGAAAGAACGTACAAACTTGCTTACAGAGGAGGCTAGAATTGAACTCTGCCCTGAGCTATAATAGCGTTTTGCTAAATGCTGTGCTACTGTGGCACCCCTAATAAACGCAACAGATGGATCTGGAAAAATGATAGAACATCAGTAATTCAAACATCTTCCAAGAATTCTTGAACAAAAACTCATTCTTATGCTGCGAGTGTAACTGGTCATCTATAGTAGCACTTGATAGAGTGTTGGCCATGATTTGCTGGCCTGGGCTGCCATTCCTGAGCCCAAATTGATGGTAAGATGCAAGGTAGTAGGCAGCCGTTGATCCCAGGGGTTCTTGGGTTTGCTGCTCTGGTGAACTGTGTCCTCTCTGGGGCACAAGCCTGGGCAGGAAGATTTGAAGAACTACTGTTGCACATGTAGCAGGCTCCTCTTCTCCATGACACCGATGTAGTCGAAGGGAAGTGCAAGTGCCGATACAGCTTGGCACCAGTGTCATCACAGAGGTTGCCAGAGTGAAGTTGTAAGCAACATCAAACTACCTTAGGGACTTCGGCTTCCTCGGGGTTTACTCCTGAAACCTTTCCCACGGGTGGGTATGGCCACAGGGCAGCAGAGGTTTAAAATCAGACTCCTCCTCCTCCAAGAGGTAAGATAGGATAGAGATGAGAGGTAAAATAGGATTGAGTTAAAATAGGCTAGTGGTAAGTGGTAAGATAGGTTAGCAATAAGTGGTAAGATAGTTTAGCAGTAAATGGTAAGAGGATAGAGGTGATAGAGAAGAGGTAAGATAGGATAGGAGTAAGAGGTAGGATGGGATTGGGGTAAGAGGTAAAATGAGATAGAGGTAAAAAGTAAGATAGGGGATTTGAGGAAGATTGTTTTGACCTCGATGAAGGTTAAAATCTGGAACTCACTGCCTGAGGGGCTGGTGGAGCTGGGACACTCCATTACCTTTATAAAGCATTTAGATGAACACTTGCATTGCCAAAACATAGAAGACTACAGACACAGTGCTGTTAAATGGAATTAGTATAGGTCGAAATTTAAAGATTAATGATATCTGTCACATGTATGTAGAAATTTACAGTGAAATGAGCCATTTGCATCAACGGCCAGCATAGTTCAAGGATGTGCTCTGGGGCAGCTCGCAAGTGTCACCACACTTCTGGTGCCCACAGTTTACTAACTTTAACTTGTATGTCTTTGGAATGTGAGGGGAAACTGAGGGGAGACCCATACCGACTCAGGGAGAGTGTACAAATTCCTTATAGAAAGCAGAGGGAATTAAACCCCAATTATTGGCACTGGAAAGCGTTACATTAGTTGCAATGCTGGCGTGCCTATACTAGTTGATGGCCGATGGAGACAAAGTGAACCAACAAGTGAGAATAACAATCTAAGCCTTAGGTTTCAGAACACCTGTGAGGGCCCTTATCCTCCTCATTTCTCTGCACTGGTTTGGTACCATGTTATTCCTGCTGCAATATTAACAGTTAGAAATGCATTTTATAGATACTGTGGTTAACACAAGTACAGGTAATATAGGGGTTGATCCTCTTGGAGCATGCCTTCATTGCACTGCTATTAATTCATGCCTCTCTTAGGAACTTGTTTCCAGTGGTCTATGAGGCATAGATCAAGTGGAGAGCCAGAGACTGTTTCCTTGGGCAGAAATGGCCAATAAGAGGGACATATTTGTAAGGTGATTAGAGGAAAACATAAGGGGGATGTCAGAGGTTTTTTTTTACAGAGATTAGTGGGTGCATGGAACGCTTTCCCATGGATGTGGTAGAGATAGATGTGTTAAGGACATTTAAGAAACTCCTAGGTCGGCACGTGGATGATAGAAAAATGGAGGGCTATGTAAGAGGGAAGGGTTAAATTGAGCTTAGAGTAGGTTAAAGGGTCAGCACAATTATCGTGGGCAGAAGGGCCTGTACTATGTTTTAATGTTCTCTGTTCTATGTTCCAGAGATAACCTTAACTTCAAGGTCAGAAGACAAAACATCGGAGTTTGTAGTGCATGCTGTCCAGCTTCAGAAACTTAAAGCTTTCCGGGTGCATGAATTTTACCGACACCTGTACCTGTCGGAGAAAGCCACTGCAACAGATAGTTTTGCAGTCCATGTGAGTATTGCACCACTACTGGTTGCAAGTGCGTTCCGAAAATCCGTATTCTTGTTTCGATTTTTTAATGAATGGACTGAAACTTCATTACCAGAAGGTTAAAAGGCACAGGAGAAGAATTCGGCCATTCAGTCCATCAGTCTGTTCCTCATTTCGATCATGACTGATTTATTATCCCTCTCAACCCCATTCTCCACCCTTCTTCCCGTAACCTTTGACACCCTTGCTAATCAAGAACCTGTCAATCTTCCCTGTAACTGTGCCCAATGACTTGGCCTCCACAGACGTCTGTGGCAATGAATTTCACAGATTCACCACCATCTGGCTAAAGGAGTTCCTCATCTCTGTTCTAAAGGGATGTCCCTCTAGTCTAAGGCTTTGGCCTCTGGTCTTGGATTCATCCACTGCAGGAAACATCTTCTCCATATCCACTATCCAGACCTTTCAGTATTCAATGGGTTTTAATAAGATTCTCCCTCATTCTAAACTTTAACAAGTACAGGCCCAGAGCCATCAAACACTCCTCATACTTTAACCCTTTCATTCCTGTGATCATTCTCATGAGTTTTTCCTGGACCCTCTTCAATGCCAGTACATCTTAGAATCTTAGAAATGGGGCCCAAAACTGTTCACAATACTCCAAATGCAGTCTGATCGATTTCCCTGAATCAATCCAATTATATCCATATTGGTTTCCATATTAGCTATTTTTTAATTTGTGCCCTAATGCTTGCGATGATTGTTGAATATGTTTATTGTTTTCTTATTCTACAAATTAATATTTTAAAATCTGACCAGTGCAAATGATGTGATGACTGAAGGGGTCAATGAAAGGTTAGTTATAAAGTGTTCAAAGTAAATTTGTAATCAAAGTACAGATGAATTACTCAAGATTCAAGATTATTTAATGTAATTTCCGGTGCACAAGTGTAAAGGAGAGTGAAGTAATTGTTTCTCCGAATCTGATACAGCACAAAAAAACACAAAAGATTAAGAACGCAATAATAAAAAAAACACAATAAACATAAACGCATAAGATAGCTTATATAGATTGAGCATATGTCCATGATGTGCCGCTTGGCACAGGTTGTCTGTACATAAGGTGACTGACAGGAAATGATAAAGGAGTGGTGATTGGGGGTGTGGAGGTGTTGATCAGTGTTACTGAATGAGGAAAGTAACTGTTTTTGAGTCTGATGATCCTGGTGTGGATGCTATGTAGCCTCCTCCCTGACAGGAGTGAGGCAAACAGTCCATGAGAAAGTACACTACTGTGAGATTCATTTGGTGCAGACCTTTACAGAAAAAAAGAAATGCAATAGAATTTTTGAAAAACTAAACATGAACAAAAAGACTGACAAACAAAAAATAGATTAAAATAGGCATCCGTTAGTCTCAAGAGACCATGGATTTGCGCTTTGGAAAGTTTCCAGGGCGTAGGCCTGGGCACGGTTGTATGGGAGACCGGCAGTTGGCCATGCTGCAAGTCTCCCTTCTCCATGCCACCGATGTTGTCCAAGGGAAGGGCAAGGGCGGATACAGCTTGGCACCAGTGTCGTCGCAGAGCAATGTGTGGTTAGGTGCCTTGCTCAAGGACACAACACGCTGCCTTAGCTGAGGCTCACACTAGCGACCTTCAGATCACCAGACTGACGCCTTAACTGCTTGGCCACGCACCACACAACTAACATGCAAAAGAAAACAAACTGTGCAAATAAAAATGATACTGAGAGCATGAGTGTAAAGAGCCCTTGAAAGAGAGTCTGTAGGCTGCAGATTCAGTCTAGAGTAGTGGTGATTGAAATTATTCACACCAATTCAGGCACATGAGGGCAATAATGTCCCTGAATCCGATGGTGTGGAATGTAAGTCTCATGTACCTAAGGGAGCAAAGGGAAGAAATGCTGAGTGTAAGAAAGTATTGACTCTGAGAGCAAGTTCGGCCAGACAGAGTGGAGGAATGGTGGATGAAGCCTGAGCATGGGGTGAACAGGTTGTTGTGCAGAGTGGCGAGGAATTTGAGGAACTCGATGTCTGAACAAAAGTGGATGTGATGCCACAGAGAGAATGTAGACCTTTGGATTGAGAAAAAGTAGAAGGAAATGAGTTGTCAAGTGAGGGGGAGCAGACAAATAGTTGGGTGTCAGGAGAGCAGAGATGGGATGTGGTGAAACGCTACCTCTCCATAGGAAATCACTGGAGGTGATTTGGTGGGCAGTGATAGGGTTTTAGTCCAGAGAAGATAGAAGAAGGAGTTAAATAGGCAGTAAGCAGCTCAAGACATCCACAAAGAACATCCACAAGACATCCACAAGAAAGCAGCATCTGTCACCAGAGATCCCCAGTAACCAGGACATGCTCTCTTCTCACTGCTGCTGTCAAGAATAAGGTACAGGAGCCTCAAGACCAAACCACCAGGTGCAGGAACAGTTATTGCCAATCAAGTATTAGGCTCTTGAACCAATGGGGATAACTAAACTGATTCCATAACTCGTGGACTCACTTTAAATTTTCTGTAAGTACAGTATATATTTATTGCTTATTTATTTTTGTTATTTGCTTTTTGTATTTGTACAGTTTATTTTATTTACATGAGAATTTTTATTACAATATCATATACTACTTTGAGAGTCATATTTTTGTGGCCAATCACACTATAAGAAAGAAATATTTCATTTTGCGATACAGCGCAGAACAGGTCTTTTCCGGGCCTTTGACCCGCAGCACCAATTGTCCCAGTAATTAAACAGCAGTCTAATCACAGGACAATTTGCAATGAGAAATTAGACTACTAACTTGTACGTCTTAGGACTGAGGGAGGAAACTGGAGCACCTGAAGAAAACCCACGTGCCCAAGAAGGAACCTGAAACTGGCTTACAGATGTCAGCAGAACTGAGTTCCAAACTCTGGCACCCTGAGCTGTAATAGCATCACCATAACTGTGAGGCTACTGTGGCACCCCATTCAATTACAATAGAGTCAATTAAAAACTACACTCAAAGACTGACAAACAGCGAATGTGCATAAGAAGACAAACTGTGCAAATACAAAACAATAAGTAAATAAACAACTCTGAGGAGGTGCTTCCAATGAATGAAAATAACTTATTCATTTTTTGTAGGAAGGAGGAACCATTGAGGTTTGCATTGCTCACTGGTGGTCGAGCCTGGGCCATACTGCCATTGACTACACCATTTCATTCCATGGGCTGAAATGCAGCACTGATGAATTGCACATTGTAAGTATTGGCTTCCCTGCTTTTTTAATATTGGAATATATAATAGTACAACACAAGAACAGGCCCTTCAGCTCACAAGGTTGTGGTGAACCAGTTAAGACCATAAGATATAGGAGCAGCATTAGGCTATTTGGCCTATCGAGTCTCCTCCATCATTTTATCATGGCGGATCCAATTTTCCTCTCATCCTGAATCTCCTGCCTTCTCCCCATATCACTTCATGCTCTGACCAATCAAGAACCTAACAACCTCTGTTTTAAATATTCCCAATGACTAGGCCTCCACAGCTACCTGTGGCAAAGAATTCCCCAGATTTACCACACTCTGGCTAAAGAAATTCCTTCTCATCTCCGTTCTAAAAGGATGCCCCTTTATTCTGAGGCTGTGTCCTCTGACCTTAGCCTCTCCCACCATAGGAAACATCCTCTCCACATCCACTCTCTCAAGGCCTTTCACTGTATGATAGGTTTTAATCAGGTCACCCCTCATTCTTCTGAATTCCAGTGAATACAGGCCCAGACCCATCAAATTCTCTTCATATGACAAGCCATTCAATCCTGGAATCATTTCTGTGAACTGCTTTTTAACCCTCTCCAGTTTCTGCACATCCTTTCTAAGACAAGGGACCCAAAACTAGTTAGGGCCACACCAGTGCTTTATGAAGTTTCAACATTACATCCTTGCCTTTATATTTTAGCCCTCTTGAACTGAATGCTAAATTGAATTTGCCTTCCTCACCACAGACTCAACCTGCAAATTAACCTCTAGGGAATCCTGCACAAGGACTCCCAAGTTTATTTATGCACAGTTTTTTTTTGTATTTTCTCTCCATTTAGAAAATAATCAACCCTTTCATTTCTTTCACCAAGTGCATGACCATACACTTTCCAACATGTATTCTATCTGCCACTTTTTTGCCCTTTCTCCTAATCTATCTGTCCCTCTGTAGCTTCTCTACTTCCTCTAAACTACCTGCCCCTCCACCTATCTTCATATTGTCTGCAAACTTTGCAACAGAGCCATCAATTCCATTGTAACCCCCAGGTTCGGTGGGCTGCATTGGTCTAGGGAAAGGCACTCTCCAGCCCACCAATCTTGTGATGTTTTTCCCTGTTAGCAAATCAGTACAGGCAGTCCCCGGGTTACGAACAAGTTCCGTTCCTGAGTCCATCTTTAAGTCGGAACAAGTATATCCGGTATTATTTAGCGTCAGTTCATCAAACGTTTGTCTTAGTACATAGTATATATTTTACCTTTCTATGCATATAAAGCACTTAAGACACGTATGTATTCCAATAATTAAACCACTGCGTTGCTTAGTAATAATTGTAGCTTTAATCGGGGCAGGGCGTTTCACATGCTCCATTATTCTCACTTTATCCATTATCCTTTAAAATTGTTCCGATCGTTGACTAACTATAGCCTAACGCTTTTCCAATGACCGATGGCGTTTTAGCTCTTTCCAAATGCTTTATTATTTCCACTTTATTTTCAATCGTGATCGCTTCCCGTCAATGGAACAGAAACACTGCGGGCGGCGGGTCCTGAGCTCTGCCGGCTCCCGAGGTCTGCTGGGTCCTAAGGACCAGCGCACTGAGACAGGCTAAATGGGACAAGTGGGGGCTGTGCTGGGTTTGGGTATTTGATCCCCCACAATATTCCACGTGGGAATTTAAATTGGAGGTGGCAGTGTTTTTTTTTACAAGGTCGAGTTGCAAGCTCGACATCAACCCAGCATGGGAGTGGTCTGTCACTGGATCGAACTTGGGAACCCTAGCGCTGATCTCACTGCGCCACTAGCTGACCGGAACGGTAGGGGGTGGGTGGGGTCAGGGTGAGTCTTACTAGGAAAAATTTAAGCCAAATACAAAGTTATACACTCAACCACAGTGTCAACGGCAACGACTTAAAATGGCATATGGCGTCGCGATCTGACTTAAAATGGCAGACGGTGTTCTCCTTCCTCGGTTCGTAAATACGACTTGTCTGTAAGTTGGACATTCGTAACTCGGGGACTACCTGCACCATGAAATAACAAACAGTACACCATATGCAATTAAACAATTGAGCTTTATAATTCTTAATTTGACTAGAGGGTTAATAAAAAAGAACAAAAAGAAAAGGAACCATTTTAATGAAACAGTGTAATGTGCAGTTGGAGCTCATGATTTTCCCGTCCATTCGTTCTCCATTGATTTTCCCCACGCGTCGTTGACTCCCAACCCCATTCCACATCCACTCAGTCCTGCAGTCTACGACCTCTCCGTTCTGATATCTTCTCTCTCCATCTTCCACTGAGCCAAAGCCCACAAGTACCTTCTCTCAGACACACAAAGAAATTTAAGGTGGGGGGTTATATGGGAGGTAGGGTTTGAGGGTCAGCACAACATTGTGGGCCGAAGGGCCTGTAATGTGCCGTACTATTCTATGTTGTATGTCCTATGAAACAATATGCCTCTGATTGGATGGTACACATTCAAAAGCCCCTGTTATCTCTAGTCATAACTCAAACACTGCTGCTACAGAGAAACCATTACTTTAGCAGTGAAACCTTACGGAGCATTACACCATCATCCAAAGTATTGACATATAATGCAAGAAGAATCTGTAATAATGCAGTCCCTTGTGGAACACCACTAGTTACTGCAGCCAACCAGAAAAAGCTCCCTTTATTCTACTCTTTGCTCTTCTGCAATCAGCCATCGCTTTATCCATGCTAGAATCTTTCCTGTAATACCCTGGATTCATAGAATGTTCGGCAGCCTGATGTGTGGCACCTTGTTAAAGGCCTTCTGAAAATCCAAGTACAAAGCAACAACCAATTCTCCTTTGTCTATCCTGCTTGTTATTTCTTCAAATAATTCCAACAGATTTGTCAGGCAAGCTTTTCCCTTGAGACCATGCTGACTACAGCCTATTTTATTATGTGCCTGAGACCTCATCCTTAATAATTGACTCCAACATCTTCCCAGCCACTGAGGTCAGATGAACGGGCGTATAATTTCCTTTTTTCTACTTCTCTCCCTTCTTGAAGAGTGGAGTGACATTTGCAGTTTTCCAGAATCTAGTGATTCGTGAAAGATATTATTAATGTCTCCATGATCTCTCCAGCCACCTCTTTCAGAACCATGGGGTGTAAGTCATCTGGTCCAGGTGACTTATCGACCTTCAGACCTTTCAGCTTCAAGACCTTTTCTTTAGTTAGAGTAACTTCACACACTTTGTGATCCCTAACATCTGGAACTTCCACCATACTGCTAGTGTCTTCTGCAGTGAAATTGATGCAAAATACTTATTCAGTTCATCTGCCATTTTGTTGTCTCCTATTACTACCTCTGCAGCATCGTTTTCCAGCGATCCTGTCCCTCTTCCGTCTTTTACAGTTAAATTAGCAAACAAATGGCTAACTAAACTAATCTTTATATCCATATCTTTCCACTTCCCTCACATTCATGTGCCTGTCTAACCACCTCTTAAAAGTCTCTAATGTTTCTGCATCTCCCACCACCAAGGGCAGCACATTCCAGATACACACCACTCTCTGTGTAAAAATGTTGCCCCTCACTTCTCCTTTCAATGTACTACCTCTCACCTTAAATGCTTGCCCTGTAGAGTTCAACATTTCAAACATATGACATTTTCTTAACAGTCTGTTCAGATGATAAGCTTTGGGAATTACTCATTTTTGTACCACTGTTCATGGCCTGAGGATGCATCTTTGCTAAAATTCTTTCCCTCTAGTCTTATTTCAGTGGCTTCCTTTACTGGGCAGTCCCAAAAGCCATTGACATGGCACAGTAGTTTTGTGGTGTCGAAGTCAATTGAATACAATGTTCTGCTACCACATCAAGGAGCACTAGAGGTGTATCTGTCTGGGTTACCTGGAGAGATCGGTGGTAGCAGAACATTGCATTCTCAATGGCTATAGGATTGACTTTGATGGTCCAAGAAAACTGTTTCACATCAGTGCCTTTTGGGACCACTTGGTAAAGGAAACCTTTGAAATAAAACTACAGGAATTTTTTTTTAACAAAGACGTAGGTCTCGCTCTAAGTAAGAACTGGACTTTGATTGTAAACAAGGTGGGAGAGTGGAAATCTGATAGGGACAAACTACAGGAATATAAATACCATCGAACTAGATAAGCCCAGGCATCATCCCTGATGAAGCTGGTAGTTTGTCATCAAAACATCGGTTATTGGAGTATGGTGCCAACGCTGTAGAGAGTTCTCACGCAAGTCCAGCGAAGAGCTTTAAAAACACGGTCTCCATAAAAGAGGTGTACCGTCTAGCAGAGTGATCATTGTGGGAGCAGTTGTAGGAGTGGTTTGAGTCAGAGTTGCAAGTCTGATTCAACAAAGCTTCAGCGAGAACAGATGGAGGCAAAGTAAGTAGATAAGTTCATTCCCTATTTCTAATTTATTTTTTACTTATTTAACTCTTGAGAGAATAGAGGGTATGTCTACATGGCCAGTGTTCTGTTCTGTGTCAGATGTGGGGTTTCCGGGAGACTACCAGCCTCCCCAATGGCCACATCTGCACCAGCTGCATTGAGATACTGCTCCTTAGAGACCGTGTTAGGGAACTGGAACTGCAGCTCAATGACCCTCGGAAAGTGAAGAGGTGATAGACAGGAGCTACAGGGAGGCAGTCGCCCCAAAACTACAGGAGACAGATAAATGAAAAAGATTAGATAGTGGAGTGCATTCCTGTGGCCACCCCACTCAACAATGAGGACTCCATTCTGAGTACCATTGGTGGGGTGGGGGGACCTGTCTTCGAGCAGCAACAGTGGCCATGCCTCTGGCACTGAGCCTGACCCTGTGGGTCACAAAGGTAGAAAACTGAAAAGGATGACAGCAGTACTGGAGGACTCTATAGTCAAGGAGACAGACAGGCAATTCTGTGTATGCAAAAAAAAATGGATGGTAGTTTGCCTCCCAGGTGCCAGGGTCTGTGATGAACATAGAACATATGCCATAGAAATTTACAGCACATTACAGGCCCTTTGGCCCACAATGTTGTGCCACCATATAACCTACTCTAGAAGCTGCCTAGAATTTCCCTAGTACATAGTCCTCTATTTTACTAAGCTCTGTGTACCTATATAAGAGGCTCTTAAAAGACCCTAATGTATCTGCTTCCACTGCCGCCCCTGGCAGTGCAATCCACGCACCCACCACTCTCTATGTGAAAAACGTATCTCTGACAACACTAACCCCCTCGTGTTACTCATTTCAGCCCTGATCAATGCCCCTCATCATCTCATACACCTCTATCAGGTAACCTCTCATCCTATGTCACTTCAAGGAGAAAAGGCCAAGTACACTCAACCTATTCTCATAAGGTATGCCCTCCAATCCAGGCAACATCCTTGTAAATCTTCTCTGCACTGTGACCAGAACTGAACACAGTACTCTAAGTGGGGTCTGACCAAGGTCTTATATAGCTGTAACATTACCTCACGGCTCTTGAACTCAATCCCACGGTTGATGAATGCCAACACACCATACGCCTTCTTAACAACACTCTCAACTTGCTCAGTAGATCCTGGACCCCAAGATCTCTCTGATCCTCCACACTGCCAAGAGTCTTACCATTGATATTATAATCTGCCTTCAAATTGGACCTACCAAGATGAACCACTTCACACTTAACCTGAGTTGAAGTCCATCTGCCACTTCTCAGCCAAGTTCTGCATCCTATCGATGTGCTGCCGACAACGCTCCAGACTATCCACAACACACCCAACTTTTGTGTCATAAGGAAACTTACTAACCCGCCCTTCTACTTCTTCATCCAAGTCATTTATAAAGAGGAGGGGTCCCAGAACAGATCCCATGCCTCCTTACTTTCTGAAGGAGCCTTGTATGGGGAACCTTATCAAATGCCTTACTGAAATCCATATACACTACATTCAAGGCTCTAACTTTATCCATCTGTTTGTTATATCCTCAAAGAATTCAATCAGGCTAATAAGGCACGACCTGCCCTTGACAAAGCCATGCTGACTATCCCTAATCAGATTATGTCTCTCCAAATGCTCATAAATCCTGTCTCTCAGGATCTTCTCCAATAACTTGCCTACCACTGAAGTCAGACTCACTGGTGTATAATTTTCTGGGTTATCTCTACTCCCTTTCTTGAACAAGGAAACAACATTTGCAACCCTCCAATCCTCCAGTACTTCTCTCATTGGCACAACATGAGAGACACAACATTGTGGGCCGAAGGGCCTGTAATGTGCTGTACTATTCTATGTTCTGTGTTCATCCCTATTGATAATGCAAAGATCATCACAAGAGGCTCAGCAATCTCCTCCTTCACTTCCCACAGTAGCTTGGGGTATATCTTATCTGGCCCCAGAGACTTAACTAACTTATTGCTTTTCTAAATCTCCGGTACATCTGCTTTCTTAATGTCTATATGCTCAAATGTTTCAGTCTGCTGTAAGTCATCCCCATAATTGCCAAGGTCTTTTTCCCTGGTGAGTACTGAAGCAAAGTATTCATTAAGTACCTCCGCTACCTTCTCCAATTCCATGCACACGTTTCCACTATCGCATCTAATTGGTCCTCTTCTCACACGGCTCATTCTCTTGTTCTTCACATACTTGTAGAATGCTTTGGGGTTTTCCTTAATCCTGCTCACCAAAACCTTCTCATGACCTCTTCTGGCTCTCCTAATTCAATTCTTAAGCTCCTTCCTAGCAACCTTGTAATTTTCTAGAGCTCTAAAAGTACCTAGTTTCTTGAGCCTTTCGTAAGCTTTCCTTTTCTTCTTAACTAGATTTTCTACATCCTTTGTACACCATGGTTCTTTAACCCTACCACCCTTCCCCTGCCTCAATGGAACATACCTATACAGAACTCGATGCAGATGTTCCCTGAACATTTGCCACATTTCTGCCATGCATTTCCCTGAGAATGTCTGCTCCCAATTTATGCTCCCAAGTTCTTGCCTAATAGCATCATATTTCACCCTACTCTAATTTAATGTTTTCCCAAATTGTCTGCTCCTATCCCTCTCCAGCGCTATGGTGAGAGATAGAGTTGTGGTCACTACCTCCAAAATGCTCTCCCATTGAGAGATCTGACACCTGACCAGGTTCATTTCCCAATACCAGATCAAGTACAGTCTCTCCTCTAGTTGGTTTATCTGCATACTGCGACAGGAAACCCTCCTGAACACACCTGAGAAGCTGGACCTCAAGGCTGGTAATTTTGGGTTTGCTGCCTGTGCCATGTGACAGTGAGGATAGGAATAGAATGAGGTGGCAGATGAATGCGTGGCTAAAGAGTTAGAGCAGGAGGCAGGGATTCAAATTTCTGGTTTATTGGGACCTCTTCTGCAGCAGGTGAGAGCTCTACAAAAGGGATAGGTTGTACTTGAATCAGAGGGGGACCAATATTCTATCAGGTAGATTTACTGGAGCTGTTGGGAGTGGTTTAAACGAAGATGGCAGTATGATGGAGCTGAGGATGAGCCAGCAGGTTTACAAGTAGATGCTAGGTGTACCATGAATGTAAGGAAGGACAAGCCAATGATTGGATGCAAATGCACACAGAGCAAAGAATTAAGTTACACCTCAGAGGCAAAATTCAAAAGGGTGAAGAATGCAGGACTGAAGATGCTGTATTTAAATGCGTGTAGCATTTGGAATAAGGTGGACAAACTCGTGGCACAGTTAGAGATCGGTCAGTATGACGTTGTGGGCATCACTGAGTCATGGCTGAAAGAAGGCCATAGTTGGGAGCTTAATATCAAAGGATATACTTTGTATTGATAGGATAGGCAGGAAGACCTAGGCAGTGGTGGGGCTCTGTTATTAAGAGATGGAATTACATCTTTAGAAGGAGGTGACATAGGGTCAGAGAATGTTGCATCTTCGTGGGTTGAGTTAAGAAACAGCAAGGGTAAAAAAATTATCTTGGGAATCATATAGAGACCTCCAAATAGTAGCCAAGATGGAGGGTTGAGATCACAAAGGGTGCTGGAAAGAGCATGTACTAAGGGTAATGGCACAATTATAATGGGGGACTTCAATATGCAAGGGGATTGGGAAAATCAGATTGGTGTTAGAATGGAAGAAAAGGGATTTGTTGAATCCTTATGAGATGGCTTTTTTGAGCAGCTTGTGCTTGAGCCTACTTGGGAAAAGGCTGTCTTAGATTGGGTGTTGTGTAATAGCCCAGATCTTATTAGGGGATCTTGATGTAAAGGAATCCTTAGGAGGCAGTGATCATAATATGATTGAATTTATACTGTAGTATGAGAAGCTCAAGTAACATGTATCAGTATCACAGTTGAATAAAGGGAATTACAGAGGCATGAGAGAGGAGCTTGTCCGGGTGGATTGGAGGAGGATACTGGCAGGGATGACAGCAGAGCAGAGATGGCTGAAGTTTCTGGGAATAGTTCACAAGGTGCAAGATAGATATGTCCCACAAAAGAAGTCATTCTCAAATGGCAGGGGTAGGCAACCGTGGCTGAAAAGGGATGTTGAGGACTTCATAAAAGCCAAGGACAGGGCATACCAGGTAGCATAAGTGAGCAGGAAGTTGGATGATTGGGAACCTTTTAAAATCCAACAAAAGGCAACTAATAAACCTAAAAGAAGGGGAAAGATGAAATATGAGGGCAAACTAGCCAATAATATAAAGCAAGATACTAAAAGTTTTTTCAGGATTTTTAAGAGTAAGAGGGAGATGAGAGTTGATGTTGAACCACTGGAAAATTATGCTGGTGAGGTGGTAATGGGAGACAAAGAAATGCAGATGAATTTAATGGGTACTTTGCATCACTCTTTACTTTGGAAGACACTAGCAGTGTGCCAGAGGTTCTTGAGTGTCATAGAGCAGAAGTGAGTGGCATTGCTATTACAAAAGGAAACGTGCTTGCCAAATTCTAAGATATTAAGGTTGATAAGTCAACTAGATCATATGGACTACATCGCAGAGTCCTGAGAAAGGTTGCTGAAGAGATGATAGATGCATTGGTCATGATCTTTCAAGAATCACTTGATTCTGGCATGGTCCTGGATGACTGGGAAACTGCAAATGTTACTCCACTCTTTAAGAAGGAAGGAAGACAAAAGAAAGGCAATTATAGGCCAGTTAGCCTAACCTTAGTGGTTGTGAAACTGTTGGAATCTATTATTAAGGTTGAGGTTTTAAGATGCTTGGAGACTAATGATAAAATCAGCATCAGATAATGTCAGAGTTAGCATGTTTCCTGCAAAGGGCAGTCTTGCCTGACAAACCTGTTAGAGTTCTCTGAGGAAGTAAAAAGCAGGGTGGACAAAGGAGACGCAGTCATTTATTTGGATTTTCAGAAGGCATTTGATAAGGCTGCTTAACAAGATAAAATCCAATGGTGTTACAGGAAAGATACTGGCATGTATAAAGGAATGGCTGACAGGCAGGAGGCAGTGATAGTGGGAATAAAGGGGGCCTTGTCTGGATGGCTGCCAGTGGCTAGTGTTGTTTCTCAGGCACCAGTATTGGAACCACTACTTTTCACATTGTTTGTCAGTGATTTAGATAATAGAGTTGATGGCTTTGTGGCAAAGTTTGCGGATGCTACGAAGATAGGTGGAGGGGCAGGTAGTGCTGATGAAGCAATATGATTGCAGCAGGATTTAGTCAAATTGGAAGAATGGACAAAAAAGTGGCAGATGGAATACATTGTTGGGAAATGTGTGATAATACATTTTGGTAAAAGGAACAGTAGTGCGGACTATTATCTAAATGGGGAGAAAATTCAAACATCAGAAGTGCAGAGGGACTTAGGAGTCTTCGTGTAAGACTCCCAAACGGTTAATTTACAGATTGGGTCTATGGCAAATAAATCAAATGCAATGTTGGCATTTATTTCAAGTGGAATTGAATATAAAAACTAGGAGCACTTGGAATATTGTCAACAGTTTTGGGCCCCATATTTCAGAAAGCATGTGTTATCATTGGAGAGGGTCCAGAGGAGGTTCACGAGGATGCTTCCAGGAATGAAGGGGTTAACGTTGAGGAGCATTTGGTGGCTTTGCGCCTGAGCTCACTAGATTTTTAAAGAGTGCATGGGGATCACATTGAAACCTACCAAATGTTGCAAGGATTAGATAGGGTGGACGTGGAGAGGATGGTGGACGTATCCAGATCTAGAGGGCACAACCTCAAAATTGAGGGGTGATCTTTTAGAAATGAGGTCAGGAGGAATTTTCTGAATAGTCAGAGAGTAGTGAATCTTTGGAGTGCCTTGCCAGAGATTGAGATGGAGGACAAGTCCAAGTATATTTCAGGCGGAAGTTGGTAGTTTTCTGATCAGTCAAGGCTTCAAAGGATATGGCATTAAAGCAGGTGTATGGGATTGAGTGGGATCTGGGATCAGCCATGATGGAATAGCAGAGCATACTCAATGGGCTGAATGTCCTAATTCTGCTCCTACATCACAAGGTCTTACAATCAATACCTGTACCCAGCTAGAAGCCCAAGAAGAGTTCATTCGTCATATACACCAGGAAAGAACTGCATCATTTTTCATTAACCAGATTGTCTGTATATATTGTTTTTAGCTGAAAGAAAAATATTAAACATGGTAAGCTTATCTTTGCTTTTCTTTAAAATAGAGTCAGTTGAGAGGACCCCTAGTTTAATGAGGACAGTCTTGGCTGAGACCAAGCACATTTCCTCTGCTGGAGGTGTACCGTGACCAATTCTGGGTCAGCTGGCAAGGCTGCCAGGAGAATGGCTTAGTAACAGGCCCAGTGTGCCTGCACTGTCCAATTGCACCCTTGTAAACTATCAGCCTACTAACACATTAATCTTTGCAATGTGGGAGGAAACCCACAAGGTCACAGTAGAATGTACAAATGTACGGACAGTAGCAGAATTTCACCTGTGTCACTGACATTTTGTTGTTATAAGCGAGCTTGCTGTGCACTCGAGCTTTGTGATTTCTTCCAGTGCAGTTTTTAATCTCCCATGGTCTCTGGCTGAGGTATTGAAATGTTCTGTCGATCTGCAAGTGCTTTCCTCCCTATGACCATTCCTCATTAACAAACGTCCCAGATTCTCCTTACAAAGCAGAAGAAAGGAGTATAAGTATCCTGCAGCAAGGTATTACAGGACAGAATTCAACGCACAAGTGACTGAACCACATATTGTGTTTGGTGTTCGGTTCCGGTCACCTCATTATAGGAAGGACGTGGAAGCTTTCAAGAGGGTGCAGAAGAGATTTACCAGGGTGCTGCCTGGATTAGAGAGCATGTCTTATGAGAAGAGGTTGAGTGAGCTGGGGCTTTTCTTATGGTCTCATACTCTTCTCTTTGGAGTGAAGGAAGATGACAAGTGACTTGATAGAGGTGTACAAGATAATGATAGGTATAGATAGAATGGAGAACTAGAGCCTTTTCCCCAGAGTGGAAATGGCTAATATGAGGGGGCCTAATATTAAGATGATTGGAGGAAAGTATAGGGAATGTTTGAGGTCGTTTTTTTTTTACAGAGTGGTGGATGCATCAAATACTCTGGCAGGGGTAGTGGTAGAAGCAGATATATTAAGGACATTCAAGAGACACTTGGATAGGCATATGAATGGAAGAAAAATGGAGGGCTATGTAGGCTTATGCTCAATCAACCTCTCATAAACTAAGCTTTCTAATCTAGGAGGCATTGCATTGGTTTGGTCAGCACAACATTGTGAGCTGAAGAGCATGTACTGTGCTTTAATGTTCTATATTCTATGAATGAACACTTGTGCTGTCTGTGAAAGGACTTAGAAGGGGTAAAGCATTGTGAATGTGTGTCTTCATTTATTTTGTTCATCCTACGTATAATCTTAGATCAGGTTGGTCTCCAGATACAAGGAGATTGAGGTGAACAACATTTTCACCCTTTGGCACTGAGGTCCACATTTTGAGGGAAAAGCATTTTCTTTATTGAAGCTGTAAAGGACAGCGTGCACTCTTAGATAATAAATGTAATTGTAAGTAGAAGTGTGATTGAATATTGAATGTTATTCTGTAGGATGTGTAATTTTTTATCAGTAGATTCAGTTAACAACTGTGCTTGCTTTTACAGAGAAGTAGAAGTATTAAACCTATCTCTGTTTCTGTCTAGCATGCCTCTGAAGGTATTGTGCGATTTGATACCACAGCTTCATTGAAATATGAGGAAATTTCCCCTGTCATCACTCTCAAAACCTGGGTGCAGACGCTTCGGTAATGTAAATGTTGTACTCAATATAAATGCTCGTGTGAAAGCGTCACAGCAAGCCACACCTTAATAGTGTGTTGGCTCGGTTTGTGATGTACGTTTATTTATTATTTATTTTCAGATACAGTGTAGAATGGGCCCTCCTGGCCTACTGCACCGCTTGCCCAGCAACCTATTTAACCCTAGTCTAATCACAGGATGATTTACAATGCCCAGTTAACCTACTAACTGGTATGCCTTTGGACTATGTGAGGAAACTGGAGCACCCGAAGGAAGCCCACTGAATTCATGGGGGAAAATGTACAAATCCTTATAGGTGGCGCTGGAATTGAACTCTGAATTCTGGAGTGCCCCGAGCTGTAATAGTGTGGCACTAACCGCAGCCCCCCACAGTTGTTGATAGTTACAGTATCATTATACTAAGACATTGGAGCAGAATCAGGCCACTCAGCCCATCGAATCTAATCCATTATTTCATCAAGGTTGATTTATTATCCTTCTCAAAAGGTTTGACTTTAGATTTCAACCACAGCTGTTAGTGCTCGATCTCTGAGTCAGGAGGTTGCACTTTGACCCATTCCTATAGTGGAGGAGTTTAGAGCATCTCCTTACAACAGAGATGAGAAGGGATTTCTTTAGCAGAGAATGGTGAATCTGTGGAATTCATTGCCACAGGCGGCTGTGGAGGCCAGGTCTTTGGGTATATTTAAAATGGAGGTCAGTAGGTTCTTGTTTAGTCAGGGCATCAAATGTTACGAGGAGAAAGCAGGAGAACAGGATTGAAGGGGATAATAAATCAGCCATGGTGAAGTGGTGGAGCAGACTCAATGAACAGGATGGCCTAATTCTGCTCCTTAGATTCTGGTCTCATGCCCAGAGACACCAGCATTAATCTTGTCTGACTCTGCTTTTGCAGTATGACCTTATGGAAGTAATTAAACTCTTAGGTGTAGATAAAAGATCCCATGAGATGATTAAAAAAAAAGAATAGTAGGAGGAAGATTGGCCTTTGACGTTCCAACTAATATAATATCATTAAAATATTGTTTAGTCACTTTTATATCTTTGCTCATGGGGAAAGTGACTGCATTACAATAACTTCATTTCCAAAAGTAATTTGGTGGTTGTAAAGCATTTTAGAATGACTCAAGGTCAAGAATGATACTATAAACATGTCATGGAAATTTCCAAGTGGATTGATCACACTACATTTATGTTAATATTCTTTAATAAGGAGTGATACCTAACAATGAAAGCACCCTGCTCATGGGACTTTGGTGTCACATTCTGAAAATTTTGTTCTGTCACTCATGGGGCATGGATAGTGTAGGCTATATCCTTCACCCTTTCTTTCTCTGGCAAGTAATTTTCTGGCTTTGATATTTGCGTCAGACTGGGTAACTACAATGTTTCCTTCCCTGCAGGTCCATTAGTGACAATAGGATTCCATCGATGAGCTGCAATCAGTTGACAGATTAGATTTATTCAAATTGAGTCACCATTTGCCGTGGGTGTTTTAAATTTTCTGGCTGAGTTATTGCACCCTTGACTAGTAGAACATGATGCTAAAATCTTTTTTCCTGCCTGCTTTCTCAGTGAACATCACTAAAAGCAGATATTCCTAATACTTCAAGAGCTTTCGTATACAGGCTGTCGCAATCACAAGATAACAATATAGAGTTACAGAGCACTACAGTGTAGAAACAAGCCCTTTGGCCCATTTGCTCCAATGCCATATTTAAGTTTGCTGACAACACCACTGTCATTGGCCGAATCAAAGTGGTGATGAATCAGTGTATTGGAGGGAGATTGAAAAACATCTCATTTAATGTATCGGGATATCAAAGGTGGAGAAGGTCAGCGGCTTTAAATTCCTTGGTGTTATCATTTCAGAGGATGTGACCTGGGTCCAGCACTTAAGTGAAGAAAGCATGGCAATGCCTCTACTTCCTTAGAAGTTAGCGAAGATTCTGCATGTCATTTAAAACTTTGACAAACTTCTATAGATGCATGGCGGAGAGTATATTGATTGACTGCATCACAGCCTGGTATGGAAACACCAGTGCGTGAAATGGAAAATCCAACAAAAAATAGTCCCAGTCTTTCCCCACCTTTGAGCACGTCTCCATGGAGTGCTGTCACAGGAAAGAAGTATCCATCATCAGGGACCCTCACCATCCAGGTCATGCTTTCTTTCTTGCTGCTGCCATCAGGAAGAAGGTAGAGGAGCTTCATGGCTTACACCACCATGTTCAGGAACCATCAGGCTCTTGAACCAGAGGGGGTAACTTCACTCACCCCATCACTGTTCCCACAACCTATGGATTCACTTTCAAGGACTCTTCATCTTATGTTTTCTATATCTATTGCTTGTTTATTTTTATTTTTATTATTATTTATTACCTTTCTTTTTGTATTTGCACAGCTTTTTTTTTTGCACTTTGGTTGCTTGTCCATCCTTTCATTGATTCTGTTATTTCTTGTATTTACTGCAAATGCTTGAAGGAAAATGTAGCTCTGGGTTGTATATTTGACATATGCCTGGTGACATATGATGTTGCCTGGTGTCTCAGGGTTGGGTGTGTTTAAACCTGCACCTGGCACTCCTTCTTTGCCACCTGTCCCACACCCCTCCTGCGGTGCTCCACCCTCACCGTTCCCAATATGCCTTGCTCCCACCACTTACAAACTCACTCTCCGCTCCATGTTGGCAAAAACAGTACTGTATAGAAGTCTTAGGCACTCCAGCTATGTGCATGCACCTAAGACCTTTGCACAGTGCTGTATTTGTGCCTAAGACTTTTGATGTCCTGAGAAAACCAGGCAAGGTCATTTGATTTCTAACAATTGGTTTATTGATAATTGCAGAATGTCTCTCTGGTTTCCACTCACTCTCCTCTCCCTTCCCCTTTTCTCAACCATGATTTCCTCTCTCCTTGCCCCTTCCCACTCTCAGTCCACATTAGAGACCCACATAAGAATCAGTTTTAACATTACTCACATATGTCAAGAAATTTGTGGGGTTTTTTTTGGCAGCAGTGCAATACATAAAATTACTGCTGTACTGTGTAAAAGTCTTAGGTATCTTAGAGATATATATGTCATAGACTTTTGCATAAACATGTACTTTGATTATAAATTTACTTGGAAATTTGATCTATTTATCTACCTAGTCCCATTGACCTGCACCAGAACCACAGCTATCCATTCTCCTTCCATCCATGTACTAAACAAATATCTCTTAAATATTGAAATTGAGCCTGCTTCTACCACTTGCACTAGCAGCTTGTCGCAGACTCACTACCCTCTGAGTGAAGAAGTTATGTACCTTTATATATTTCACCTTTCACCCTTAACCTATGACCTTTAGTTGTAGTCTTGCCCAAACCTCAGTGGAAAAATCTGCATGTATTTACCCTCACTGTACCCTTCATAATTTTGTATACCTCTTATCAAATCTCCCTCATTCTTCTCTGTGGGGAATAAAGTCGTAACCTATTCAACCTTTCCCTATAACTCAGGTCCTTAAGTCCTGATACAATAGATGGAAATGGGGGAAAAAGTCTCTGGCTATCCACTTGATCCGAGCATCTTATTTTCCTCTGTCAAGTCACCTGTCATCCTCCAATCTAAAGAGAAAAGCCCTAGTGAACAATATTTAAACTGAACAATTGACTGTTTTTGGGAGAGCATTTCAGCTTTGGCCATCCTTTGTAGAATGTTTACAAACTTCACCGTGAAATTGTGAGCTGTTTTGGGCCCCTTATCTTAGGAAGGATGTATTGAAACTGGAGAGGGTTCAAAGGAGATTCACTGAAATGATTCCAGGTTTGAATGGCTTGTCATATGAAGAGTGTTTGATATCTCTGGGCCTGTATTCACTGGAATTCATGAGACTGTGGGGTAAACTCATTGAAACCTATGGAATGGTGAAAGGCCTTGATAGAGTGGATGTGGAGAAGATGTTTTGTAAGGTGGGCGGGTCTAAGACCAGAGGACACAGCCTCAGAATAAAGGGGCATCCTTTTAGAACAGACACGAAGTGGAATTACTTTAGCCAGAGAGTGGTGAATCTGTAGAGGCTAACTCTTTATGTATACTTAAGGCAGAGGTTGATAGATCCTTGATCGGTCAGGGCATGAAGGGATACGGGAAAAATGGATCAGCCATGATGTAATGGTGGAGCAGACTTGATGGGCCAAATGGCCTAATTCTGCCCCTGTGTCTTATGGTCTTATGGAAATGTCTGTGTTGAAGTTTTAGGTTATGTGTGCCCTATCAGTAGTTTCTAATTATCATAGCAGTTAATGCTTATAAGTTTAGAACATCCTGGGGTGAAGGGTATAGCTATACAGATGTTTCTTAATTTAAAGCTGTTGTTTTAGATGTTTAAACAGTGCAGAGCATCTCACTTAATGTACACAGTAGATAAAATTACAGTGGATTCTGGTAAATTGGGATACATCAGGACCAGATTTTTGACCCAATTAAGTGGCTGTCCCAATTAGCCGAAGTTTCAAGAAAACAGTTAAAAAGATATTTAAAAAAAAGACAACTACCATTTAATTGATTAACAAATCACATACTTAATTGATATACAGAACTAATTACAACACTAGCAATACTACTACAGTGCTATAAAGCTGTGTATTAGTTCTTCATAATTATTGATGGAAGAATTCATCCACTGTATGCTGCCATGTTCTGTTGATTGACTAAATGAACAAAATTAGCACAGATACCCAGTGGAAATAATGGCTTGCCTTCATACCATGCTTTTGACAATTCCGTCCTCCAAATCTTCACTTTCATTGTAACAAAGTGATTGTTGATACTTTCAAATTCTGCTTAGTTCCTAACTTGAAGTAGTGAAATCGTTTCCTTTTCACTTCAGGCTGTTTTTAGAATCTCCAAGCCTGAATGCTTGAAATCACAGTGAACAAAACAGTTCTGAATTGTCTTACTGCTTCTTTCTCACCAACTGTCAGTGACAAAAATCTCTGCTTTTTTAAAGTAAATGCACACAACTGACACTTCTTAAAAACTGTTTGCGCTAAGCACTGTGACATGGCTAATGGCCACAGAAGTGCACGTGACTGGTGCTAGTTCGAAACTTCAGCAACAGTCTCCTGTCCCAACTAGGTGGCATGGTATCCCAAATAAACAAAGGGATTCTCAGCTATTTCCTTGATCAGTTTTTGTTCTTTAAGAGTTGTTTCAAATAAGTGTCTACCCGATTAACTGATGGCCCAATTAACCAGAATCCACTCTCTTTGCTATTTGTAACTCTTTCATTAACAAATAGATATCTTCCTTCAGACAGGAGGTCTCCCTTTCAAATTCAAGTGTTACATGATGAACATCTAAGAATTGCAAAGAACTAATGTGTTTCAGTGTGTGATTCTATGTATTTAAATATTAAAGCAGAAATGTAACTCCATGCCCCTTTCTACAGACCAGTGGATGCTAAAACAAGGCCTTTAAGCTCTCGCGATGTCCTGCCCACTAACCGACACCTATATGAACTGGTCTTGACCTACAATTTCAGCCAGGTAACTACAACAAAAATTTCTCCCGCGATGCTTTCCATGAGGGTTTAATGTTACCAGCTACAATGAGAACTGTGTCTACATGCAGTAGTTGTCCACATTTTGAATGCATTCCGAAGTAAATGGAGATCACTTTTACATACCTCAGTGTTCTGCCAGTTAGAAAAATGTGGATTGGGATTGCTGTCCTTTGTGAGGTCTCTAGACTTAAGAGTCGATTACAGAATGGCTGGCACCATGCATTAGAATATATTGATGCTGAGCCTGCTACGTTGGTGCCAGAATGTGTGGCGGTACTTGCTGGCTGCCTCCAACACATCTTTGGGTGTGTTGGTCTTTTAATGAAAACTATGCATTTCACAGTATGTTTCACTGTACATATGGTAAATCAGAATCTGATTTGAATGGGAAGGGAAAGTGATTGTACTGTAAATGGTTGATTGGTCTACCTTGGAACCTACCCTCTGAGATAATACAGTTTCTTGGTCTACAGCTTTGAGAGAAACAAGGAAGGGGCTCAGTATCAAGTTTATTATCACTGACTTATAGAACACAGAACAGTACAGCATAGGAAGAAGCCGTTCGGCCCACAATGTTGTGCTAATCCAATTAAGTTGATCATCAAATGGACAACCCAAACTATTTCCTTCTCCCTACACAATGTCCATACCCTTCCATTTTCCTTACATTCATGTGGCTATCAGATTGTCTCTTAAAAGTCTCTAATGTATTTGCCTCTACCATCACCCCAGGCAGCATAAACCAGACACCCACCACTCTGTGTAAAAAAAAAAACACAACAACTTGCCCCTTGCATCTTCTTTGATACTACCCCCTCTCACCCTAAATGCATACCCTCTAGTATTAGACATTTCAACCCTGGGAAAAATATACTGTCTGTATTATCTATGCCTCTCATAATCTTATAAACCTCTATCAAATCTCCCCTCAACCTCTGCATCTCCAGAGAAAACAATGTAAGTTTGTCCAACCACTTGTTATAACACATTATCTCTAATCCAGCAACATCCTGGTAAAACTCTTCTGCACCCTGTCCAACATCCTTCCTATAATGGGGCAACCAGTCTGTATGCAATACTCCAGAACCAGCCTAACTAGAGTTTATAGTGCTGCAATTTTATGTCGTGATATTTGTAGTTCTGTAGCAATTCATAAAGTAAATTAAGTTACAAAAATAAATAAAATAGTCCCAAAGGTGAATGACAAGGTAACAGAAGGATGTAAATCCAATGAAGTTAGACGTCAACCTTTTTGGTTCAAAGTGATGCTGCTGTAATCTGACGTATCAAGTGATGACTGAAGATTCTGTTCTAGAAAACAGGAATTCACTTTTGTCAGAAGGCGACTTGGCATTTTGAGTCTAACTTGCTAGTCTTTAAAATCATGGGTGATCCATGGGTGATTTTCCACTGAATTTACATGTTTCTTGATTCCTTTAACAGTCAAAAAATCAGACCGTTTCAGTCTGAAAATATGCAACTCCAGCATGTAGGTGTCATTACAAAGAAAGCATGGCAGCACCTCTACTTTCTTAGAGGTTTGCAAAGATTTTCATGTCATTTAAAACTTTGACAAACTTCTATAGATGTGTGGTGAAGAGTATATTAACTGGCTGTGTCACAGCCTGCTACGGAAACACCAATGCCCTTGAACAGACAATCCTACAAAAATAATGGATATGTCCCAGTCCATCAAGGGTAAAGCCTTCCTCACCATTGAGCACATTTACATCTAGCGCTGTTGCAAGAAAGCAGTATCCATCACCAAGGACCATCCAGGCCATGCTTTCAAGACATATAACTGCTCCAGTGCACCAGTAATTAGAAGTTTCATAGTTTTCATAATACTGATGGTCAAATAGTCAAAGTTCAAAGTAACCTTATTATCTAAGTATATGTCGCTGTATACCACTCTGAGATTCCTTTACTTGCTGGCATTCACAGTATCTACAAAGACAAACAATAGAATCAATGAAAAACTGCACACAACAAAGAAGGACAAACAACTAAGGTACAAAAACAACAAATTGCAAATATAAATAGAGAAAAATGTAATATTAATAAATAATAAACTTTGAGAACATGAGGTGTAGAGTTTTTGATAGTGTGTCCCATAGGTCTACATAGAGGCTATATGGAAAATGGAAAAGAAAAAGAAAAAATACATACATATAATATTCTTTGTAATATAAAGGAAAATGGAGGACTATGTGGGAGGGAAAGTTTAGATTGATCTTGGAGTAGGTTAAAAGGTCAGTACGACATCATAGACTGAAGGGCCTGTACTGTGCTGTAATGTTCTATGTTCTAGTTAACAATATTCCAGGTTTTTGTTTCCATACTGAAGAGATTAACCTGGCGTTCCCTCATCTACCACTTCCTTATCCATTCAAGTAATTTGCCCAAACCCATTTGCTGATTCTCTGTGTTCTGAACATAGCGAAGTCAAGCCAAGTCACTTTTATTGCCATTTCGACCATAACTGCTATGTACAGTACATAGTAAAAATGAGACAATGTTTTTCAGGACCATGGTGGAATTCAAAGCATTCCTGATGTTAGAAATCTGAAGCTAAAGCAGAAAATTCAGGAACCACTCAGGATATCAGGGAGCAACTATGGAAAGAGTAAACACGAGATTCTGCCGATGCTGGAAATCCAGACCAACACACACGAAATGCTGGAGGAATTCAGCAGGTCAGCTATTTATTCATTTCACTGAAAATGAATAAGCAGTTGTCGTTTCGGTCCAAGACCCTACGTCTGAACTGGAAAAGAGAAGAGAAGGAGCTAGAATATTAAGGTGGGGGGAGGGGAATGAGGACAAGCTAAAAGGTGGTAGTTGAAGCCAAGTGTGTGGGGATGGGGATGAAGTAAGAAACTGGGAGGTGATGGTTAGAAAAGGCAAAAGCGCTGGAGAAGAAGATATCTAATAAGAGAGGGGAGTGGACTATGGGAGAAAGGGAAGGATGAAGGACACTAGGGAGAGGTGATAGGCGGTTGAGAAGAGGCAAGAGGCCAAAGTGGGGAATAGAAGAGGGAAGGGGAGAGATTATCAGAATTTGAAGATATCAATGTTCTTATCATCAGGTTAGAGGCTATCTAGACAGAATATGAGGTATTGCTCTAACATGAGAGTGGCCTCATCGTGGCAGAAGAGGAGACCATGGACCGACATGTCGGAATGGTTAGCCACCAGGAAATCTTTACTTGTTGCAAATGGAGTGAAGGTGCTTGACAAGGAAGTCCCACAGTCTACATAGGGTCTACCAATGTAGAGGAGGCCAGATGGGGATCACCAGATAGATTAGGTGACTATCATGGGGAGAGAAAGTCTCTCTCTCTCTCGCTCTCTCTCTTACTCTAATGGAAATGCTGGATCTGCTCAAGATTTCCAGCATCTGCAGAATTTCTTGTATTCAAGAGAAAGGTTTAATGTTCCAGTTCGAAGAACCTTCAATTATGCCCTGCTGAGCATTTCCAGCATTTTCTGTTTGACCTTCCTACTAAGATTTGTGTTGTCAGCAAACTGCAAATACATTAATTATTCCCTTTGTCTATATCAATGCAAATAGCCGATGTCTGAACACAGTGACCCCAACAGAACATCACCAGGAAACTCACATGCACGGGGGAAGAACATATAAAGTTTCTTACAGAGGACGCTGGAATTACATCCAAACTCCGATGACCAAGCTATAATAGCAATCCACTATCCTCTATGCTACCATAGTGCCCAAGCGCTCCCTGCATACCCACCAAAGAATCAGTAAAATATTGAGTGGACTCTTAAATTACTTGCCTAAGGGTGTTTAAATTGCAGCTGTTCTGTCCAACGTTAGACATCTGTAATTATATTAAGCACAGTAAAGAAATAATAATATACCTATATCAGAGAGTTGTGACTTAGAAGGGTATTCTAGAAGTGCTGTTCTCACTTTGCTATTCTTGTTCAACAGCAAAGTAGATATATTATCAAATTTTGACTTAATACTATCTTGGGATTCATTTTCTTGCAGGCTTTTACAGAAAAATATATACAACAGTTTTTATGAAAACTATACATAAAGTCTGACTAACAACCATTGTGCAAAAGAAGACAAATTGTGCAAATAAAAACAATTAAACTGGGAATATGGCCTTGAAAGTGAGTCTGCAGGTTGTGGAGCAGTTCAGAGCTGTGATGATTGAAATTATCCACACTGGTTCAGAAGACTGATGGTTGTAGGATAATGACTCATGTTTGCAGTGTACTTTTTTTTATTTGCACAGCTTGTCATCTTTTGCACGTAGGTTGTTTGGCTGCCTTGTGTGTAGTTTTTTCAGTGATTTTATTTTTTTTGTATTTACTGTGAATGCCCACAAGAAAATGAATCTCTGGTTTAGTATATGCTGAGATATACATACTTTGATAATAAATTTACTTTGAACTGTTCCTGAGCATATTAGTGTGGGTCCTGAGGCTCCTTTATCTTCCCCCAATGGCAGCTGCGAGAAGAAAGTATGGTCTGTGTTGGGGTTCTTTGATGATGGATGCTGCTTTCCTTCATCACCGCTCCTTGTAGATGTGCTTAATAGTTGGGAGGGCTTCTCCTGTGATGGACTAGGCTGTATCCACCGCTTTCTGTAGACTTCCATTCTTGGCCATTGGTGCTTCCATACCAGCTTATGATGCAACCAGTCAGGATGCTCTTTACTGTGCAGCTATAGAAATTTATCAAAGTTTTAGGTGATATGCCAAATCTATCCAAACTTCCAAGAAAGTAGAGACACTGTCTTGCCTTTGTTGTTCATCTGACTGGCAAGAGTCACAGACAGTTACTGTGGGTATCTTTGAGTTACTGCAGTGCACCTTGGAAATGATTTTTAATAGAGTGAGAAGAGAGCCCATGGTATTACAGGAAAGATACTGGCATGGATAGAGCATTGGCTGATTGGTAGAAGGCAGCGAGTAGGAATAAAAGGATCCTTTTCTGGTTGGCTGCCAGAAACCAGTGGTGTTCTGCAGGCATCAGTGTTGGGACTGCTTTTTTTATGTTGTATATCATTGATATAGATGATGGAATAGATGGCTTTGTTGCCAAGTTTGCAGATGATATGAAGATTGGTGGAGGGCCAGGTAGTGTTGAGGAAAAGCTGCAGTAGGACTTAGACAGATTAGGAGAATGGGCAAGAAAGTGGCAAATGAAATACAATGTTGGAAAATGCATGGTCATGCACTTTTGGTAGTAGAAATAAACAGGGAGAAAATCCAAAAATCTGAGATGCAAAGGGACTTGGGAGTCCTTGTGCAGAATACCCAAAAGGTTAACTTGCAGGTTGAGTTAGTGATGAGGAAGGCAAATGCACTGTTAGCATTCATTTCAAGAGCTCTACAATACAAGAACAAGGATGTTATGCTGAGGATTTATAAGGCACTGGTGAGGCCTCACCTTGAGTATTGTGAACAGTTTTGGGCTGCTCATCTAAGAAAAGTTGTGTTGGCATTGGAGAGGGTCCAGAGGAGGTTCACAAGGATGATTCCAAGAGTTATCATATGAGGAGCATTTGATAGCTCTGGATCTGTACTTGCTGGAATTTAGAAGGATGGGGGTGGGTTCTCATTGAAACTTTTTGACAGTTGAAAGGCTAGACTGAGTAGATGTGGAAAGGATGTTTCCCATGATGGGAGAGTCTAGGACAAGAGAGCACAACCTCAGGATAGAAGGGCATCCATTTAAAATAGAGATGCGGAGAAATGTCTTTAGCCAGAGGGTGATAAATCTGTGGAATTTATTACTACAGTCAGCTGTGGAGGCCAGATCATTGGGTGTACTTAAGGCAGAGCTTGATAGGTTTTTGATTGGACACAGCATCAAAGGTTATGGGGGAAAAGCTGGGGAGTGTGTCTGAGGAGGGGACTAAAGGATCAGCCATGATGGAATGGTGGAGCAGACTCGATGGGGCAAATGGCCTAATTCTGTTCCTATGTCTTATGAGGAAGTTCATTTGATATAGTCATGTTTATCGTCACGTGCATATACATGTATGCATAGCTGCAGTAAAAGCCCTACTTGCAGCATTATCAGAGGCACAAAATTCACAAGGAAAGTATATAGTAAATGGATATTGTATATATTTTATTAAAAAAGTAATATATAAGTAACATAATCAAAATTATGTATGGGACATTGGAAAAAAAGTTGAATTTCCCCATGGGGGATGAATAAAGTATCTATCTATCTATCTATCTATCTAAAATTAGCACAGTGGATTCTAGTTAATAAGACCATAAGACATAGGAGCAGAAATGGGCCATTTGGCCTATCGAGTCTGCTCCGCCATTCAAGCATGGCTGATCCATTTTTCCCCTCCTCAGCACCACTCCCTGGCCTTCTCCCTGTAACCTTTAATACTGTGGCCAATCAAAAACTTTTCAATCTCTGCCATAAATGTGGTAACAAATTCACCAACCTCTGGCTAAAGAATTGTCTGCACATCTCTGTTTTAAATAGATGCCCCTCTATCCTGAGGCTGTGCACTCTTGTCCTAAACTCCCCTACCACGGGCAACATCTTTTCTGCATCTACTCTGTCTAGGCCTTTCAACAGTCAAAAGGTTTCAATGAGATTCCCGCCCCCCATCCTTATAAATTCCAGTGAGTACAGGCCCATAGCCATCAAATGTTCCTCATATGATAACCCTTTCATTCCCAGAATCATCCTCATGAACCTCTTCTGGACCCTTTCCAATGCCAGCATATCTTTTCTTAGATGAGGAGCCCAAAACTGTTCATTATACTCAAGATGAGTTGTCACCGATGCCTTATGAATGTCGGCATCACATCACTGCTGTATATTCTCAGCCTCTAGAAATGAATACTAACATTGTATTTCCCTTCTTCATCACAAACTCAACTTGTAATTAATCTTTCTATCTCAGATATTTGGATTTTCTCCCATTTAGAAAATAGTTTGCACCTTTATTTCTTCTACCGAAGTGCATGTTCATACATTTTCTACCATTGTATTTTATTTGTCACTTCCATGCCCATTCTCTTAATCTTTCTGAGTCCTTCTGCACTCTTCCTGTTTCCTCAACACTACCTGGTCCCTCCACTAGTCTTTGTATCATTTGCAAACTTGGCAACAAAGCCATCTATTCCATCATCTAAGTCATTGATATACAGCATAAAAAGAAACGATCCCAACACTGATCCCTGTGTTACACCACTAGTCACTGGCAGCCAACCAAAAAAGGATCCTCTTATTCCCACTTATTGTCTCCTACCAATCAGCAAGTGTTCTAACTGTGATAGTAACTTTCATGTAATGCCATGGGCTCTTGACTTGTAAGCATCCTCATGTGTGGCAGCTTGTCAAAGGCCTTCTGAAAGTCCAAATACGTACACAACATCCACTGCATCCCCTTTATCTATCCTACTTGAACTCTCCTCAAAGAGTTCCAACAGATTCGTCAGGCAAGATTTTCCCTTCAGGAAAACCATGCTGACTTTGTCCTATCTTATCCTGTGTCACCAAGTACTCCATAACCTCATCCTTAATTGACTCCAAAATCTTCCCAACCACTGAGGTCAGGCTAACTGGTCTGTAACTTCCTTTCTGCTGCCTCCCTCCTTTCTTAAAGACTGGAGTGACATTTGCAAATTTCCATTGCGCCAGAACCATGCAACAGTCCAATGATTTTGAAAGATCAATACTAATGCCTCCACAATCTCTACTACTGCCTCTTCCAGAACCCTAGAGTGCAGTTCTTCTGGTCCGGGTGACTTATGGATCCTTATGTCTTTTTCAGCTTCTCCCTTGTAATAGTAACTACACTCACTTCTCTTCCTTCACACCCTTCAACACTTCACTGCTATTGATTTCCACAGGGAAGACTGATGCAAAACAGTTATTTAATTTGTCTGTCATCTCCTTGTCACCCGTTATTATTTCCCAGGCCTCATTTTCTAGCAGTCTTATATCCACTCTCATCTCTCTTTTATTTTTTATAAACTTGAAAAAGCTTTTTCTCTCCACTTTGATATTATTTTCTAGCTTGCTTTCATATTTCATCTTTTCCCTTCTAATAATTCTTTCAGTTACTTTCTGTAGGTTTTTAATAGCTTCCAATTTGTCTATGTTCCTGCTAATTTTTGCTTTGTTTTATTCTCTCTTTTGTTTTTAACATCAGCTTTGGCTTTCCTTTTCAGCTATGGTTGTACTATTTTGCCATTTGAGTATTTCTTTGTTTTTATCCTGCACCTAACTCATTTTTCTCAGGAACTCAAGCCATTGCTGCTCTGTTGTCATTCCTTCCAGCATTTCCTTCCAATTTACTTTGGCCAACTCCTCTCTCATACCATTTTAATTTCCTTTACTCCACTGAAATACTGCTTTCAAAGGTTTCAAAGGTACATTTAATGTCTGAGAAATGTATACAATATACATCTTGAAATGCTTTTTTTCACAACCATCCACGAAAACAGAGGAGTTCCTCAAAGAATGAATGACAGTTAGATGTTAGAACCCCAAAGTCTCCCCCAGCAGCAAGCAGCAATGCCCCCTCCCCCCCAACAGCAAAAAAAAAGCATCGGCATCCACCACCGATCACTAAAGCGTGAGCGAAGCAGCAGCAAAGACATAGATTTGTATTTACCCCGAAGACTTCGCGTTGCACCCGGTATTCAAAATACCACAGGCTCTCTCTATCTCACCCTAATAAGAGAGAAAGAGGTGTTTCTGTTTTCACAGCGAGCGGGGAAACATAACAAGCAACTTGCTAGTTTATGATGTTAAAAGTCCATTACGTCGCTTATTTTATCGCGCTCTGTGCCCAAAGATCTGGGCACACAGCCGTAGATGTTCCGACTTCCCTGATGACACACGGGTCTCCTGCCGTGACACTGACCTTCGATCCGCCGTCTCAAAAGCCCCGAGATCCTAGGCCTCCAATGCCAAGCTGGACTCTTAGGCTGAACCCTTGCTGTGCCGAACAACAATAGTCGGTTATGAAACCCCAAGAGCAGGGCCCATTCCTGCAAACAACCACAGTCATTGTGTAACTCCAGGTCAGGGTCTTCAAAAGAACCCTGAAAGGGAAAAGTAAAGATATTAAAGATGGAAATAGAACTGTTTCTGAAGATGTAAGCAAAGGAGTCGCTGTTTAGCACCATCATCATTCTGCTCCGCCTCCACCACATCAGCTTTACCTTCTCCCTATCAAATTTCAAGTTGAACTTAATCATATTGTTGTCACTGCCTCCTAAGGGTTCCTTTACCTTAAGCTCCCTAATCGCCTCTGGTTCATTACATAACACACAATCCAGTATAGCTGACCCCAAAATTGGCTCAATGAAAACCACTCTAAAAAGCCATCTTGTAAGCATTCAGCAAATTCATTCCTTGATCCATTTCCAACCTGATTTTTCCTATCTACCTGCATGTTAAAATTTCCCAACTGCCATAACATTGCCCTTTTGACATCCCTTTTCTACTTCCCATTGTAATCTTTAGTCCACATCCCAGTAAGACAGCGGCTGTACTTCATTAGGAATTTGAAGAGATTTAGCATGTCAACAAATACACTCAAAAACTTCTATAGAAGTACCGTGGAGAGCATTCTGACAGGTTGCATCACTGTCTGGTAGGGTTGGGGGCTACTGCACAGGACTGAAAGAAGCTGCAGAGGATTTAAATCTAGTCAGCTCCATCTTGGGTACTAGCCTACAAAGTATCCAGGACATCTTCAGGGAGCGGTGTCTCAGAAAGGCAGCGTCCATTATTAAGGACCTCCAGCACCCAGGTCATGCCCTTTTCTCACTGTTACCATCAGGTAGGAGGTACACACTCAATGATTCAGGAGCAGCTTCGTCCGCTCTACCATCCAATTCCTAATTGAATCTTTGGACACTACCTCACTTTTTTTAATATACAGTTTTTCTGTTTTTTTTCTGGTAGCAGTCCAGATTTTATTACCCTGGAGGTCAAAATTCTCTCTTCAGGACCTCTTTGCTTTTCCTTCCTATGTGATTGATACCAATATGTACCAAGACATTTGACTGTTCTCCCTCCCCTTCCAAAATGCTGTGGACGCGATCTGAGATGTCCCTGATCCTGGCACCTTGGGAGGCAACAAACCATCCGGGTATCCCATTCATGTCCATAGAATCTCCTGCCTGTTCTTCTAACTATTGATTCCCCTATCACTACCACCCTCCTCTTTTCATTGGGACCAGTACATTTTGGCCCAATTAAGTGGTTGCCCCAATGAATTGAAGTTTCATGGAAATAGTAAAAAAGAAAAGTATAAAAAAGACAAACTGCTGTTTAGCTGAGTAACAATTTATGTATTTAACTGAAATATTGAACAAATTATAACACTAACAATACTACTATAGTACTCTAAAACTGTGTATTAGTTCCTAATAGTTATCAAAGGGGGAATTCATTCCATGTATGCTGCTGTGGTCTTTTGATTGGCTGTAAATGAACATAATCAGTGCAGACACCTAGTGCAGATAATGGACTGCCTTCATACAATGCTTTCAATGATTGCATTCTCAAATCTTCGTTTTCATTGTAACATTCAAGATGATTGTTGATACCTTCAAATTCTTTATAGTTCCTAACTTGTGAATCCGTTTCATTTTCACTCACGACCATTTCTGGGAAAAAAGTAAGGCTTTTCTCATTTCTCGCCAACTATCATACACGAAAATCACTGCTTTTTGAATATAAGCACGTGCAACTGATGCTATTTAAAAATTATTCACTCTTAAGCACAGTATAGGTGAGTGCATGGGAAGGGCATGTTTTGCTCTTGTGCCTATTTGTGTTCTGCTGAATATTGTGGACATGCTATATTACTGCTAGAATGTGTGATGGTGCTTGCTGGCTGCCTCCGGCACTTCCTTATGATGTGCTGATTGTTAACGCATGTTTGATGTACATATGATTAATCAATCTGCATTTGAACAATGAGAACAAATGAAAAAACAAAGAAAAATGAAGTTGATTGTGCCATATCTTGGATTTGCTGTGAATGCCCACAAGAAAATGAATCTCACGGTTTTATATGTTGACATGTATGTACTTTGATAATAGATTTACCTTAAACTTTGAACACCCCCAGCACGTCCTTGGATAGTGTTGGTAATTGATGCAAAAATGTCACATGTCACTGTATATTTCAATGTACATGTGACAAATGAAGCTTATTCTTATATATGTGCTGAATGAGTGTAGTTGGGACCTGGGAAAGGTCAGTGCACTTATCCTGCATACCCTGCCAGAGCAGGTTCAAGAGGATGAACTTTGATCATTGGTTTTCCCTGTGCGTTGTTATTCCAGGCAAAGTGCAGTGAGGTGATCCCCAGCTGCCCTCTCCTCTCCGACCTGCTGTACGAGTCCGAGTACGACAGTCAGCTGTGGATGCTGTTTGATCAGAACAAGAGATTGATGGGATCGGGCGATGCGTATCCTGACAGGGTAAGAGCTGAGTTTACCATGCAATAATGCCATCTGTGTTGATCCAGTGCTTATCCTGAGAGGGTAAGAGTGGAATTTATGACAGAATAATGTCGTCTCTGCATTGATTTGATAGGAAGAGTACAGCTCGAAGCATTAGCAATCACTGAGAAGAATCACTTTAGCCAGAGGGTGGTGAATCTGTGGAATTCATTGCCACAGATGCTGTGGAGGCCAAGTCAATGGTATATTTATAAGTGGAGTTTGATAGGTTTTTGATTAATCCAGGCACAAAGGTTATGGAGAGAAGGCAGGAAACTAGGATGGAGAAGGAAAATAAATCAGCCATGATGAAATGTCAAAGCAAACTTGATGGGCCAAATACCCTAATTAGGCTCCTATGTCTCGTGGTCTTACAGTTTTAAGTGAGACCTTGATTGTCAGGGGAATTAGGAGCAGGTATAGGCCGCTGACCTGTGATTCCTCTAACTATTCAGTAAGGTGTTATTTGAACTGATTACAACCTGTTTCCACATTTCTTTAAAACTCTACTTCCTCCCACCACCTTGCTTTAACATAGCAGTTAGTATCTCACTTTTACAGTGCCAGCAACCTGTGTTGCTTCCAGGTGCTCTAGTTTCCTCCCACGTTCCAAAGCTGTGTGGGTTAGGGATTGTGAGTTATGAGCAGACTATGTTGGTGCCAGAAAAATGGTGATTATACAGGAAAAAGTGCTCGGCAAACTCCAAGGTCTTAAGGTGGATAAGTCACCTGGACCAGATGGACTACATCCCAGAGTCCTGAGAGAGGTTGCTGAAGAAATAATGGATGCATTGGTCAAAATCTTTAAAGAATCACTTGATTCTGGCATGATTCCAGAGCACTGGAATATTGGAAATGTCTCACCACTCTTTAAGAAGGGAGGAAGGCAAAAGAAAGGAAATTATAGACTAGTTAACCCAACCTCAGTGGTTGAGAAAGTATTGGGAGTCTATTGCTAAGCATGAGATTTCAAGTCAAGTCACTTTTATTAAACACAAAGTACACTGCAGATGCTGTGGTCAAATCAAGACGTACAAAAAAGCCGGATGAAAGCAGGTCGGGCAGCATCCGTTGAAAGAAGCAGCCAACGTTACAGGTCAAGACCCTTCATCAGGACTCAGTCAACATTGACTGCTTCTTTCAACAGATGCTGCCCGACCTGCTGAGTTCATCCAGCTTTTTTGTACATCTTGAAGTCACTTTTATTGTCATTTCAACCATAACTGCTGGTACAGTACATTGTAAAAATGAGACAACGTTTTTCAGGACCATGGTGTTACATGACACATTACAAAAACTAGACTGAACTATGTGAAAAAAAAACGCAGAGAAAAAAAAACACACGACAACTACACTAGACTACAGACCTACCCAGGACTGCATAAAGTGCACAAAAGGGTGCAGGCATTACAATAAATAATAATCAGGACAATAGGGCAAGGTATCAGGCCAGGCGCTGGGTATTGAGGAGTCTGATAGCTTGGGGGGAAGAAACTGTTACATAGTCTGGTCGTGAGAGCCCGAATGCTTTGGTGCCTTTTCCCAGATGGCAGGAGGGAGAAGAGATTGTATGAGGGGTGCATGGGGTCCTTCATAATGCTCTTTGCTTTGTGGATGCAGCGTGTAGTGTAAATGTCCGTGATGGCGGGAAGAGAGACCCCAATGATCTTCTCAGCTAACCTCAGTATCTGCTGCAGGGTCTTGTAATCCGAGATGGTGCAATTTCCGAACCAGGCAGTGATGCAACTGCTCAGGATGCTCTCAATACAACCCCTGTAGAATGTGATGAGGATGGGGAGTGGGAGATGGACTTTCCTCAGGGTACTTGGAGACTTATGATAAAATAAGTCAAAGTCAGCATAGTTTCTGTAAAGGGAAATCTTGCGTGACAAATCTGTTAGAGTTCTTTGAGGGAGTAACGAGCAGAGGGGACAAAGAGGAGGCAGTAGATGTCATTTACTTGGATTTTCAGAAGGCATTTGATAAGGTGTCACACATGAGGCTGCTTAACAAGATAAAATCTCATGGCATTACAGAAAAGATGCTGACATCGATAGAGGAGTGGCTGACAGGCTGAAGGCAGCAAGTGGGAATAAAGGGGGCCTTTACTAGTTGGCTGCCAGTGACTAGTGGTATTCTACAGGGGTTAGTATTGAGACCACTATTTTTCACATTGTTTATCAATGATTTGGATAATGGAACTCGTGGCTTTGTGGCAAAGTTTGCAGATGATATGAATATAGGTGAAGGGGTAGGTAGTATTGAGGAAGCAATGTGATTGCAGCAGGACTTCGACAAATTGGAAGAATGGGCAAAAAAGTAGCAGAATGGAATACAGCTTTGGGAAATGCGTGATAATGAATTTCCAATAGTGCAAAAACAATAGTGTGGACTATTATCTAAATGGGGAGAAGCTTAAAGTGTCAGAGGTGCAGAGGGACTTAGGAGTCCTTGTGTGAGACTACCAGAAGGTTTATTTACAGGTTGAGTCTATGGTAAAAAAGGCAAATGCCATTGTTTCAGGGGAAAAAAATATAAAAGCAAGGAGATAAGGCACTTATAAGACACTAGTCAGGCCACACTTGGAATATTCTCAACAGTTTTGGACCTCATATTTCAGAAAGGAGGTGTGGTCATTGGAGAGAGTCCAGAGGAGGTTCACAAGGATTATTCTGGGAATGAAGGGTTTATATGAATTGAATTGAATTGCATTGACTTTGTTTCTTATATCCTTCACGTACATGAGGAGTAAAAATCTTTACATTACATCTCCATCTAAATGTGCAATATGCAATCATATAATTTATAGGCAATAGGTGCAGAAGTAGACCATTCGGCCCTTCGAGCCTGCACCGCCATTCTGAGATCATGGCTGATCATCTACTATCAATAGGGAGAAGCTGCCTAGCCTGCTGTGTTCAACCAGCATTTTGTGTGTGTTGTTATTTGAATTTCCAGCATCTGCAGATTTCCTCGTGTTTGGTCTACTATCAATACCTGGTTCCTGCCTTGTCCCCATATCTCTTGATTCCCCTATCCATAAGATACCTATCTAGCTCATTTATAATAAATAGAACAGTCAATGTAATATAGAATACACTCAAATCAGCGTGAGTTCATCAGTCTGATGGCCTGGTGGAAGAAGCTGTCCTGGAGCTTGTTGGTCCTGGCTTTTATGCTGTGGTATCATTTTCTGGATGGTAGCAGCTGGAATAGATTGTGATTGGGATGACTTGGGTCTCCAATGAAACCTTGTACAAGTCCTGAATCATGGCACAGGGATAATGGCGGATCATTTGAAGCAGGAGGGAACTCTACACTGGGAAAGGGAAAGATTAAAAATATCAGTAAACACACCTGACAGTTGTGCTGCGCACATCCTGAGTATGCGACAGGGAATGCTATCCGGTCCCACAGCCTTGCGACTGTCCACTTGTTGGAAACATCTGCATACCTTGGCCTCTAAGATGACCAGGTTAAGAACATAGAATAGTACAGCAAGTACAGGCCCTTTGGCCCACAATGTTGTGCTGACCCTTAAACCCTGCCTCCCATATAACGATGATGATGATGATGACGTCAACTCAGGCCTTCCTCTATTATCTCCCTTGAACTTCCCTCCCCTTACCTTAAAGCCATGTCCTCTTGTATTGAGCAGTGGTGCCCTGGGGAAGAGGCACTGGCTGTCCACCCTATCTATTTTTGCAGGTTGTAGTGGTGGCTTTCCTCGGAGACTCAGAGTTAGTAACATCGAACCGAGCATAAAAGCGATTGAGCTCATCTGGGAGAGAGGCCATGATGTTGGTGGCACCACAGCGTTTGGTTTTGAAGTCTGTGATGGTATGCAGCCCTCGCCACAAGTCATAACGTTGAAAGAACTAGATGGGGTGGATGTGGGGAGGATGTTTTCTCTGATGGAGGTATCTTAACTACCTTATCTACCTGTGAGGCAACTTTCAGGGATCTGTGGACATGTACCCCCCAGATCCCTCTGCCCCTCCACACTACCAAGTATCTTGCCATTTACTTTGTACTCTGCCTTGGAGTTCATCCTTCCAAAATGTACCACCTCACCCTTCTCCGGGTTGAACTCCATCTGCCACTTCTCAGCCCACTTCTGTATCCTGTCAATGTCTCTCTTCAATCTTCGACAATCTTCTACACTGTCTACAACACCACCAACCTTTGTGTTGTCTGCAAACTTGCCAACCCACCCTTCTACCCCCACATCCAGGTCATTAATAAAAATCACAAAAAGTAGAGATCCCAGAACAGATCTTTCTGGGACACTACTAGTCACAACCCTCCAGTCTGAATGTACTCCCTCCACCACGACCCTCTGCCTTCTGCAGGCAAGCCAATTCTGAATCCAAAAGGCAAACACGAGGAAATCTGCTGATGCTGGAAATTTAAGCAACGCACACAAAATGCTGGTGGAACGCAGCAGGCCAGGCAGCATCTATAGTGAGAAGCACTGTTGACGTTTCGGGCCAAGACCCTTTGTCACTGAATCCACCTGGCCAAACTTCCCTGGATCCCATGCCTTCTGACTTTCTGAATAAGCCTACCGTGTGGAACCTTATCAGATGCCTTACTAAAACCCATGTAGATCACATCCACTGCACTACCCTCATCTATATGCCTGGTCAACTCCTCAAAGAGCTCTTTCAGGCTTGTTAGACACAATCTGCCCTTCACAAAGCCATGCTGACTGTCCCTGATCAGACCATGATTCTCTAAATGCCCAACTTTTGTTGAGTGTGTTGCAGCCATCAAATTCTAAATTTGTGTATATTTACAAAATACAATTAAGTTGGTCAGTAAAACTATTGAAAATCTTTGTACTTTTGTCAGTTAAATAAAGGTTCACGTGAATTAACATGTCACAGATTTTTGTTTTTATTGCATTTTGGAAAATATCCCAACTTTTCTGGAAATAGGGTTTGTAATTTAAACCCCCCGGAGCAGCATTAGCAAACCTTCCAGCAAGGATGTTAGTCCCCCTCCAGTTCAGGTGCAACCCGTCCCGTTGGAACAGGTCCCACCTTCCCTGGAACAAAGCCCAATTGTCCAGAAACATGAAGCCCTCCCTCCTGCACCAACTCCCTAGCCATGTATTTAGCTGCATTATCTTCCTATTTCTAGCCTCACTAGCATGTGGCATGGGTAGCAATCCTGAGATTGCAACCCTGGAGGTCCTGTCCTTCAACTTTGCACCTAACTCCCTAAACTCTCTTTGCAGGACATCCTCCTTCTTCCTATCCACATCATTGGTCCCTACATGGACCACGACATCTGGCTGCTCACACTCCCTCTTGAGAATAGAGAACTCGATCTGAGATATTGTGGACCCTGACACCAGGGAGGCAACAGACCATCCGAGATTCTCGATCTCTCCCACAGAGCCTCTTATCTGTCCGCCAAACTATCGAATACCCTAACACTACTGCTCTCCTCTTTTCCCTCCTTCCCTTCTGAGCTGAGGGTCCAGTCTCAGTGCCAGAGACGTGACCACTGCAACTTGTCCCTCGTAGGTTGTTCCCACCAATGGTATCCCCAAAACGGTATACTTATTGTTGATGGGAACGGCCACAGGGGAGTGGTCTGCTCTTGCTGTCTATTCCCCTTTCCTCTCCTGACAGTCACCCAGCTGCCTGTCTCCTGACTCTTAGGGATGACTATCTCCCTGAAACTCCTGTCTATTTCTCTGCCTCACGAATGATCCGAAGTTCATCCAGCTCCAGTTCCCTAACTCGGTTTGTCAAGAGCTGCAGCTGGATGCACCTTTTACAGGTGTAGTCATCAGGGACAATAGTGCTCGCAATGACTTCCCACATACTGCAAACAGAGCACTCGACTGCCCTAACTGCTGCCTCCATTACCTACTTCAAAGCTAATTAAATGAATTAAAGGAGCTTACCCAGCCTTACCTCACTGGGAGCAAGCTTCTCCTCAGCCTCTGCTCACTGAAGCCGCTTGAGCCAAAGCCTTCCTACTCTGTCACCCGCTCCCCTGACGCACACTCTGCTAATCTGCTCGATTTTAAACTCACCCGTTATCTCACAGGCTGACCTTCACGAGCTTGCACAGTTGTGCCCTGTTCAAACTGCCGAAGAAATTACCTTCCCCCTCTCAATCTGCTTGCTTCTTAAACTCTCCTGCTGTCTCACAGGCCGACCTTCACGTGCTTGTGCAGTTGTGCCCTGTTCAAACTGCCGAAGAAATGGCAGAAGTTGATAGTTTCCTAATCAGTCATAACATCAAAGGATATGGTGAGAAGGCAAGTGAATAGGGTTGAGTGGGATCTGTGTTCAGCCATGATGGAATGACGGAGCAGACTCAATGCACTGATTCCTATGTTTTACGGTCTTATGGTCACTTGTGGGCTGCTCACAGCACAACCTCCTTGATACAAACACAATAGACTTTGGTCCTGACTCAGTACACTGAAATGTATTATATATTTCACTGTCCCTTGCCTATTAATGATTTCGACTTCAATATTGGACGAGTGATGAAGTTGTTTCCTGAGGACACAAACATTGACAGGAGTGGAGTGGTACTTGAGATATGTACAATTGAGAGTCCTGGACAGATCAATAGGAAAGCACTGTTTCCTTTACCTGAGCGATCAAAATGGAGGAGCACTGAATAAGAGTAATTCATTGAAGGAGTCGAATCATGTTTAATATCACTAGCATATGTTGTGAAATCTGTTGTTCTGCATTTTGCAGCAGTACATTGTAATACATAATAAAAACTATAAATTACAGTAAGTACATATAAAAAGATAAGTTCTTCAAAAAGAGAGGAAAATAATACTGAAATAATGTTCTTGGGTTCAATGTCCATTCAGAAATCTGATGGTGGGGAGGAAAGAAGCTGTTCCTAAAATGTTGAGTGTGTGTCTTCAGGCTCCAGTACCACCTCTGTGGTGGTAACAATGCAAAAAGGGCATGCTCTGGGTAATGGGGGTCCTTAATGATGGACGCTGCCTTTTCTTGAGGCGTTGCTGGATGATCATTGATGCCGAATGAGGGAAATGAGAATTTTCTTCTCTCTACCCAGGGAAGGTTAGCGTCTGGAATGGACGGCCTGAATCTGTGCTAGAGGCTACCAAGTCCTGATTACATTCAAGTACAGGTGGTGTAATTGAAAAACCAGCATATACAGGTCCATAAATGTAGTGCTGGAAGATGAGATTAGACTAGAGAGCTCCTTATCAGGATCAGAAGGCCTCTTTTGTCAGGAATTGTTGACCTTCCCTTAGTTCATTCTTATAGAAATGTTTTGATGACTAACCTGAACTGTTAAGCCTGTTTTTTTTTCCTGTCCACAGTTGCATATTGACCTGATAAGTATTTTCAGCATTGCATTCTATTCCAGATTTCCAGCATTTTTCAGAGTCACATAGAGTACAGATTGTGAAAGTCTATAAATAGAATCAGTCAACCATCTGTGCTCTGTGCCAAGCTACAAGTTCAAAGTCACTTACTTGCACCAGAGTTTTAATTGGTTTGGGGGGAAAAAATCAGAAACTTTAAAAAAAAATTGAATGTTCATGGTAGGTTTTAAGTCCATGTTTTCTTAATTATTAGTTCAAGTTATTCAACCGTTTACAGGTATTCCACAAATGAAACAATGTTCCTCCAGACCAAGGTGTTCAACGCAGTACATATAACTCTCACACATTACACAAAGTAATACAGTCTGCCCTCACTTCATCCTCCTGCTATCCTACTAGAGATGGGTTCCTCTTTGTTATAGACATCAGTAGATAAGCTATGGGCCAGCTGGTGGCGCATTGACATCAGTGCTGACTCCGGAGAGAAGGTTCCTGAGTTCAAATCCAGTCGACCCACTCCCGGACACTCTTTCCATCTGTGTTGGGTTGAGTGTCAAGCTCGCAACTCAGCCTCGTAAAAAAAAAACTGCGCTGTGAGCAGGACGTGGGGATGTATCTTTCCTCCAAAGACAACCACTTGAAAAAGTGGTCGCCGAGGCTCTGGCAGAGTATGGCACACAAAAAAAAAGGTAAGCTATCTCCAATGATAGAGACAGAGATATCAAGGGGAGGGAGGTGACGGAAATGGACCAGGTAAATTCAGTAGGTTTCAATAGCTACATTTAATGTCAGAGAAATGTATACAATATACATCCTGAAATTCTTTTTCAACGCAGACATCCACGAAAACAGAGAAGTGCCCCAAAGAATGAATGATAGTTAAAACATTAGAATCCCCAAACTCCCCCTCCTACACAAAAGCAGCAGCAAGGAAACAACCCCCCCCACTCCTACCAGCAAAAAAGCATCATCATCCTCCACCAAGTACTCAAGTGTGCAGTAAAGCATCAATAAAGACACAGACTTGAGTACCCAACGACTACTCGTCACCCGGTAATTCAACATAACACAGGCTCTCTCTCGCTCTCCACCCCCCCAATAAGGGAAAAAGAGGTGTCCCGTTTCACAGCGGGGGGGGGGGTACATAACAAACAACCCGCTGGTTTACAATGTTAAAAGTCTACTGTGTTGCTTTTTCCCAAGCTCTGCACAGAGAGTCAGCAGCAAAAAAGCACAGTTCTCTGACACCCAACCCCGAGCAGCTAACCTGCTGCTCCAGATGTTCCGTGTTCTCCCATGACGCTTCAGTCGGGGCACCAGCCTGGAATCAGCACATCCCCAGAGCCATGAAAATCTGGAATCCTGAAGGCATGCTCATCTCCCAGGTCTTGTCCTTAGGATATCAAAAAGCACCCGGTTTTGAGGTCATGAGAGGGGGTCCCATTCCTGCAAAGAACCAGTCAGAGTGTAATTCCAGGTCAGGCTCTTTAAAAGAACCCCCCACACCTCGAAAAGAAAACAAAGAGAAATAACAAAGATTGAAATAGAGCTGTTTCTGAAGATACATACTAAGGAGTCACATTTTAGCATCATCTTGATTTCACCCTGCCACCCTGAGGGCAGGGTGGAAGATAGAGGCAAAGTGGATGAAGTCGATGAGTTCAGCATAGGTGCAGGAAGCAGCACCATTGCAGTCGTCGATGTCATGTAGTAAAAGTGTGGGACAGTCACCAGTGTAGGCTTGGAAAATAGACTGTTCCAAGTAGCTGACAAACAGGCAGACATAGCTGAGAGTCATGCGAGTGCACATGGCTACCATTTTTGTTTGAAGCAAGTGGGAGGAGCCAGATGAGAAATTCTTAAGAGTGAGGACAAGTTCCACTAGGCAGAGTAGAGTGGTGGTGGAGGGGAACTGGTTGGGTCTGGGGTCCAGAAAGAAATGGAGAGTTTTGAGGCCTTCCTGTTGGGGGATGGAGGTGTATAGGGACTGGACATCCATAGTAAAAATAAAATGACAGAAGCCAGGGAACTTGATATCTTTGAACTCCACCACCTGATATTTATTTCATTTGCTCCTATAATTAATCAGGATTCAAGCTAAACCATCATTAAGTACTTTACATTTCTTCGCAGTACTCACTGAAGTTGGACAAAGGGGACTATGTGATTCGCCTCCAGATTCGGCACGAGTTGTTGAGCGAGCTGGAACACTTAACAGACCTGCCATTCCATATCAGCCGCAAGCTCCCAGCCCCGTTAAACCCGGACATATACCGGACCCACGTCAACGCCCTGCTCAACAAGAACAAGTGTGGCAGCATTACACTGGATCCAAAATACACCATCCCGTTCTACGTCACCACATTGCCCGAAGACAAGTAAGTAATTAGAACAAAGTGGAGTTTACTAAATCACATTGCTTAAAGCTTGAGAAAGTTTGGTGATTTGTCAGCAGTTCTGGTCACCTACCTACAAGAAAGATATCAATAAGATTGAATACCATAAGACCATAAGATACAGGAGCAGAATTAGGCCATTTGACCCATCAAGTCTGCTCTGCATTTCACCATGACTGATCCAATTTTCCTGTCAACCTGAATCTCCTACCTTCTCCCCGTATCCCTTTGTGCCCTGACCAATCAAGAATCTATTAACCTCTGCCTTAAATACACATAAAGAATTGGCCTCCAAAGCTATCTTTGGCAAAGAATTCCACAGATTCACCACTCTCTGGTTAAAGAAATTGTTCCTCGTTTCCATTCTAAAAGGACGCCCCTCTATTCTGAGGCTATGTCCTCTGGTCTTAGAGTCTCTCACCACATAGGAAACATCCTCTCCACATCCACTCTATCAAGGCTTTTCACCATTTAATAGGTTTCAATGAGGTCATCCCTCATTCTTCTGAGTTCTAGTGAATATAGGCCCAGAGCTATCAAACACTTTTCATATGACAAACCTGCTCACAACGTTCTAAGTGAGGCTTCACCAGTTTACGTCGTTGCTCTTATATTCTCGTCCTTTTGAAATGAATACTAACACTCCATTTGTCTTCCTCACCGTAGACTCAACCTGCAAATTAACCTTTAGGAAATCCTGCACAAGGATTCCCAAGTCCCTTTGTGCCTCACTGTTTTGTATTTTTTTTTCATTTAGAAAATAGTCAACCATTTCATTTCTTCTATCAAAGTGCATGACCATACACTTCCTGACACTGTATTCCATCTGCCATTTCTTTGCCCATTCTCCTAATCTAAGTCCTTCTGTAATCTCTCTACTTCTTCAAAACTGTCCTTCCACCTATCTTCATACCATCTACAAACTTGACAACAAAGCCATCAATTCCATTGACATATAACTTAAGAATCAGTCCCAGCCCAGACCCCAGTGGAACACCACTAGTCACTGACAGCCAGTCAGAAAAGGCTCCCTTTATTCCCACTCTTTGCCTCCTGACTGCTTTATCCATGCTAGAATCTTTCCTGTAATACCATGGGTTCATAGCTTGTTAAGCAGACTCTTGTCAAAGATTTCTGAAAATCCAAGTACGTAACATCAACCTATTTCCCCTTTGTCCATCCTTATTGTTACTTCTTCAAAGAATTCCAGCAGACTTGTCAGGCAAAAGTTTCCCTTGAGGAAGCCATGCTGACTATGCCTTATCTTATCATTTTGCCTCCAAGTACCCTGAGACCTCATCCTTAGTAATTGACTCTAACATCTTCCCAACACTGAGGTCAGACTAACTGGCCTGTAGTTTCCTTTTTTCTACTTCTCTCACTTCTTGGAGAGAGATTTGCAATTTTCCAGTCTTCCAGAACCATTCCAGAATCTAGTGATTCTAGAAGGATCATTACGAATGCCTCCCTAATCTCTTCAGCCTCCTCTTTTGAAAAAAAGGCCCAGTGGATCATCAGAGACTCCAGCTACCCCGACTACAAACTTCCTGCTGCTTCCATCTGGCAAACGGTACCACGGCTTTAAGGCCAGGACCAACAGACTATGGGACAGCTTCTTTCACCAGGCCAACATATTTATCAGTACACATTGATTTTATTGCATATCTGACTGTACATTGTATCCTATTGTACATACGTGTATACAAAACAATTATGTATACAATCTTACTGTTTGGACAATATCCTCCCAGATTTCCCTTCCTTTTTGCTTGTACATTGTGACAGAAATGTAACATAAAGATTTTTACTCCCTCGTTGCGAGATGGATGTATGAAATAAAATTCTAATTCTAATTCTAATTCAGAAGTCTGGGGTGGACACTATCTGGTCCAGGTGATTTATCTGCCGTCAGACCTTTCAGTTTCCCAAGAACCTTCACTGTAGTTTTGATAGCTTCACACACTTCATGATTCCTGATATCTGGAACATCCACCGTACTGCTAGTGTCTTCTACGGTGAAGACTGTTGCAAAATACTTATTCTGCTATTTTGTGGTCCCCATTACTATCTCTCCAGCATTGTTTTCCAGCAGTCCAATATCCTGTCTCATCTCTCTTTTACACTTTATGTATCTGAAGAAACTTTTGGTATCCTCTTTAATATTATTGGCTAGCTTACTTTTGAATTCCATCCTTAACTTCTTAATGACCTTTTCCATTGCCTTCTGTTGGTTTTTAAAGACTTCCCAATCCTCTAGCTTGGCACTATTTTTTGCTCTATTTTATGCCCTCTCTTAAGCTTTTATGTTAGCTTTGACTTCTCTTGTTGACCATGGTTGTGGCATCTTTCCTTTTGAATACTACTTCCTCTTTGGGATGTACATATCCTGGACCTTCCAAATTGCTTCCTGAAATTCCAGCTATTGCTACTTTGGCATTATTCATGCCACTGTTCTTTTCCAATCAATTCTGGCGAACTCCTCTCTCATCCCTCTGTAATTCCCTTTACTCCACTCTAATACTGATACATCTGATTTTAGTTTCTCCTTCTCAAATTTCAGGGTGAATTTGATCATATTATGACCACTTTCCCCTAAGGATTCTTTTACCTTAAGCTCTCTAATTAATGCTGGTTCATTGCACAACACCCAGTACAGAATAGCTGATCCTGAGTGGGTTCAACCATGAGCTGCTCTAAAAACCATCTCGTGAGCACTGTAGATATTCTGCCTCCTGTAATCCAGCACTTGCTTGATTTTCGCAATCTACCTGCAGATTGGAGTTCCCCATGACTATTGTAACATTGCTCTTTAGGCATGCATTTTCTATCTTCCGTTGTAATTTGTAGGCCACATCTTTACTACTGTGAAAAGAATGCGGTGAAAATTTACAAGGATATTGCCCGGATTTGAGGACCTGAGTTATAAGGAAAGGTTGAATAGATTAGGACTTTTTTTTCCCTAGAGTGTAGGAGAATGAGGGGAGATTTGATAGATGTATGCAGTACTTTGAGGGGTATAGATAGGCCAAATGCAAGCGGGCTTTTTCCACTTAGATTAGGTGAGACTGGAACTCGAGGTCATGGGTTAAAGGTGAGAGGTGAAAAGTTTAAGGGGAACTTAAGGTATTTCTTCACACAGAGGTGATGACAGTGTGGAACTTGCAGCCAAATGAGATAGTGCATACGGGTTTGAAATCAACATTTTTAAGAGCAGTTTGGATAGCTACGTGGATGGGAGATGTATGGAGGGCTATGGTCTGTGTGCTGGTCATTGGGACCACACAGAATAATAGTTCGGAATGGATTTAGATGGAGTTGAAGGGCTTGTTGTGCTGTAGTGTTGAATGACTCTAACTGGTTGTCTCTGACTGATGGTAGAACTGCTTTGTGCTCACTGGGAGAAGTTGTGGTTTCAAGTTTTGAGAATGAGCACAGAATGACACTGCAGTCTTGTCCTGAGGGATTCCTCCACTGTAGAAAGTGCCTTTCACTGAAGTTGTTGGCCTGTTCTTTCCCTCAGGTGGATGTTGAAGACTCATCCACTGCTTTTGAAGGCAGGGTTGTTCACAAAGGCAGATGCCTGATTATCTCTGGGCGTTGTCTCCAGCAGTCTGAAACTTGGGTGCAGATTGTTGTAATTCTCTACATGCACATTGCTGTAACACAGGAGAGCATCAGGATCAGGTTTAATATTACTGGCATATGTCTTGAAATTTGTTGTTTTGTGGCAGCAGTATATTGCCATACACAATCATAACTATAAATTACAATAAGAAATATGTAAATTAATTAAGTAGTGGGAAAAGAGAAAAAAATGAGGTAGTGTTCATGTGTTCCACAGTCCATTCAGAAATTTGACTGCAGAGGAGAAGAAGCTTTTCCTGAATCATTGAATGTGCGCCTTCGGAATCCTGCACCTCCTCCCTGTTGACAGTAATGAGAAGAGGACACGTCCTGAATTATGGAGGTCCTTAGTGATAAATGTTGCCTTTTTGAAACATTGCCTTTTGAAGGTGTCCAAACTGCTTTCTGAAGGGCCAAACTCTCTTTTCCGAGCAATCTAAGTTTTCTGTCGTATTTTTCATGTCCCAAATTTCCGTTAAAATTGGGAGCAACCAGCAGCTGCCCCCAGGTCCAAATGCAATGGAGAAACATTTTATTATTGGCTTGTTTAATAAGTTAGTAATGGTATAGCATGTCATCAGGCATAAAGCATGGAATGTTGAATAATTTACAGTAATAGTTATTTACCAGTGGGATATCAGTCTGTATTTGTTCGACTGTTAGAGTTTTTTTTCTTTCCTCACTTTATATTTTATTTGCCCATCAGAAACTTGTTGATGATACAGAAAAAACACTTAGCTTTTCTTTGTCAACACGCAAATTGCTGGAGGAACTTGTCAGGTTGGGCAGCATCTATGGAAAGAAATAGACAGCCAATGTTTTGGGCTGAGACCCTTTTCAGCACTCGAAAGGAAGGAGGGAAGAAGCCAAAATAAGGTGTTGAGTGAAGGGGGAGGTGTACAAGCTGGCAGGTGATTGGTGAGACCACATGAATGGTTGGAGAAGGGTGGGGTGAAGTAAGAAGCTGGGAAGGGATTGGTGGAAGAGGTTGAAGAAGAATTCATAGACGTAGGACATAGACATAAGACATAGGAGCATTGAGTTTGTTCCACCATTCAATCATGGCTGATTTATTTTCTCTCTTAACCCCATTCTCCTGTCTTGTCCCTGTGACCTTTACTATTGAAGAACCTATCAAATTCCACTTTAAATATACCCTGTGATTTGGCCTCCACTTTTGTCTGTGGCAATGAATTCTACAGATTTACCATCCTCTGACTAAGGAAATTCCTCATCATCTCTGTTCTCAACGGACGTCCTCTGTTCTGAGGCTGCGACCTCTTGTCCTAGACTTGCCCACTTAGGAAATATCTACGCCTTTCAATATTTGATAGATTTCAAAGAGATCCCCACTCATTCATCTAAGCTCCAGTGAGTACAGGCCCAGAGCCAGCAAACGCTCCTCATATGTTAACCCTTTCATTCCTGGGTTATTCTCATGAACTTCTTCTGACAGGTAAGTGTACTAACAATGGTATCCTTTCCCAGGTTAATAGCCCCACGTCCCAATTATACACATTCAGTACATGCTGGGTATATAAGAATTAGCTTTATTTGTCACAGATACATTGAAACATACATCAATGACCAGCACTGTCCGCAGTTGTGCTGGGGAACAACCCGCAAGTGGCACCATTCCTTCCAGTACCAGCATAGCATGTCCATAACTTACTAACCCTAACCTGTACATCTTTGGAATGTGTGAGTTCACTGAAGCTGTCAGAGGAAAGCCATGTGGTCACAGGGAGAATGTATGAACTCCTTACAGACAGTGGCAGCAATTGAACATTGATTGCTCGCACTGTAAAGAGTTTGCTACCACGACACTACTTGTCATTCAGATGTATCACACCAGACTCCAGAAACAGGCAGACACAAGAGATTAAAGATGCTGGGATCTGAGGCAACAAAAAACAACAGGTCAGGCAGTATTTGTGAAAGGAAATGGAGAGTGGATGATATCCTTCATCTGCATTCTCTGCCTGTACTGTCCCAATGAAGGGTCTCAAACAGAAACAGAAACTACTTTCCACAGATACTTCCTGATCCAAGTTCCTCCAGCAGATTGTTTTTCACTTCAGCTCTGAGTTCTAACACAGGTGGACAGTTTTAAGCTGTTCTCAAAATTTCCTTGACAACACAGAACATTCCCATTTTCTTTTGGGAACTCCTGACCTGTGATTACTTAAAATGCAGCGTTTGGAATGACATTGAGAATCTCCAATCCATTAGGCAGGAGCACAAAGATTCTGAGTGTAATCAGAAATAGGTTCATTATTACTGACATTATGTTGTAAATGTGGTATTTTGCGGCAGCAGTACAGTGCAATATATTTTTTAAAAATTGCAGGTATCAATAAGAAACATATATTTAAAAAATAGTGAAATAGTGTTCATTGGTTCCTGGACCATTCAGAAATATGATGGCAGAGGGGAACAAGCAGCACTGAGTTTGAGCCTTCAGGCTCCTCTACCTCCTCCATGATGGTAGCAGTGAAAAGAGGGCATGTCACAGATGGTGAAGGTCCTCAGTGATAAATTCCACCTTCTTGAGTCTCTGCCTTTCGAAGAAGTCCCTGATGATGAGGAGGGTTGTACCTGTGACAGAGCTGGCAGAGTTTACAACCCACTGCAGTTTTTTCCCATCCAGTGCAATAGAGCCTCCATACCAGACAGTGATGCAACCAGTTAGAATGCTCTTCACAGTACATCTGTAGAAATTTGCTGGTTATTAAATCTCATCAAATTACTAATGAAATATAGACGCTGGCCTGCGTCTTTATGTGAGGAAAAGATTGCACAGCAAAGGGAGATGAGAATGATAAAGCTGCAATAGTTTGTCCAGTCACAGAAGAAGCAGTTTCAACTTGTATTCTGTCCATTGACCTCCATTCTGATGTAAGATGATCTGTGATCCTCCTTCCTTCCTGTCCAACTCCACTGAAACTTGGGCTTGGTTCTTGTTGCCAGCTGTTGTATCACTCTAACTGGCTGTGTTTACTGTTTCTTCTCTGTATGCCAATGGATAAGGATGGTGTTAATTCCTTCTTTTTCATCTGCAGAGTTCCCAAAGGAATTGATATTGGCTGCTATCTTAAGGGAACACTCACCCTTTCTAAAACTGAAATGGGCAAAAAAGCTGTAAGTATTGTTTTTTATCTTTGTTATTTAGGCACTGGCCAGCCTAGCCTCCTCCAGTCTGCATGGCATGTTAGTTTGTTAATAAGAGTTTTGGTAACCAGCTGCTGCCAGATTTAGCTGTTATCTGGTGTTAAAGTCATAGAACACTACAACACAGAAATGGGCCCTTTGGCCCACCTCGACCATGCCAAACTATTGATCTGCACCCAGACCATAGTTCTCCAAAGCCCTCCCATCCACGTACCTATCCAATCTTCTCTTAAGTGTTGAAGACGACCCCGCATCCACTGCTTCCACACTCATTCCACACTCTCACCACCCTCGTGAGTGAAGATGTTCCCCTTAAACATTTCATCTTTCATCCTTAACCCATGACCTCTGGTTGTAGACTCACCCAACCTCACTGGAAAAAGCCTGCTTTCCTTTACCCTGTGTATATCCCTATCAAATCTCCCCTCATTCTTCTACCCTCTTGGGGGAGAAAAGTCCTAACATATTCAACCTTTCCCTATAACTCAGGTCCTCAAATCCTGGCAACATTCTTGTAAATTTTCTCTACATTCTTTCAATTTTATTTACCTTTCCTGTAAGTAGGTGTCCAGAACTACACACAATACTCCAAATTGGGCTTCACCAGTGTCTTATACAACTTTAGCATAACTCCACAATTCCTAGAATACAGAAACCTTTCAACGAGGCTCTGTTGATCAAATTTTGCCTGTCCTTTAACATTTATTTAATATGGAGCATAGAACATTGCAGCACAGCACAGGCCTTTTGGCCCAAAATGTTCTGCCGCCCTTTTAACCTACTCGAAAAACAATAACACTTCTCCCTGGCATAGGCCTCGATTTCTGTATCATCCATGTGCCTATCTAAGAGTTTCTTAAACGTCCCTGATGTATCTGCCTCCATCACTATCTCTGGCAGGGCATTCCATGTACCATAAATTCCGGTGTATAAGCCGAGAATTTGGCCCTAAATTTTGGTCCTAAAATTAGGGGGTCAGCTTATACAGAGGGTGCCAACTTTGGAAAAATGAATACACGGAAGACAGGTCGTATTTATTGGCTGTTTTTGAGTCAAATTGGTTCCACTGTCGACACATGAATTCTTTGGTTTGTTTAAACTCACAACTCGTGGCTGGAGCACGGACGTCAAACCACCGGGGATGACTGCAATGTCCATATTTTCAGCTTTCAATGCTGCTTTTGTCTCACCTGACAAGTGCGCTTTGAACATGTTCCAGACAAGTAGCAACTTTTCCTTCCCAAAACCTTCGGGACATTGACGCCACACCTCTTTAACCCACTTCAAGCAACCCGCTTCATCCATCCAGCAGCGTTCTTGAATGTAAACAACACCCCGTGGGAATTTTCTGAGCAATCTTTGTTTTTTGTCTCAACACAAGATCATGTCTATTCATAAATCGGGTGCACCAACCTCGCGTAGCTTTGAAATTTTCGCTGACCTCACAGTGTTTTTTGTCCCATTTCAACACTTGAACTCGAATCATTTCTCTGATAACAATGTATCCTGACGATCACTGGTGATTCACCCACTCTAAAACTTTTTCTTCCAGTTCTGGCCATTAGCATGTTTTCCCGCGGTTTGCACATTTCGTCTTCGGCATTTCCCTCAGTGTGTCCTCTACCTTTCTTCACTCTCTCACTCTCTCACGTTTACACTAAACTTCTTAGCAGCTGCAGAATTATTCGTTTCCTTAGCAAAATCAACAACCTTCAGCTTGAAGCCAGCATCATATCACATTCGTTTTAATCTTTTGTACATGGTGGTTGCAAACTCAATACTGAGTACATGTACTGATCCCGCCACCCCATGTTATATTTTAACGAGATTGTGATGGGCGCTGAATGGTTTCACAGGGGTTACATTTTCAGAGGATTCTATTCCATTGGAAACCTAATCAAAAATGACTCTCCTTGATTTATTTATTAAGAATTTGCCTATAACGCTCTACAATGTGTAGGCTTATTTTCTTAGCAGGTACTGGTTCACAAAATTTCCAGGGTCCAGATCTGGCAAAGCTGAGTACTGGCATGTGAGATCTTGTGATCTTTTCTGGTTAAATCAAAAACCTCTACAAAATGGGTCAGCTTATACAAAGGTAACATGAAAAAGTCACTTTTTAACCTTAAAAATGGGGGTCATCTTATACTCTGGGTCGGCTTATACTCCGGAATAAACGGTACTCATGACTCTGTGTTTAAAAAAAAACTACTTCTGGCTACCCCCCCCCCCCACCCCCATACTTTCACCTTAAAATTATGCCCCTTTTGCCTTAGGCATTTTTAATGCCCGCAACTATCAGAAAACTTTATGGCATACAACTATAAACACCAACTGAAAACCTATTTACTTAACCTCGCTTATAAGTAAGACCACTTCATCTTATTTTCATATTTGCATTTTTATCCCATTGTAAAGCACCTTGAGTTACACTGTCTGTATGAAAAGTGCCCTATAGATAAAGTTATTATTATTATTATTATCATCATCATAAAATTTCTAGTAGGCCTGCCACTGTCCTGCACTGTAGACACTTTAAACCACTTGTTATAGTGCTGTTTACATGCTGGTATTTATATGCATTTTATTCCCTATCTATCCTTTAACCTCTAACTTTATTTTTTATATACTTTTTATTATTTTTATAATTGTTGAATGTTTTTGTTTGTTGCATGTAGCATCCTGACCAACACACCACAGCAAATTCCTAATACATGTATATGGTGAATAACTTTGATCGTTATTTGAAAGATTGTTTCCATTTTCTGGGTCAGTACTGATCTCTTTGGCCCATGATACCGTGACGTCCTTTTAAACTACTTCTCACTCAATCTAACCCTTCCTTCCGACACAGCCCATAACCCTCCATTTTTCTTTCATCCACGTGCTTCTTAAATGTTCCTAATGTATCTGCTTGTACCACCAATTCTGAGAGTGTTTTATGTACTTAGTGCTCTCTGTTTAAAAAAAAATGTTTACCCCTGACATCTCCCCTAAACTTTCAACCATTCCCCAAGTATTAGCCATTCCCGTCCTGAGAAAAAGATGCTGTCTGTCTGTTTATGCCTCTTATCATCTTGTACATCTCTGTCAAGTCACCTTTCATCCTCCTTCACTCTAAAGAGAACATCCTAGCTTGTTCAGCTCTCCTTCATAAAAATGTGTTCTTTCTAATCCAGGTAGCATCCTGGTAAATCGTCTCTGCACCCTCTCTAAAGCTTCCACATCCTTCCTATTATGAGGTGACCAAAACTGAACACAATGCTTCAGGAGTGGTCTTACCAGGGTTTTACAGAGCTGCGACATTGCCTCGCAGCTCTTGAACTCAATCCCCTGACTAGTGAAGGCCAATATTCCATACACCTTCTCAACCACCCTATCACCTTGTGTGGTGTCATTAAGTGTTTCCTTTTGTATATTACAATGCGAAAAGTACTCCTTTGGTTATAAAATTCTTTGTGACATTGAATTCATGAAAGAAGCTGCAGAAATCAAGCCTTTATTTTTCCTTGTGCTTGAAGTTGCGTTTTTTCTTTACTCCTCTGGAACCTGAAAAATAGAGGCCAATTGCTCTTAATAACAAGTCCCTGCTGGCTGCTATCGGTGACTTTTTCACTGTATGATTAAATTCTGTGATCCAGTATAACACAGAGCAGCCAGAACCATTACTGGAGCGAAGCACTAAATGTCCCTTCAAAGGGGTAATGTCTGTATGGAATAGCTTTTGCTATTGGAATTAGATACAGTGAAAAACCATAATATATAAGACCATAAGTTTTAGGAGTAGAATTAGGCCATTTGGCCCCTCAAGTATGCGCCGCCATTTCCTCATGACTGATCCATGCCATGATCCGTTTTCCCTCTCAGCCCTGGTCTCCTGCCATCTCCCTGTATCCCTTCATGCCCTGGCTAATCAGCTTGTCAGGCATACTCTTCATACAATCAGATCATTGCACAATGTATTTAGGTAGAGCAAGGGTAAACAATAACAAAGCAACACACACAAAATGCTGGAGGAACAATAACAATATAGAATAAAGTGTAACAGCTACAGAGAAAGTGCAGTGCAGGTAAACGATAAAGCACAAGATCATAATGAGGTAGATTTTGAGGTCAAGAGTCTATCTTATACTAAGGAACCATTTAATACTCCTGTTACTGTGGGTGGAAGCTGTCCCTAAGCCTACTGGTACGTGCCTTTGGGCTTTTGTTTCTTCTGCCCGATGGGAGGGTGGAGAAGAGAGAATGTCCAGGGTGGGTGGAGCCTTTGATTATGCCGGCTGCTTTACTGAGACAGCAAAAAGTATGGACAGAGTCATTGGAGATCCTGTGATGTGCTGAGCCCTGTCCACATCTCTGCAGTTTCTTGCTGTCATGTGCAGAGCCATTGCCATGCCATGCAGTTACGCATCCAGACAGAATGCTTTCTGTAGTGCATCAGTAAACATTGGTAAGGGTCGATGGGGATTGCCAGATTTATTTAGCTTCCTGAAGATGTAGAGGCATTGGTGAACTTTCTTGGCTGTGACATCAATGTGCTTTTTTTGTAGTAGAAAGGTGCTACAAGCTGAACACAGGTCTGAACAATTGTTTCTGCAAAGCACAGATGTTAAGTTGAAATTGTATTCTTTGTGTCGATTATTCAGTCTGGCTGGTTCGAGGTTTTGTAACTGTGGGTGATCATTCCGATAGGAAGTAGATGTCATGGTTCTGTTTACAGGCTGAATTAATCAGCCGTGCTCTCTGCACCTGGCAACCCTGGTCAATTTCTTCATCTTTCTTCAGCTTGTTCAGTCAAAAGAATATTTTACTGAGTGTTTTTTTTGCATCTGGCAGCAAATCCATGCTGTTGCCCTTCTGACTCAGTATAATATGTCAAGTCATAGAATCATATAGATAGATAGATAGATAGATACTTTATTCATCCCCATGGGGAAATTCAACTTTTTTTCCAATGTCCCATACACTTGTTGTAGCAAAACTAATTACATACAATACTTAACTCAGTAAAAAAATATGATATGCATCTAAATCACCGTCTCAAAAAGCATTAATAATAGCTTTTAAAAAGTTCTTAAGTCCTGGCGGTAGAATTGTAAAGCCTAATGGCATTGGGGAGTATTGACCTCTTCATCCTGTCTGAGGAGCATTGCATCGATAGTAACCTGTCACTGAAACTGCTTCTCTGTCTCTGGATGGTGCTATGTAGAGGATGTTCAGAGTTATCCATAATTGACCGTAGCCTACTCAGCGCCCTTCGCTCAGCTACCGATGTTAAACTCTCCAGTACTTTGCCCACGACAGAGCCCGCCTTCCTTACCAGCTTATTAAGACGTGAGGCGTCCCTCTTCTTAATGCTTCCTCCCCAACACGCCACCACAAAGAAGAGGGCGCTCTCCACAACTGACCTATAGAACATCTTCAGCATCTCACTACAGACATTGAATGACGCCAACCTTCTTAGGAAGTACATTCGACTCTGTGCCTTCCTGCACAAGGCATCTGTGTTGGCAGTCCAGTCAAGCTTCTCATCTAACTGTACTCCCAGATACTTGTAGGTCTTAACCTGCTCCACACGTTCTCCATTAATGATCACTGGCTCCATATGGGGCCTAGATCTCCTAAAGTCCACCACCATCTCCTTGGACCTGGTGATATTGAGACGCAGGTAGTTTGAGTTGCACCATATCACAAAGTCCTGTATCAGTTTCCTATACTCCTCCTCCTGTCCATTCCTGACACACCCCACTATGCATACAGAGGCCCTTTAGCCCAGCTCGTCAATGCCGACATGCTGAGCTGGTCCCATCTGCCTAATTCAGTTCCTATGCCTTATAGTCTTATATGCTGTCAAGCAGGTATTTATCAGACCACCTGGTATGATATTAGAATTCAGGAAAAAAACTACAAATGACAAAGACTGATAGATAATCTGTTGTAATATTGAATGTAGAGATTTGACGTGCCAAAGGATCCCACACTCCTTTATATTTTCCTTGAGACTTCATTCACAATTTTGAAGATCTTGGATGAGCTGTAAGATAGTATTAGACGGACATTATCCTTATCCCTAAACTCAGTGTCCTTGAGATAGCTGGATATCAAATGAATTGATAGATTGATAATTCAGAAGTTCATTTATTATCAAAGTTAACAGCTGAAATTCTTCAATTCTCCGGGTAGCCATGAAAACAGGAAAGGAAAGAATGGGAGCACAGTTGTCAACCTAAACTCCGTCCACACAAAAGGTAACAAACATAAACAGAACAGGCGCATTGCCCCCCCAATCCCTCCTCCCACACAAAAACCGAGCAAACGGAACAGGCACATCAACCCCCAAATCCCTCCTCCCACACAAAAACTGAGCAAAACGGAACAGGCACATCAACCCCCAAATCCCTCCTCCCACACAAAAAAAAACAAAAACATAGATCAACCCCATAGATCTCCCACAGAAAAAAAAGCTAACAAAACAGATAATTTATCAAGTTGACTTGATTAGCGGTATACAAAGTGATAAGAGGTGTAGATTTAGTGGGAAGCCAGAGACTTTTTCCCAGGACAGAAATACTAATACGAGGAGGCATAGTTTTAAGGTAATTGTAGGAAAGTATAGGAGGGATGTCAGAGGTAAATTCTTTACTGAGAGAGTGGTGGATGCATGGAACATGCTTGCCTGGGATTGTGGTAGAGGCAGTTCCATTAAGGGCACTTAAGAGACTCTTAGGGTACATGGATGATAGAAAAATGGAGAACTATGTAGAAGGGAAGTGTTAGTTTGATCTTCAAGTAGGTTAAAAGGTCAGCACAACATTGTGAGCTGAAGGGCCTGTACTGTGCTGTAATGTTCGATGTTGTATGAACTTTGAGTAAACATTTCATTGCCGAGAACCTTCCAGTGAAATCAGAAGGTGAGGTGGCAAATGAAGTTACACAAATTCAGATTCTTGCCTTGTGCTGCTGTCACTGAAATGTCATTGGAGTTGTGATCAGTCGGTGGGTTGGAGCTTGCACTTGTGGTGAGCTTGTTGCCAAGTGAGCATTACCATGCATACTAATAGTGTAATTATTTTCAGGACGTGCACACTGTGTTCTACCATCTGATATCCCCTCCAAACAAGATGAAGAATGGGAGCAAAGATAAGCCAACCAAAGAAAAAGAAAAAGACCCAAAGGAGCTATATGAGGAGGCTTTAAGAGACCTCAAGATCCAATGGCTGCCCAAGTATGTAATGCAAATTCAGCCAATCAAAACCAATCTATTAAGAGCTTAGGATTAGCTAAACAGGATGTACAGCTTATTGTGAAGGTGGGAGCTTGATAGCTGATCGTGCCTGCAATGATCTTTCTTCAGGATGAATCCATGCTAGAGGTTTGAGTGTACTCAAGACAGGGACATGGTGTGGGGCTATATTCTTCTGTGATCATGTTAGTGGCAAGAAGGCATAGTCTGTCAATTGTTGCTGAGTTAGTTTTATTTATTTTTATTTATTTATTGATACAGCACAGTAACTGGCCTTTCCGGCCCAACGAGCCCACACTGCCTAACTACCCCCAGGTGACCAATTAACCAACTAACTGGAAAGTAGGAGGAAACCAGAGCACCCAGAGGAAATCCAAGTGGTCACAGGGAGAGCGTACGAACTCTTTACACTAACTCAACCACCCCTGATGCGCATTCCATGCACCCACCATTCTATATATATTTTTAAAAACTGCCTCTTATGCACCCTTTCCCGATACTGTCCTCCAGTCACCTTAAAATTGTTGTCTCTCATATTAGCCATTTCTGCCCAGGTAAAAAGTGCTGGCTGTTCACTTAACCTATGCCTCTTATTGTATCAAGTGATTTCTCATCCTCCTTCATTCCAAAGAGAATGGTCATAGCTTGCTCAACATATCCTCTTGATGGTAGAGTACATACAACGTGTTCTCTAATCCAGGTAAATCTACTCTGCACTCCACTCCACATCCTTCCTATAATGAGGAGTCCAGAACTGGGCACAATAGTCCAAATGTGGTGTAACCAAGTTCTATATAACTGCAACTCAATTCCCTGATTAACAAAAGGCAACACTTCATACATGTTCTTAACCAGCCTATCAACTTGCATGGCAACCTTGATAGGCAAATTTGATAAGTTTATAAGATTATGAGAGGCATAGACAGAATAGACAGGCAATATCTTTTTCCCAGGGTTGAAACGTCTAATACCAGAGGAATGCATTTAAGGTGAGGGAGGGTAATTTCAAAGGAGATGTGAGGGACACGTTTTTTTTTACACAGACAGTGCTGGGTGCCTGGAATGTGCTGCCTGGGGTGGTGGTAAAGGCAGGTACATTAGGAATTTTTAAGAGACGTTTAGATAGGCGCATGAATGTGAGGGAAATGGGATGATATGGACATTGTGTACGCAGAAAGGATTAGTTTAGTTGGCTATTAATTTAATTGATTTGGCACAACATTGTGGATCGAGGGGCTGGTTCCTATGCTGTACTGTTCTATGCACCCATTCTGTAATTTCAGCTGCTGAAGACCCAAAGCTTTCAGCAGCTTGCCAGTTCTGTGTGGGAAAACTGTCTCTCCAAAACAGTGACAGACCCAGATTATCTCTGAGCTTTATCTTCTCTCACAGATTGGAACAACATGAGGAACTGACATCAATGTACCCTGAACACTTACCTGTACACATTGCTTACCTCACCAGCCTTGATTCTGGAAAGGTAAGTTGTCTCTTGCCTACTTACTTTCGGGGATGGGGGGGTATGTCAGAGGTAGGATATTTTTACACAGAGTGCTAGTAGCATGGCCTAGGGTGGTGGTAGAGGCAGATACATTAGGGGCATTTAAAAGACTCTTAGGCACATGGATGATAGAAAAATGCAGGGCTGTGTGGAGGGAAGTGTTAGATTGATCTTAGAGTAAGTTAAAGTTCGACAAAACATCACAGGCTGAAGGGCCTTTACCATGTTCTACGTTTATTAGAAGATCATTCATATTTCTCCTGACTCCAGAAAATTTCAGTCTATTCTACCTACTTTCCCCTTAATGAACAATCTGCCCATCTCAGCATTTAATCTAGAGAATCTTATCTTTTTTTATTTAGAGATACAGTGCAGAACAGGCCTTTCCAGCCAACGAGCCACACAGCCCAGCAACCAACCGATTTAACTCTAGTCTAATCACATGACAATTTTACACTGACCAATTTGTCTACCAACTGGTACATCTTTAGACTGAGAGAGGAATCTGAAGCACTCGGAGGAAACCCATGTAGTTCACAGGAAGAGCATGCAAATCTCCTTACCAATGGCGCAGGAAGTGAACTCTGAACACTGATGCCCCGAGCTGTAATATCGTCACGCTAACCGCAACACGACCTTGGTACCCCTGAGTAGCATCGCAGTTAGCATTGTAATAGTACTGTAATACTAAGGCAAATTCAGCTTTCCCAAGTTAGGCATTTCTCAAGGACTGCATCAAGACTTCCTTGCCTATACCTGGCGTAACAGTGCCAAAAATGGTTCTTAATTACTTTGTGTTCATGATCTACTCTTATTCACTTCATACAGTTATAATGCAGTTTATAATTCAGCTGATTTAACAATTGACATGCCTTCGAAACCTGCAGCCTTCAACATGTAGGATCACAAGGTCACTTAGGAACCCCATCACACCAGCATTCTAACTTGACAGCCCCTTCATGGTTTGTGGGGAAGAATCCTATAATCCTAGAATCATCTTTTCAAGAGCATTGTAGAATAAGGTGCAAATGCTGGCTTTGACAGCAAATTGGCTTATTATTGTCACATGTACCAAGGTACAGTGAAAAGTTTGTCCATACAGGTCAGGTCATTATACAGTACAAGGTAAGGTAATAACAAAATGCAGAATAAAATGTAACACAACGTGCAATACAGGTAAACAGTATGATCATAATGATTATAAGGTCCAGAGTTTATCTGACTGTACCAGTGGGGTAGAAGCCATCCTTGAGCCTGGTGGTATGTACTTGTAGGCTTTTCTACCTTCTGCCCGGTGAGAAGTGGGAGAAGAGAGGATGTCTGGGTTGGGTGTGGTCTGTTTGTGAGGAAGACAAGGATCCTATTGCAGAGGGAGGTGCTGACTCGTAGGGTCTGGTGTTTGGTAAGAGTCTGCTTGGAGTTATAGTACTAAGTTGAAGCTGTAGTCAATAAACACTAGTTTAACTAGGTTGTCTTTACATGTTTCAGCAGTAGGCAATTGAGGTTGTTTAAGGCTGGAGTTGATGCAAGGCATGACCAGCCTCCAGAAACACTTCACAATGGCAGATGTCAAAGCCACTAGGTTGTTTAGGCATGTTATTCTGATTTTCTTAGGTAAAAGTATTGATTTTCATTAGTGTTGTTAATTCTGTTATACTTTTTTTAGGTGAATTTGAATTCTCAGACTGTACTGTTGCATTTCTATTAACTCTATTGACAGATACCGCAGAGGAAATTAGCAGGTCGGCAGAATCTGTGGAGGCAGAGGAATAATTGCCGTTCCTTTCTAGAATATTGCTCCAACCTAATCCCTTGTATTAATTCTCTCCATTACCCCACTGAACTATTCTCACGCAAAAGCTTGCTTTTGCCTTCTCGCAAATTCTGCCTCAATGGGCACTCAATTGACACGTTGCTTTCCATTCCTAGGAACGGCTGAAGAGGCTGGATGAAATCGTTCAAGCGGCTGATGTGGTTATCTCACACATTGACCAAAAAGCCTTGGTGACCAACTTGGTCATGAAGACTGACCCAAGGCCAGATGCTGCAGCAATCAAAAGGTATGTGCCCAAGTGTGTGTGCATACAATAGCCCATGAAAAGGCTGGGGAGATTAGGATCATGGATCAACTTGTATCTTCCATATACCTTACCTTACTGCCTGTTATGCTGCTGGTGTTTAGGGCAGCAACAAAGGTCATCCATCTCTGTCTGTCCTAGGCCATCAAAACTAATTTTGTCTTAGTCTTGGCAGTGTTCAGTCCATCCTTCATCATACCAGTGGCTTCCTTTGGTTTTCACTACTGTCAGTCATGGAAGTCTTGGGTGGAGACTCAGGAATACTGTCACACACAGATGTAGAAGGATTCGTCATTTCTGTTTCTATTACAGTTTTGTTTTATCAGTCAGGTGTTAACCCTGAGCTGAACCCCCAAACCTGGAGGACCAGTGGACCATTCTTAGTTTGGCCTCTACCCTTTGACCTTTATGGCATGGGTGACCCTACCAAGAGTCAAAGCACAAGGCCCTGACTCCAGCCAACATAGCTCTCTGATTCATTGAGGCGCACAAGCCTCCAAACCCTTCAATAAGGTTATGGTCCGCTTGGAGGATATGCGTTTACATGTCTGAGGAACTTGCTGTGGTACATTGGCAACATGTAACAAAAAAAACAACATTCAGCAATTATAAAGAATTATATACAGAAAGGTTAAAAGTACGGTTAGAATAAAATGTGCGCAAATACATAAATACCAGCATGCATTTACAATGTAAACCGTATTTAAAAAGTGGTTTAAAGTGTTTACTGTGCAGTGCAATGATTGAGGTAATAGATACGGGATTGGAGGTGGGACGGAAGTAGCTAACCAGAATGGTTGATTAGACTCACTGCCTTAGGGAAGAAAGGTTTAAGGTGGTATGGAGTTTTTGTTTTAATAGCCATATAGTGCTTTTCAGAAGGAAGCTTTTAGAAAAGGCAATATGCAGGGCGGGTATTATCTGAAATGATTTTTTTTCTGCCTGCTTTGTCCTGGACACATACAAGTCCTGCAGTGATGATAGACTACAGCCAATGCTGACCTGACTGCATGCTGTAGTTGGCTATGTCCTTGCTTTTATATTCTAGTCCTTTTGAAATGAATGCTAACATTGCATTTGCCTTCCTCACCATAAACTCAACCTGTATATTGACATTTAGGGAATTCTGCACAAGGACTCCCAAGTCCCTTTGCACCTCAGTTTTTTGTATTTTCTCTCCATTTAGAAAATAGACAACCCTTTCATTTTTTCTACTGAAGTGCATGACTTTCTTCCAATAGAACTCCAACAGATTTGTCAAGCAAGATTTTCCCTTAAGGAAACCATGCTGACTACAGCCTATTTTATCATGTGCCTTCAAGTAACCTGAGAATTCATTCTTAGTAATCGAATCCACCATCTTCCTTTTTTTTTAAAACTTTTTTTATTGTTTTTAAATAGTTACAGAATAAATGTGTATGAAAAAAAAAGTGTTACCCAGCCCCCCTCCCCTTAACCCCTCCCCCCTAACATCCCTATTAAAAAAATAAGAAAGAAAAAAAAAGGGAATGCCTGGGTGTTGGAAGATCCCCACATGCTCCACGGAGTTCTCATTTTTTTTAAATATATGTTAAAATTCTTTTTCTTTTTACTGGCCCATTAAGCCCATTAACATTAAAACTTTAAAAATTTAGTAGATTAGTCATTATTTTTTTTATTATATTACTCCAATCTATAATAATACCTAATCTTTCCACTTTCGTGGTATCCTGAGAAATCTTTATAAAAATCTCCGTGTTGCTATGTGTGTCCCCACCAATCATCCAGGCAAAAAAATAGAAAAAAAATTAAAATATAAAGAAAAAAAAACCAAAATACCCCCCTACTAATGTTGTGGGAAAAAAAACACAACATTACCCCCCTCTGCTGTACGGGTCATGGCAACCGCCATGATTACACACGTGAATCCCGCAGTAACCGATCCACAGCCTCCCAGCCCCCCCGCAACATAAAAAAGTATATGTATAAGAAGAGAAAAAAAATACTATTCTCATTTAGTATTTCTAAAATTTTGCTTTTCTCTTCTATAATATCCATAAAGTTCCATCACTTCTGTTCCTTGGGTCTATCTTCGTCTTTAATCCATTACGTTTGGAAGCCTCTACATGTAATTAGCGAATAGATGGAAGTTCTTGTACAAACTCCTCCGCTTTTCGATAATCGGAAAAAAAATTTTTTCCCTCCTCCAAAAAAATTATCAGTGTTGCTGGATGACGCATTGTAAATTTATAACCCTTTTCCCATAAGGCTTTTTTCACTGGGTTAAATTCCTTCTTTCTCTTCAACAGGTTGTAACTTATTTCCGGATAAAAAAGAACTGGTTTCCCTGCTATCATCAATGGCCCGTTTCTATTTTTGGCACTTTGGGCAGCGGCCTTCAGGATCTTTTCTTTGTCTTGGTGTCGTAAGCATTTTATCAAAATTGATCGTGGGTTTTGATCAGCTCGAGGTCTTGACCTTAAAGATCTATGCGCCCTTTCAATCTCAATTGGAGTTTCTCTTTCCATTTTCAATTTTTCAGGGATCCATTTTTGAAAAAAATCATTGGATCTTCTCCTTCTATATCTTCTTTAAGTCCAACAATTTTAATATTATTTTGTCTACTGAGATTTTCAAGCTTATCAATTTTTTCCATAAATTGTTTTCTTTCTGATGTCCAAGCCGTATTTTCCTTTTCCATTTTGTCCATTCTTTCAACCATATCTTCCGTTGTAGTTTCCAAGTCCGTAATTCTTTTTTCCATTTTTTCCTGTCTCTTTGCCATTTTATCAAGCATAGTCTCCACATTGGTCATTTTTTTTTCGAGTATTTTTTGATTATTTTTAATTACTTTTAATGTATCTAATTTATGCATTATTTGCCTCAAAGTCTTTTCTATATTTCTAGAAGGACTTTTGCCTCCTTCTTCAGCTGATCCTTCCGAGAGATTTGACTCTCCCTCCGATTCGCTATCACTTTCAGTTGCAGTGGTAGCTGGGCTTTGTAGTTCTTGTTGCTCCCGTTTGCGCATGCTCCATCCTTCGCGTTTGCGCAGCTCACGGTGGTCTTTTCCTGTGGCCAGTGTTGCCACAATCTCCTGTTCCGTATTGCCGGTGATATAATGTACCTGAGACCGCGGTTCCTCGGTAGACGTGGGCCTTGTTCTTGTTCCAACTTGCGTAGTCTTCCTGGTATTAGTTTTCTTCATCTTCCTTCTTTGAGGCATAGCTTGACACAGTCCGGAGTCGTTTATAAGTAACTTTTAGAAAGTATTGACTAACTTTTCTTCATTTAAACATTAATTTATTAACTTTTTACGGGAGAGCTGGGTCCCTGCGTCTCGATCCTACGTCATCACGTGATGTCCCCCCATCCACCATCTTCCTAACCACTGAGGTCAGACTAACTGGTATTATAGTTTCCTTTCTTCTGCCTCTCTCCCTTCTTGAAGAGTAGATTGACATTTGCAATTTTCAAGTCTTCCAGAATTTAGTGATTCTTCAAAGATCATTAATAATGCCTCCACGATCTCTTCAGCCATCTCTTTCAGAACCTTGGGGTGGACACCATCTGGCCCAGGTGACTTGTCCACCTCCAGACCTTTGAGTTTCCCAAGAAGCTTATAAGGCTAGCAGGAAGGAGCTTAAGAATGAAATTACGAGAGCCAGAAGGGGCCATGCGAAGGCCTTGGTGAGCAGGATTAAGGAAAACCCCAGGGCATTCTACAAATATGTGAAGAGCAAAAGGATAAGACGTGAGAGAATAGGACCAATCAAGTATGACAGTGGAAAAGTGTGAATGGAACCAGAGGAGATAGCTGAAGTACTTAATGAATACTTTGCTTCAGTATACACTACGGAAAAGGATCTTGGAAATTTTAGGGATGACTTACAGCGGATTGAAAAGCTTGAGCATATACATATTAAGAAAGAAGATGTGCTGGAGCTTTTGGAAAGTATCATGTTGGATAAGTCTCCAGGACCGGACGAGATGCACCCCAGGCTACTCTGGGAGGTGAGGGAGGAGATTGCTGAACCTCTGCCAATGATCGTTGCATCATCAATGGACATGGGAGAGGTTCCAGAGGATTGGGGGATTGCAGATCTTGTTCCCTAATTCAAGAAAGCAAGCAGAGATAGCTCAGGAAATTATAGATCAGTGCGTCTTAATTCAGTGGTTGGTAAATTGATGGAAAAGATCCTGAGAGGCAGGATTTATGAACATTTGGAGAGCCATAATAGAACCATAGAACATTACAGCACAGAAACAGGCCTTTTGGTATTGGTAATACCCTAGGTAATTTCTCAGTTAAGGACATGTTCGGCACAGCTTTGTGGGCTGAAGGGCCTGTATTGTGCTGTAGGTTTTTCTATGTTTCTATGATACGAAGATTGGTGGAGTGAAGGTAGTGTTAAGGAAACAGGCTGCAGAAGGACTTGGACAGATTCGGAATATGGGCAAGCAAGTGGCAGGTGAAATATAGTGTTGAAAAATGTATGGTCATGCACTTTGGTAGAAGAAATAAACGTCCAGACTATTTTCTAAATGGGGAGAAAATCTTAATATCTGAGATGGAAAGGGACTTGACAGTCTTTGTGTAGAACACCCTAAAGGTTATGTAGCATCTGTGCCCCCAATTTACCCCCGTTCGCCTAGGGTGAACCGCTGTTGCCCCGCCAACAGTGCAATACTAGTAAATACGGTGTAATGCCCCCCAGTACACACTCGCAATACAAATATCAGACAATACACCAAAGGCGAGTAAATAATCACATAATTATAGTTATTTCTTAGTGATGGGTTAGTAGAAGCAGATAACCTAAAGGCGCCAAATCAGTAAGTTTATCAGTTTGTGCACATAATATTTTAATACGTTGGAGCTCACGCCTCCAGTTCCAACCACAACGATCTTCCGAGCCTTCGGCCACCGTCCGAACTGCCGATGTTCAGTATCCGCCACTCTGGAACCGCTGTCGACTCCTCACACGTCTGTCCTCTTCGCTCGCCTCCCGAAAAAGACCGCGAACTCCCGCTCAGCTCACACATACAAGATAGCATAACAATTCTCCATTGGTTAGTTCCACCCTTATCTGTAGTTAAAACCCAAACATTCCAAATACAGAAACCCATTACAGCCTTAAGTAACATTACAGAGAAGCCATTTCATTATAGCAATACAGGGAAACCATTTTGTTAGCCTGTACAGTTAACACCACAGTTAATGATACTGAGAGCCCTACAGTCAATTTACAGGTAGAGTCAGTAGTGAGGAAGGCAAATGCAATGTGAGCATTCATTTCAAGGCTTCAAGAATACAAGAGCAGATATGTGATGCTGAGGCTTTATAAGGCACTGGTGAAGCCTCACCTTGAGAGAACAGTTTCGGGCTCCTCATCTAAGAAAAGATGTGCTGGCTTTGGAGATGGTTCAGAAGAGGTTTACAAGGATGATTCCAGCAATGAAAGGGTTATCATATGAGGAATGATATTCAACTCTACTCACTGGAATTTTGAAGGATGGAGCGAGTGACTCTCATTGAAACCTTTCAAATGTTGAATGACTTAGACGGAGTAGATGTGGAAAGGATGTTTCCCATGGTGTGGGAGTCTAGGACAAGAGGGCATAGCTTCAGGATAGAGGAGCATCTATTTAAAACAGATGCGGAGAAATATCTTTAGCCAGAGGATGGTGAATTTGTGGAAATTATTACTACAGGCAGCTGTGGAGGTCAGGTTGTTGAGTGTATGTAAGGCAGAGATTGATAGGTTCTTGATTGGACACGGCATCAAAGGTTATGGGGAGAAGGCTGGGAAGTGGGGAAGAAAGAATCAGCCATGATTGAATGGCAGAGCTAACTCAATGAGCCAAATGGTCTAATTCAGCTTCTATGTCTTCTGGTTACGGTGAGAATGCAGAACAATGGGGTTGAGAGGGATAATAAATCAGCCATTGGTGGCAGGGTGAGATAGGTCTCTCCTAAAGGAGGTGTAAGGTACTCCTTCCCTCCTCTAGCCTGCAGCTCACCCTTGGGCAAGGTGTAGCACCTGCTTATCCCCCGATCAGGGTCACGTGAAGCCATGGGAGCAGGTGGTGCATGGTTGAATGAGCAACTAGTGCATATCACAAGTCCCGGTTATGCGACCACTGATGGTAAGCTGACAATCTCTGAAGAGTATGATAAGGAATGGGGTCACCTATCTTGTAAAGACATTGCCCAAAGAAGGCAATGGAAAACCACTGTGTGGAAAAATTTGCCAAGAACAATCATGGTCATGGAGAGACTATAATCATTCACGTCATATAACAAATGAACAAATAAATCAGCCATGATAGAATGGCGGAGCAGACTAATAGGCCAAATGGCCTAATTCTGCTCCTTCGTCTTCTAGTCTTATAAATAGACAACCTGCATCATTGAAATATTTATACAACTGCTCTCAGGGACGTTATAATCAAAAATCAGAACTATTTTCTTGCTGAGAGTCTCTGCCTTTTCCCTGCTTTATGTTTATTGCCATTGATGGAGCAGCAGCTTGAATTTTACACAGGTTAAACATTTCTCTGAATCCTTGTCATGCAGCCCTGGGAAGACGATCAATGCTGCCGTCCTTTATGTCCACATGTGTTTCTATGTGCACACACCATGTATAAGATACAGAATGGAAGACAACTTGTCATATGTGGAACATAGAACAGTATAGCACCATACGGGAACTTTCGCCCACATTGTTGTGCTAGCCTTTTGACCTACTCTTAAGATCAATCTGACCCTTCCCTCCTACATAGCTCTCCATTTTTCTATCAACCGTGTGCCTATCTAAGAGTTTCTTAAATGCTCCTAATGGCCTCTACTACCATCCCTAGCCGCATTCCATGCACTCACCACTTACTGTGTAAAGAACTTGCCTCTGACATCCCCATAATACTTTCCTCCAATCATTTTAAAATTGTCAAGTCAAGTCACTTTTTATTGTCATTTCGACCATAACTGCTGGTACAGTACACAGTAAAAACGAGACGTTTTTCAGGACCATGGTGCTACATGAAACAGTACAAAACCTACACTGAGCTACGTAAAAACAACACAGGGAAAAAACCTACACTAGACTACAGACCTACCCAAGGACTGCATAAAGTGCACAAAACAGTGCAGGCATTACAATAAATAATAAACAAGACAATAGGCACAGTAGAGGGCAGTAAGTTGGTGTCAGTCCGGACTCTGGGTATTGAGGAATCTGATAGATTGGGGGAAGAAACTGTTACATAGTCTGGTCATGAGAGCCTGAATGCTTCGGTGCTGTTTCCCAGATGGCAGGAGGGAGAAGAGTTTGTATGAGGGGTGTGTGTTCATAATGCTGTTTGCTTTGCGGATGCAGCGTGTAGTGTCATTGTCTGTAATAGCAGGAAGGGAGACCCCGATGATCTTCTTAGCTGACCTCACTATTTGCTCCAGGGTCTTGCGATCCAAGGTGGTGCAATTTCCGAACCAGGCAGTGATGCAGCTGCTCAGGATGCTCTCAATACAACCCCTGTAGAAAGTGATGAAGATGTGGGGTGGGAGATGGACTTTCCTCAGCCTTCGCAGAAAGTAGAGATGTTGCTGGGCTTTCTTTGCAATGGAGCTGGTGTTGAGGGACCAGGTGAGATTTTCCGCCAGGTGAACACCAAGAAATTTGGTGCTCTTAACGATCTTTACCGAGGAACCGCCGATGTTCAGCGGGGAGTGGTCACTCCATGCCCTCCTGAAGTCAACAACCATCTCTTTTGTTCACATTCAGAGACAGGTTGTTGGCTCTGCACCAGTCCGTTAGCCTCTGCACCTCCTCTCTGTATGCTGACTCGTCGTTCTTGCTGATGAGACCCACCACGGTCGTGTCATCGGCGAACTTGATGATGTGGTTTGAGCTGTGTGTTGCAGCACAGTCGTGGGTCAGCAGAGTGAACAGCAGTGGACTGAGCACACAGCCCTGATGGTGTTGGACCCCGATGTCTCTTCTGTACCTACTTCCAAGCATCTTAAAACTGTGTCTTCTCATGTTAGCCATTTCAGCCCTGTGGAAAGAGCCTCTGACTATCTACATGATCAATGCCTCTCATCATCTTGTACACCTCTATCAGGTCATCTCTCATCTTCTGTCGCTCCATGAAAAAAGGTCCGAGTTCACTCAACCTATTCTCATAAGGCATGCTCCCCAATCCAGGCAACATCCTTGTAAATCTCCTCTGCACCCTTTCTATGGTTTCCACATCCTTCCTGTAGTGAGGCGACCAGAACTGAGCACAGTACTGCAAGTGGGGTCTGCAACATTACCTCTCGGCTCCTAAGCTCAATCCCACGATTGACGAAGGCCAATGCACCGTATGATTTCTTAACCACAGCATCAACCCACGCAGCTGCCTTGAGTGTCCTGTGGACTCGGACCCCAAGATCCTTGGCCTCCACATTGCCAAGAGTCTCTCTGTTAATACTATATTCTGTCATTATATTTGACCTACCAGAATGAATCATCTCACACTTACCTGTGTTGAACTCCATCTGCCACTTCTCAGCCCAGTTTTCCATCCTATCAATGTCTCGCTGTAACCTCCGACAGCCCTCCACACTATCCACAACACCTTCAACCTTTGTGTCATCAGCAAATTTACATCCCTCCACTTTTTCATCCAGGTCATTTATAAAAATCATGATGAGTAGGGGTCCCAGAACAGATCCCTGAGGCACACCACTGGTCACTGACCACCATGCAGAATATGACCCGTCTACAACCACTCTTTGCCTTCTGTGGGCAAGCCAGTTTTGAATCCACATAGCAATGTCCTCTTGGATCCCATGCCTCCTTACTTTCTCAATAAGCCTTGCATGGGGTACCTTGTCAAATGCCTTGCTGAAATCCATATACACTACATCTACTGGTCTACCTTCATCAATGTGATTAGTCACATCCTCAAAAAATTCAGTCAGGCTCATAAGGCATGACCTGCCTTTCACAAAGCCATGCTGACTATTTCTAATCATATTATTCCTCTCCAAATGTTCTTAAATCCTGCCTCTCTGGATCTTCTCCATCATTTTACCAACCACTGAATTAAGACTTACTGGTCTATAATTTCCTGGGCTATCCCTACTCCCTTTCTTGAATAAGGGAACAACATCTGCAACCTTCCAATCCTCTGGAACCTCTCCTGTCCCCATTGATGATGCAAATATCATTGCCAGAGGCTCAGCAATCTCCTCCCTCACCTCCCACAATGGCCTGGGGTACATCTCGTCCGGTCCCGGTGACTTATCCAACTTGATGCTTTCCAAAAGCTTCTGCACATCCTCTTTCTTAATACCTACATGCTCAAGCTTTTCAATCTGCTGTAAGTCATCCCTACAATGGCCAAGATCCTTTTCCGTAGTGAATACTGAAGCAAAGTACTCATGAAGTACCTCTGCTATCTCCTCCGGTTCCATACATATTTTTCCACTTGTTTGGTCATATTCTCTCATGTCTTTCTCCACATACTTGTAGAATGCCTTGGGGTTTTCCTTAATTCTGTCCGCCAAGGCCTTTTCATGGCCCCTTCTGGCTCTCCTAATTTCCTTCTTGAGCTCCTTCCTGTTAGCCTTATAATCTTCTAGCTCTGTATCATTACCTAGTTTTTTTGAACATTTCATAAGTTCTTCTTTACTATTTGACTAGATTTACAACCACCTTTGTACACCACAGTTCCTGTGCCCTACCATCCTTGCCCTGTCTCATTGAAACGTACCTATGCAGAACTCCATGCAAGTATCCCTTGAGCATTTGCCACATTTCTTTTGTACATTTCATTGGGAACATCTGTTCCCAAATTATGCTTCCAAGTTCCTGCCTGATAGCCTCATATTTCCCCTTACTCCAATTAAACGCTTTCCTACCTTGTCTGTTCCTATCCCTCTCCCATGCTATGGTAAAGGAGATAGAATTGTGATCACTATCTCCAAAATGCTCTCCCACTGAGAGATCTGACACCTGACCAGGTTCATTTCCCAATACCAGATCAAGTACAGCCTCTCCTCTTGTAGGCTTATCTACATATTGTGTCTAGAAGCCTTCTTGAACACACCTAACAAACTCCACACCATCTAAACCCCTCGCTCTAGGGACATGCCAATCGATATTGGGGAAATTAAAATCTCCCGCCATGACAACCCTGTTATTATTACACCTTTCCAGAATCTGTCTCCCTATCTACTCCTCAATATCCCTGTTACTATTGAGTGGTGTAGAAAAAGCACCCAATAGAGTTATTGACCCCTTCCTGTTCCATCTTCCACCCACAGAGACTCTGTAGACAATCCCTCCATGTCTTCCTCCTTTTCTACAGTTTTGACGCAATCTCTGATCAACAGTGCCACGCCCCCACCTCTTTTGCCTCCCTCCCTGTCCTTTCTGAAACATCTAAAACCTGACACTTGAACTAACCATTCCTGCCTGAGCCATCCAAGTCTCTGTAATAACCGCAACATCATAGCTCCAAGAACTGATTCATGCTCGAAGCTCAACTGCTTTGTTCATACTACTCCTTGTATTAAAATAGACACATCTCAAACCATCGGTCAGAGCACGTCCCTTCTGGATCACCTGCCAATCCTCTCGCACTGTCTCCAGGCTTTTTCTATTTGTGCCAACTGCTTCTTCCTCAGTCTCTTCAGTTTGGTTCCCACCCCCCAGCAATCCTTGTGTAAACTCTCCCCTATAGCCTTAGCAAACCTCCCCACCAGGATATTGGTTCCCCTGGGATCCAAGTGCAACCTGTCCTTTTTATACAGGTCACTCCTGCCTCAACTGAGGTCCCAATGATCCAGAAATCTGAATCCCTGACCCCTGCTCCAATCCCACAGCCACGCATTTATCTTCCACCTCACACTATTCCTATAATGTTGCGTGGTTCAGGCAGTAATCCTGAGATTACTACCTTTGTGGTCCTGCTTCTCAACTTCCTTTCTAACTCCCTGTAGTCTGTCTTGAGGACTCCTCCCTTTTCCTGCCTATGTCGTTGGTACCAATATGTACCACGACCTCTGACTGTTTTCCTTCCTACTTCAGGATAACTTGGACATGATCAGAAACATCCCAGACCCTGACACCTGAGAGGCTAACTACCATCTGTACTTCTTTCCTGCATCCACAGAATCGCCTGTCTGACCCCCTAACTATTGAGTCCCCTATCACTGCTGCCATCCTCTCCCTTTCCCTACCCTTCTGAGCCACAGGGCCAGACTCTGTTGCTTCCCCCAGGTAGGCCCCCCCCCCCCCCCACCCAACAGTACTCAAGCATGAGTACTTACTGTCATGGGGTACAACCTCAGGGGTGCTCTCTAGCCTCTGACTCCTGCCCTTCCCTCTCCTGACCGTTACCCATTTATCTGTCTCCGCAGGCCCTGATGTGACTACCTGCCTATAGCTCCTCTCTATCAGCTCCTCACTCTCCCTGACCAGACGAAGGTTATCGAGCTGCATCTCCAGTTCCCTAGCACGGTCCCTAAGGAGCTGCAGCTTGATGCACCTGGGACAGATGTTGCCTTCTGTGAGGCTGGGTGTCTTTCGGACCTCCCACATTTGACACAGAGCACAGAAAACCAGCCTCTCACACATACTTCCTGTCTGTATTCTATTCAGGCAACCTACCTCACCTTGACCTGTTGAGCCAAAGCATTCCTACTCTGTCTTCCTCTACTCCAACGCTTGCTCATCTGCGCCCAATCTATAAGGCGGTCTCCTTCTAAACTCTTCTCACTGTTCTCACAGGCTGACATCTACGCGCTTGTGCAGTCGTGCCCCGAACAAACTGCTGAAGAAATAACTGTCTCCCTTTGAACTCTTCTCGCTTTTAAATTCTGGTGAATTTGTATATTACTACCTCAAGCTTACTGCCTTTTTCCTCAGTTACCCAATATTAAATGCAATTAGTAAAAAAAGACACTGCTGGAGGAACTCAGCAGGTCAGGCAGCATCTGTAAAGGGAAACAAGCAGTCTACATTTTGGGTCGAGTCCTTCATCAGTTGAATTTGCTGATAGTTCAGCAATCACACGTAGAGATTCAAGAATGTTAATTGTCATTCTTCAGTACACAACTGTAAAGGAGAACAAAATTATTGTTACTCTGGACCCAATGCAGCATAAAAAACACACTAAGCATAAATAGCACAATAAATATAAAAGCAATCCTATAAAACACAATCTAAACATAACTATTTGAGTGTGACTGTATTTGTACTCAATTCACTTCAGAGGTTGGTGAGCAGATGCAGTTTGAGATAAGCTCACAAAACAAGAGATATAATTGTGTTGCAATGAAAGGATTATTTCTACTGGTTAGTGGTTGACATGTTCTTCAACCCTCTACCTCATTAACAAACAATTCTAGAGCTTAGACTGAATCATTCTCTTTTCAGTGAGATGGAGAAACAGAAGTCTGCGCTGATTGAAGCTCTCTGTGTGAAAGGATGTGCCCTGGCTGATACATGTCTTCAATCCCAGTCACAAAGTGAAGTGGCTTCAATCAGATCAGTCAGTCAGAATGAGGATGAGGTAGATGACATATCCAAGAGTCTGACGGAAACGTTCCACGATGTCCAAAAGTGGATTGATCTCACTGACAGTAAAGTAAGTAATAGACTTGACTTTCGTCTTGTTGAGCCTTGTGTTTCGAACTATTTACTTTGCATGTTTCTAAACTTTACTAGCCTTTGCCCCATCCAACAATATTGTTTTCACTGAATCACTCCCAAGATTCTGGAGTCAGTCTGGACAACATTCTCAACCAGTTACCAGTGCATTTATGAATAATCCCAGGAATGAAAAAGTTTAGAAGAATGAGGGGGGAATCTCATTGAAGCTTATCAAATATTGAAAGGCTTAGATAGAGTGGATGTAGAAAGGATGTTTCCTATCGTGGGGGTGTCCCGGGCTAGAGGGAACAACCTCAGATAGAGGGATATTCATTTAGAACAGAGATTAGAAGGAATTTCTTTAGCCAGGGGGTGATGAATCTATGGGATTCGTTGTCACTGACAGCTGTGGTGACCGGAAATATATTTAAAGTGGAGGTTAATAGGTTTCTGGTTAGTAGGGGCATCAAAAGTTAGAGGGAGAAGGCAGAAGAATGGAATTGAGAGGGATAATAAATCAGCCATGATTCCCCTCCACTAGCCTGCAGCTCACCCTTGGGCAAGGTGTATAACCTGCTTAGCCCCCCAGTCAACGTCATGTGAAGCCAAGAGAGCAAGTGGTGAATGGTTATATGAGCAGCTGATAAATATCACATTCTGGTTATGCAACCAGTGAAGCCAGGTAGAAAATCTCTGAAGAGTATTAATAATGGTTGACGTCACCCATCTTGTAAAGACACTGCCCAGAAGAAAACGATGGCAAACCACTTCTGTAGAAAAATTTGCCAAGAACAGTCATGGTCACGGAGATGATGAGCACCTACGTCATATGACATGACACATAATGATGAAGGTGGAATGGAATGGTGTCAAAGGCCTAATTTTGTTCCTGTGTCTCATGATCTTACGGCATTCTTGTCTTGTTGTCAAGATCCAAAACTATCCATAAACCTGGTACAATTACAGTATTTCCTTAAAAAACGGAAAATTCCATATTCCCTTAAAGCATAGAATATTCCTGGATGTTAACATGTCTGTTGTTTTGGGCTCAGCACATAAATATAATCACAAGGAAGGCACACCAGTGTCTTTATTTTCTTTGGAGGTTAAAGACGTTCAGTTTGTCACTTAACATTTTTAACAAACTTCTACAAATGTACTGTTGAAAGTATCTGTTTGTATCATGACCTGGTACAGTAATTTGAATGTGCAGGAACATAAGAAACTGCAGAGGGTTGTGGACTTTGCCCAGTATGTGATGGGCACGTCCCTCCCTACCGTTCATAATATCTACGGGAGGTGTTGTAGGTCCTCACCATCAGGCTATGCCATCTTCTTGAAGCTTTCATTCAGCAGGACATACAGAAGCCTGAAGGCCCACTATCATGTTCAAGAACAGCTACTTCCTTCAACCATTTAGTTCTTGAACCAACCAGCACAACCCTAATCACTGTAGTTTAATAACATTATGACCACTTTGATTATTTTGTAATAAAATGTATTTTTTATTGTGTATAATTTATATTTTTCACTTCTGGATGCTGTTTTCCTGATGCTCTGTGCCTGTGATGCTGCTGTAAGTCAGTTTTTCATGGCACCTACTATTGAGGAAGCCATTTCTAAACTGGCTCACAGAGTAATCCCATTCCCCATTAATTTTTATAAAACCCATCCTTCCCCACTCCTCTCAATTCCCCCTACCACTCAGATACACTCCAGTGGCTAGTTAAGACCATAAGACATAAGAGTAGAATAAGGCCGTTCACACAATTAAACTACCAACCTGCACATGTTTGTAATGTACAAGGGGACTAGAAGAAATGGAAGTGCAGTCACGGAGAGAACATGCTTACAGTTCAACATTCAAGATTGTTTAATGTCATTTCTAGTACACAAGTGTAAAGGCAATCAAAATAATTGTTACTCCTGATCTAATGCAATAGAGAAAAAACAATAAGATGAAGTTGTTTGTTATGTCTCCCCTCTCGCTGTGAAATGGAGACATCTCTTTTTCCCTTATTAGGGAGAGAGGGAGCCTGTGGCATGTTGAATTACCGGGTGACCGAGTAGTCTTTGGGGTGCTGCAAGTCTGTGTCTTTATTGATGCTTTGCTGCTGCTTACACGTGGGAGGGGAGAGCTGGGAGGACTCTGAGATTCTAACATTTAACTGTCAATCATTCTTTGGGGCACTACTCTGCTTTTGTGGATGGTTACAAAGAAAAAGAACTTCAGGATGTATATTATACATTTCTCTGATCTTAAATGTACCTTTGAAACCTTTGAAGCACTATAATAATAATATTAAAACCAACAAATACAAATGCATAAGATAGCATATATACACAAATTGTATGTCCATAAAGTGATGTTGGACACAGGATGTCTGTACATAAGGTGACTGACAGGATATGATGAAATAGTGGTGTTGGGGGGAGTGTAAGGGTGGTTTAGTGGATGGAGGTGTTGTTCAGCCTTACTGCTTGGGGAAAGTAACTGTATTTGAGTCTGATGGTCCAGGCATGGATGCTACGTAGTCTCCTCGCTGATGGGAGTGAGACGGAGTCCTTGAGCAGCATGGTTGTTCCTAATGTGGATGCTACGTAGCCTCTTCCCTGATGGGAGCGCACCAATTGCAGTATGGCCACCTGTCTCCTAGATTTGGGCTGATCCATATCCAACCTCATTGTCCAAAGGTGTTATCAATTAGTTCGGCACATTGTGGGCTGAATGGCCTGTTCTATGTTTTATATTCTAATTCTGGTCTCTGTTAGACACAACCCCATCCCTAAACGTTCCACAGTCTTTTGAATGGATTTTCAGAATTCACTATCCTATATTCTGTTCACATTCAGTGAGGGGCACTGATGGAACATTGGTACTTTAATGTTGTCGACAGACTGTTGAGCCGTTTTATGATTTGTAGCATATTCTGGGTTACTGTAGCAACCATGCTGATTATTTTTGTGTATGTGCTAGGTTACCCTAGCAACATATACCTCCTTGGAGGCCAGAAGCATTTTATGTTTATGCAACATTACACTCAGTTTGGCAGTGCCCTTCCCATACATCAGATGCAGACAACGACACAGGAGAATCAGGCCTCACTGCATTTCATTTCCAATTGATGCTGCTGCTGTTCCTTAAACATTTACATACCTTCCTGACATACAGCTCACTGTATACAACTCTCTGCCCTGGAGACTGCATATGTGGAATTGTGTAAGATCAGTATAGCTAATGATTGATCAGACCACTGAGTTAGGTGGCATGGTAGTGTAATGGTTGGCATAATTCTATTACCAAGCAAGCAACCCGGGTTCAAATCCGCCACTGTCTGTAAGGAGTTACGTTCTCCTCTGCTAGCGTTTGCTTGTTTCACATTTTAAAAATATTCTTTTATCAAACATGGTCTCAAGGTAGTCTATTGTGACATATACATACTTTAACAATAAATTTAATTTGCACTCTTAATCTTTGAGGTGTAGTCTCAACAGAAATATACAAATTGTCAGAGGACTTCTTTACTGACAGTAACGGCCATCAGTTGTCTTCCTGGCTGCTTGCTCTATCTATGCATGTATTATATTCTTCTAAATACAACCAACTGCTTATGAAGTTCTTTGAGGGTGGCACAGTAGCGGTTAGCGTAATGCTCTAATAATTCCTGCAGATGTCTGTAAGGAGTTTGTACATTCTCTCCATGACTGGGTACTTCAGCTTCCTCTCACATTACAAAGACATATAGACAAGGATTAATTGGTCGTACAGCTGAAAGTGGGCAGCATGGGCTCGTTGGGCCAGAAATGTGCTGAATGAAAGAGACTTGATGGAATGGTATACAATACTGCACTTAACTGTATGTTTCGCTGTATATGTGACAAATAAAACTAATCTTTAAAAATTGTCTACAGCACAGAAACCAGCCTTTGATCTCAGCTGGTCTCTGCTGGTGTTTAGGCAGTGCACACACTTTTTCTCCCACACTTTACCCAGACCGTCAGCATAACTGTGTAACCTTTTCTCCCTTCTGGATTTGCATATTTCTCTTTAAATCTGTCTACAATACTTGTGTAGTCCAGTCTCCAGGCCTTGTAGCAAAATCAAACCAGAGTATACTGGAACAATCAGCAGTTCATCCGTGACCTGTCCAAAGAACAGGATTTGGTGTTTCAGGTCAAAGACCCTGCAATAGTCTACCCACGAGTGAAAATACGTCTTCTGTCAGCTTCTTATATTTAGAAATTCCAGGAGATGTGGGCACATATACCCTATGTTGAAACTGGCAAGCCATTTTGTTATCTGAGGCCACCACCAAGTTCACACAAGCTTCTTTTGTCTGACGCAAAAGTGTTCTAACCTCTTCAATCTTATTGGTATGGAAAACATCTAAATCCTGTTGTCAAGTATCCTTCCAAATCTAACACCTCCAAAGTCTAAACTCCAGATCATGGCACAGTCCTCAAGTTTAAATAATGCCTGCTTTTCCATTCTGTCCCTCTACAATCATTAGCTATGTTTCTTTGACTTTGTTAGCTTGTGTATTTCCCCAACTCTTAGAACATTGGACATAGGAGCAGAATTAGGCTATTCAGCCCATCGAGTCTGCTACATCATTCCATCATGGCTGACTTATTATTCCTCTCAACCCCATTCTCCTGCCTTCTCCCTGTAATGTTTGACACTCTGAATAATCAAGAACCTATCAACCTCTGCTTTAAATATACCCATTGATTTGGCCTCCACAGCTGTCCATAGCAATGACTTCCACAGATTCTCAATCCTCTGACTAAAGAACTTCCTCATTTCTGTTCTAAGGGACGGGTTTGTATTATAAGTCTGTGTCTCTTGATCCCAGACTCCCCCACTATAGGAAATATCCTCTCTGTGTCCACTTTATCAAGGTCTTTCAATATTCGATAGGTTTCAATGATATTCCCTCCCTTTCCCCCATTAGTCTAAACTCCAGTGAATATAGGGCCAAAGCCATCAAAAGCTGATATGTAACTCTTTCATTCCTAGAATCACTCTTGTGAGCATCCTCTAGACTCTCTCCAATGCCAGCACGTCTTTGAGATAGAGGCCTAAACTGCTCACAGTTCTCAGTTGCAGTCTGACTAATGCCTTATAAATCCTTAGCATTGCATTGTTGCTCTGTTATTCTAGCCCTCTGAAAATAAATGCTACCACCATATGGCCTTCCTGAACACCGACTCAACCTGAAAAAGGGCAGCTGGTACTAGTGGGTTGGATGTCTTTAGTCAGCATTGACTAGTTGCGCTGAAGGTCCTATTTCTATTCTGCATTACCCTGTTCCAATGTCATCAAATTGGGTTCACAGGTCATTTATTTTGTTGCTGCTGGAGGCAATTTGCATTGTGTGAATTGGCAGTGGGCCTCCAGTGATATAGCAGTGACTTGTCAAGATTCAGGACTCAGCAATGTCATTCCCAGTACATATACATAAAGGAGAACAAAATAATTGTTACTATGGAACTGGTGCAGCACAAAAAAAGCACAATATTCATTAAAAATACCATAATAATTTAAAAAACACAATCACTATCAATACATAAGAGAGCCTACATTGATTGTATGTCCATCAAGTAACGCTAGGCACAAGTGTGTCTGTGGAAATGATGAAGAAGTAGTGGTTAGAGGTGGGTTAGTGGATGGAGGTGTTGATCAGCCTTAATGCTTGGGGAAAGTAACTGGTTTAGAGTCTGGTGTTCTATGTGTAGACTGCATTGCCTCCAGCCTGATGGGTGTGGGACAAACAGTCCATGAGCAGGGTAACATCCTTTGTGATGTTACTGGCCCCTTTCTGGCATCTTTCTGTACATATGTCCTTGATGACGTGTATGCTGGTGCCAGTGATGCATTGGGCAGTTTTGACTTCCTGTCTTAGAGCCTTACTGTCATTAATGGGAGTCCTTGTGCAGAACACCCTAAAGTTTAACCTGCAGGTTGAGTTGGTGGTGAGGAAGGCAAATGTAATGTTAGCATTCATTTCAAGAGGTCTACAATATAAGAACAGAGATGTTATGCTGAGGATCTATAAGGCACTGGTGAGGCCTCACCTTGAGTATTGTGAACAGTTTTGGGCTCCTCAGCTAAGGAATAATGTGCTGGCATTGGAGAAGGTTCAGAGGAGGTTCACAAGGATAATTCCGGGAATGAAAGGGTTATCATACATTGGTCTGTACTCATTGGAATGTAGAAGGATGAGGGGTATCTCATTGAAACTTTTTGAATGTTGTAAGGCCTAGACAGAGTAGATGTGAAAAGGATGTTTCCCATGGTGGGAGAGTCTAGGCTCCGGATAGAAGAGCGTCCAGTTAAAACAGAGCCATGGAGAAATTTATTTAGCCAGAGGGTGGTGAATTTGTGGAATTTATTACCACAGGCAGCTGTGGAGGCCAGGTCATTGGGTATATTTAAGGCGGAGATTGATAAGTTCTTGATTAGACATGGCATCAAAAGTTACGGCGAGAATGCCAGGGAGTGGGGCTGAGGAGGGGTAGAAGAGGATCAGCCACAATTGAAAGGCAGAGCAGACTGACTGGGTCAGTTGCCTAATTTTGCTCATATGTCTTATGGTCATAGTGCATTTTCAGTACCACGCAGGATGCAGCTTGTCCGGATGCTCTCTGCTGTATATCCGCAGAATGATGTGCAAGGCCCAGCTATCTTCAGCCGCCTCCTCATTATTGTGAAGCATCCTGAGCGGCCAAAGGTACAATAGAAATGCAGCTTCTTCCCTCTGTCCCACTTCTTGCCCTAGGGTGTTTGAATAAGTCTCCCTGTGGCACAGCAGAAGCTGTTAAATGGTAACTTATTACCTTCTGTGTTTGTGGAATCTTTGTGTAAAGAGTTGCAGTAGCTTGATTTCATGGTGCATAATAACGTAACAAATAGAACAAGTGTAGACCATTCAGCATCTTACACCTGCCCCACCACTCAATGACATCAAGGCTCATCTTAAGGCAGCACAGCAGCGTAATGGTTAGCATGGCGCTATTACAGCTCAGGGCATCGGAGTTCAGAGCTCAATCCCAGCGCAGTCTGTAACAAGTTTGTACGTTCTCTCAGCGATTACGTTGGTTTCCTACAGGTGCACTGGTTTCCTCCCACAGTCCAAAGGCGTACCAGCTAGTAGGTTAAGGCTCAGGTTAAATTGTTGGCTAAGACTAACTGCCGATGAAACATCAACCGTTTCAACTTCACCACCCCTCTCTCCAATTCCAACCTCACCATCAGACCTGCAGATAAGGGGGTGCTATAGTAGACTGGCAGACCGACCTCTACTTTGCTGAGGCCGAGCGACATCTATCTGACAGCTCCTTTTATTTACCCCTCGAACAGGATCCCATTAAGGAACACAGGGCCATTGACTCCCACACCATCACTGACCTTAATAATTCTGAGGATCACCCATCCACTGCAGCAACATCATAGTTCCTTCACCCCACACCTCCCATTTCTACTTCCTACCCAAGATCAACAAACCTGTGTGTCCAAGTAGACCCATTGTTTCAGCTTGTTCCTGCCCCACTGAATTTATATCTGCATACCTTGACTCAGCTTTATCCCCTCCTGATTCAGTCCCTTCCCACGTACATTCATGACACCTCACACACTTTTTATTTTTTTAAAACTTTTTTTTATTGTTTTCAAATAATTACAGAATAAAAGTGTGTGAAAAAGAAAATATGTGTTACCCATCCCCCCTCCCCCCTAACATCCCTATTGAAAGAAAAAAGAAAGAAAAAAAAAGGAATGCCTGGATATTAGAAGATCCCCACATGCTCCACGGAGTTCGTAATAACTTTAGTATATATATTTATTTCTTTCCCCAAGTAACCAATTATTTCATCTTCGGAGCGCCTATATATTTAATCCTGTCTTTTGTAAATAGGGGCGCCAAATTTTCAAAAATGTTTCATATTTATCTCTTAAATGATAAGTAATTTTTTCAAGTGGAATACAGCCATAAATTTCTTTCTTCCAACAATCTATACTTAAATATGTATCCGATTTCCAAGTAACTGCAATAGCTTTTTTGGCTACTGCCAATGCAATTTTTATAAATTCTTTCTGATATTTATTCAATTTGGATATCGGTTTTGTCCCTTCAATATCACCTAGTAAAAGTAATATTGGATTATGTGGAAGTTGTATTCCAATAATTTGTTCCAATAAAACTCTTAAATTTGTCCAAAAAGGTTGAATTTTAGAACAAGACCAAGTAGAATGTAAAAAAGTACCAATTTCTTGGTTACATCGGAAACACTGATCAGATAAATTTGGGTTCAATTTATTTATTTTTTGTGGTGTAATATATAGTTGATGTAAAAAATTGTATTGCACTAATCTTAATCGGACATTTATTGTATTTGTCATACTCTCAAGACATAGTCTTGACCAATTTTTTCTTCAATTTTAATATTCAAATCACTTTCCCATTTTTGTCTTGACTTATGGACTCCTTGTTTAATTGCCTGTTTTTGAATCAAATTATACATACAAGAGATAAATTTTTTAGTCTTTCCTTTTTGAATTAAAGTTTCTATTTCATTGGGTTTCGGTAATAACATTGTTTGACCTAACTTTTCTCTTAAATAAGCCCTTAGTTGAAAGTAACAAAAAAGAGTGTTGTTTAATACTTTATATTTATTCTTTAATTGATCGAATGACATTAATATACCTCCTTCAAAACAATCTCCTATATATCTAATCCCTTTTTGAAACCAATTATATAAAAGTTGATTATCCATTGTAAAAGGAATAAGTCTATTTTGAATTAAAGATGTCTTTGCTAATAAGGATTTCTTTGACTCATCATCAACATTTATCTTATTCCATAAATCAATCAAATGTTTTAATATAGGAGATTCTTTCTTTTCCCGTATCCATTTAGATTCCCATTTATATATAAAGTCTTCTGGTGTGTTTTCTCCTATTTTATCTAGTTCTATTCTGATCCATGCCGGTTTATCTTTCTCAAAAAAAATGCAATAAATCTAAGTTGGTTTGCTTTATAATAATTCTTAAAATTTGGAAGTTGTAACCCTCCGAACTCAAATTTCCATGTCAATTTTTCCAACGATATTCTTGACATCTTACCTTTCCAAAGAAACTTCCTCACATATTTATTCAGCTCTTGAAAAAACTTCTGGGGTAATTGTATTGGTAGTGATTGAAATAAGTATTGTAATCTAGGGAATATATTCATTTTTATGGTATTTACTCTACCTACTAATGTTATTGTTAATACCATCCATTTATCAAGATCTTCTTGAATTTTTTTCAATAGTGGTAAATAATTTAATTTGTATAAGTTCTTTATGTCATTATCAACTCTTATACCTAAATATTTTATACCATTTGCCGGCCATCTAAATTGGGTTATTAATCGACATTGATTATAATCTCCTTTAGTAAGAGGTAAAATTTCACTTTTATCCCAATTTATTTTATAACCTGATATTTTCCCATATTCTTCTAATCTATAGGATAATTTACGCAACGAGTGCAATGGGTTTGTTAGATAAAGCAGAACATCATCAGCAAATAAGTTAATCTTGTATTCTTCCTGATTAACTCTGAAACCCTTAATATCTGGGTCCATTCTAATCAATTCAGCTAATGGCTCTATCGCCAACACAAATAAAGCAGGTGATAATGGACAACCTTGCCTAGTTGACCTTGTTAACTGAAATGGTGTTGAAATTTGACCATTTGTCACTACTTTAGCTTTGGGATTAGTATTTAAGGTTTTAATCCATTTTATAAAAGATACTCCTAATCCATATTTTTCCAATACCTTAAATAAAAAATCCCATTCCAATCTAGCAAATGCTTTTTCTGCATCTAAAGCAACTGCCACGCTCATTTCCTCCCTCTTCTGCGCTAAATGAATTATACTAAATAAGCGAGTTACATTATCTGCTGATTGTCTATTTTTAATAAATCCTGTTTGATCCATATGTACTAATTTTGGTAAGCATTTAGATAATCTATTAGATAAGATTTTTGCTATTATTTTATAATCAGTGTTTAATAAAGAAATAAGTCTATATGATGATGGCTTTAAAAGATCTCTATCTTTTTTTGGCAATACTATTAAAATAGCTGTCGAAAAAGATTCTGGAAGTTTATGCGTTCTTTCCGCTTGGTGTATTAACTCCATAAAAGGAGGAATTAATAAATCTTTAAACTTTTTATAGAATTCAGGCGGAAAACCATCTTCTCCTGGAGATTTATTACTTTGAAGTGATCCTAGGGCTTCTTCGACCTCTTTCAATGTAAAAGGCATATCTAATCCCTTCTGTTCTTCCGTATTTAATTTTGGAAGAGTTATTTGTGATAAAAACCTTTCTATCTTGGCATTGTCATTTTGTGATTCTGATTTATACAACTCAGAATAAAAATTCTTAAAAGCTTCATTAATTTCTAAAGGTTTATAAGTAATTTTATTTACTCTTGTTCGAATTGCATTTATTGTTTTAGAAGTCTGATCTGTTTTTAACTGCCATGCAAGAACCTTATGTGATCTTTCACCTAGTTCATAATATCTTTGTTTAGTTCTCATAATTGCTTTTTCTGTTCGATATGTTTGGAGTGTATTATATTGTAACTTCTTGTTAATAAGTTGTCTTCGTTTTTCTTCTGTCATATTTCTTTGGGATTCTTTTTCTAATTTTGTAATCTCTTTTTCCAATTGATCTATTTCTATCATATATTCCTTCTTAATTTTAGAAGTATAACTTATTATCTGACCTCTCAAGTATGCCTTCATTGCTTCCCACACTATAAATTTATCATCAACTGAATGTGAATTTATATCTAAAAAGAACTGAATCTGTTTTTTCATAAAATCACAAAAATCTTGACGTTTTAATAATATTGAATTAAATCTCCACCTATAAATTGATTCCTCTTTATCTATCATTATCATTGTCATTATTAAAGGAGAATGGTCTGACAATATTCTTGCTTTATATTCCACATTTTTCACTCTATCTTGAATATTTGTTGATAATAGGAAAAAATCTATCCTTGAATATGTTTTATGTCTATTTGAATAAAATGAATAATCTCTTTCTTTTGGATTAATTCTTCTCCATATATCAATCAAATTTAAGTCTTTCATCAATGATAGAGTTAATTTTACTGCTTTTGATTTTGTAACAACCTTTGTTGATCTATCTAAAACTGGGTCTAGACAAAAATTAAAATCTCCACCTATTAATATTTTATCATGTGCGTTAGCCAAATTCAAAAAGACCTCCTGTATGAATTTTACATCATTTTCATTTGGTGCATAAATGTTCATAAGGGTCCATAGTTCTGAAAAAATTTGACAGTGTATAATTAGATATCTCCCCGCCGAATCAATTAATACGTTTTGTATTTTAATTGGTAAATTTTTGTTAACCAAAATTGCAACTCCTCTCGCCTTTGAATTAAATGAAGCTGCAATAACATTTCCCATCCAGTCTCTTTTTAATTTCTGATGTTCTATGTCTGTTAAATGAGTTTCTTGTAAAAAGGCTATATCTGTTTTCATTTTTTTAATATATGTTAAAATTCTTTTTCTTTTTACTGGCCCATTAAGCCCATTAACATTAAAACTTTAAAAATTCAGTAGATTAGTCATTATTATTTTTTAATTATATTACTCCAATCTGTAATAATACCTAATCTTTCAACTTTCGTGGTATCCTGGGAAATCTTTATAAAAATCTCCATGTTGTTATGTGTGTCCCCACCAATCATCCAGGCAAAAAGATAGAAGAAAAATAGAATATAAAGAAAAAAACAAAATACCCCCCTACTAATGTTGTGGAAAAAAAACACAACATTGCCCCCCTCTGTTGTACGGGTCATGGCAACCGCCATGATTACACACGTGAATCCCGTAGTAACCGATCCAAAGCTCCCCAGCCCCCCCGCAACATAAAAAAGTATATGTATAAGAAGAGAAAAAAAATACTATTCTCATTTAGTATTTCTAAAATTTTGCTTTTCTCTTCTATAATATCCATAAATGTCCATCACTTCTGTTCGTTGACTCTATCTTCATCTTTAATCCATTACGTTTGGAAGCCTCTATGTGTAATTAGCCAATAGATTAAAGTTTTTGTACGAACTCCTCCGCTTTTCGATAATTGGAAAAAAAAAATTTTCCCTCCTCCAAAAAAATTATCAGTGTTGCTGGATGACGCATTGTAAATTTATAACCCTTTTCCCATAAGGCTTTTTTCGCTGGGTTAAATTCCTTCTTTCTCTTCAACAGGTTGTAACTTATATCAGGATAAAAAAGAACTGGTTTCCCTTCTATCATCAATGGCCCGTTTCTATTTTTGGCACTTTGGGCAGCCGCCTTCAGGATCTTTTCTTTGTCTTGGTATCTTAAGCATTTTATCAAAATTGATCGTGGGTTTTGATCAACTCGAGGTCTTGACCTTAAGGATCTATGAGCCCTTTCAATCTCGATTGGAGTTTCTCTTTCCATTTCCAATTTTTCAGGGATCCATTTTTGAAAAAAATTTATTGGATCTTCTCCTTCTATATCTTAAGTCCAACAATTTTAATATTATTTCGTCTACTGAAATTTTCAAGCTTATCAATTTTTTCCATAAATTGTTTTCTTTCTGATGTCCAAGCAGTATTTTCATTTTCCATTTTGTCCATTCTTTCAACCATGTCTTCCGTTTTAATTTCCAAGTCCATAATTTTCTTTCCCATTTTTTCCTGTCTCTTTGTCATTTTATCAAGCATAATCTCCATATTTGTCCTTTTTTTTTGAGTACTTTTTGATTACTTTTAATTACTTTTAATGTGTCTAATTTACGCATTATTTGCCTCAAAGTCTTTTCTATATTTCCAAAAGAACTTTTATCTCCCTCTTCGTCTGATCTTTCTGGAAGATCTGACTCTCCCTCCGATTCGCTATCACTTTCAGTTGCAGTGGTAGCTGGGCTTTGTAGTTCTTGTTGCTCCCGTTTGCGCATGCTCCATCCTTCACGTTTGCGCAGTTCACGATGGTCTTTTCCTTTAGAAATGGCCGATGTTGCCGCAGTTTCCCGTTCCGTATCGCCGGTGGTATAATGTACCTGAGACAGTGGTTCCTCGGTAGACGTGGGCCTTGTTCCTGTTCCAACTTGCGTAGTCTTCCCGGTATTAGTTTTCATCATCTTCTTTCCTCGAGGCATAGTTTGACACAATCCGGAGTAGTTTATAAGTAACTTTTAGAAAGTATTGACTAACTTTTCTTCATTTAAACATTAATTTATTAACTTTTTACGGGAGAGCTGGGTTCCAGCGTCTCGATCCTACGTCATCACGTGACATCCCCCCCACCTCACACACTTTTGATCTTTTCAATAATTTCAAGTTCCTTGGGCCAAAGCATCTTATTTTCAGCATGGATATCCAGTTCCCATCCCCCACCAGGAAGACCTCAAAGCTCTCCATTTCTTTCTGAACTCTGGACCCAACCAGTTTCCCTTCACTACCACTTTCCTCCATCTAGTGGAATGTGCTTATTCTCATAAGAGGGCATAACTCACCATATGCCCTCTTAACAACACAGTCAAGGTGCACAGCAGCTTTGAATGTCCTATGGAGATTGGCCCCAAGATCTCACTGATTCTCCACACTGCTAAGAGTATTATCATTAATATTATATTCTGTCTTCAAATTTGACCTACCAAAATGAACTTGTAAAAAAGCTATCCCCTTCTCTCAATTCCTCCGTCTCCGCTACATCTGCTCTCAGGATGAGGCTTCTCATTCCAGAACAAAGGAGATGTCCTCCTTCTTCAAAGAAAGGGGCTTCCCTTCCTCCACCATCAACGCTGCTCTCAACCGCATCTCTTCTTTTTTGCGCATGTCTGCCCTCACCCCATCCTCCTGCCACCCACCAGTGTTAGGGTTCCTCTTGTCCTCACCTACCACCCCACCAGCCTTCGCGTCCAGCACATAATTTTCCGTAACTTCTGCCATCTCCAATGGAATCCCACCACCAAGCACATCTTCCTCAATTCCCAATTTCCCCAATCCCTCTTCCCCAATTTCTGCATTCTGCAAGGATTGCTCCCTATACAGTTTTCTTGTCCATTCATTCTTCCCCACTGATCGCTCTCCTGGCACTTATCCTTGCAAGCGGAACAAATGCTACACCTGCCCCAACACCTCCTCCCTCACTACCATTCAAGGCCCCAAACAGTCCTTCCAGGTGAGGCGACACCTCACCTGTGAGTCTGTAGGGGTCATCTACTGTATCTGGTGTGGCCTCTTGTATATCGGTGAGACCAGACATAGATTAGGAGACTGCTTCACCGAACACCTATGCTCTGTCTGCCAGAAAAAGCAGGATCTCCCAGTGGCCACCCATTTTAATTCCACTTTCCATTCCCATTCCAACATGTCCATGCATGGCCTCCTCTACTGTCACAATGAGGCCCAACCCAGGTTGGAAGAGCAACACCGTATATTCTGTCTGGGTAGCCTGCAACCTGATGGCAGGAACATCAATTTCTTGAACTTCTGGTAATGGCCCCCCTCCCCCTCAATCTCTATTCCCCATCCACTTCTCCCTCTCCCACCATATCTCCTTGCCTGATCATCGCCTCCCTCTGGTACTCCTCCCCCTTTTCTTGCTTCTATGGCCTTCTGTCCTCTCCTATCAGTTTCCCCCTTCTCCAGCCCTGTATTTCTTTCACCAACTAACTTCCCAGCTCTTTACTTCACCCCTCCCACTCCCAGTTTCACCTATCACCTTGTGTTTCTTCCTCCTCTCCCCTCACCTTCTAACTCTGACTCCTCATCTTGTTATCAACAGTCCTGCTGGAGGGTCTCTGTCTGAAACGTCAGCTGTACTCTTTTCCATAGATGCTGCCTGACCTGCTGAATTTCTCCAGCATTTTGTGTGTGTTGCTTGGATTTCTCTTGTTTGTGGTTAAATCATTGAGCTGCTTGTGCAATGGCTCCAAGGGCCAGAAAGGCCTGTTCCTCACTGTAACTCTGCTAGCTTATCCTTGTGTGTGTTGGTTAATACAAATGACACATTTCACTGTACATATGATAAATACATGAAGCTGAATCTATCTTCTTCATTTATGTGTCTATCTAGTTACCCCTAAAACTTAGAGATTGTATCTGATTTCACCATCTCTTCCGGCAGTGAGATCCAGATATCAACCCCTCTCTGTGGGGTGGGGAAAGTTTTCCCTTCAAATTCCCTTTCAAGTTCCTTCCACCTATCCTCATGATGGTCTTTGTTGCCCTCCAAGCCTTTTGTCTGTCCTGGACAGAAAAAAGTGCCCTCAAATTGGAGTTGAACAGTTAACAGCCTGAATTTAGCACACTGTAGCAACTCCTTGTAATACCTTGTTTTGATATCCCTGCCATGGGGAGAAAAGGTTTAGACAGTTGTCCCTATGTCTGCCTCTTGTATTTTTGTGTACTTTGTGGAACCGATTCCATACTCGGCAAACTCACTCTAAAACACATGTTGACAGTAATATTTATTCACTTATTTAGTATTATAATTTACTTATTATTTACTTATTGTTATGTAATTATTTATGGTTTCATATTGCTATATTTCTACACTATTCTTGGTTGGTGCGACTGTAACGAAACCCAATTTCCCTCGGGATCAATAAAGTATGTCTGTCTGTCTGTCTGTCTTGTAATTCTTTTTGTATTTACACAGTTTTTCATCTTCTGCACATTGATTGCCAGTCTTTTCTGAGTATAATTGTTCATTGATTCTATTGTATTTCTTTGTTTCACTGTGAGTGTCTGCAAGGAAATGAATCTCAGGGTAGTACCTGGTGGCATTCATGTCTCTCCTTAAGTCCATCACCCCTGCTGGGGCATAAGCCACCGATGGCAGTTTGGCAGAATTCTCTGTTCTGGACTGAAGGCTGATCAGTCCTGTGGCTTCTGATTTCAGTATATCTTATAGACAATTTCCCTCGGGATCAATAAAGTATGTCTATCTGTCTGTCAAATCCTCTCTCAGGGATGAGGTCTTTGGAGCTTCTACTGTTATATCTGTTGCTCTGGGTTTTTACAAGATGGAGTTGTTAGCCCCATGCCCAACCCTCCTCCTTTTGCACACAGGCTTCAAAGTTCAAAGTAAATTTTATTATTAAAGCTCATATATGTCACCACATACACCCTGAGATTCATTTTTCTGCTGGTATACTGAGCAAATCTATAGAGTAGTAACTATAACAGAATCACAAATCATGCAAACGAAAAAAAACAAACAAGACACAGCACATGAATGGCAGTGTCCTCAAAAGTGAGACCACAGGCACAGAGCCAATGAGTGCTACAGCCAGTCCAGGAGTCAATGGCTGCAGGTCACAGCCAGGTTCAGTGCTGAGACGAGTGCTGATGGCTGCAGACTTTAACTACAGGGTTAGTTCAGCTCTGAAGTGTGTAAAGCTTCACAAATTAGTGAGCTGACCACCAGTTCACCCTCTGCTCTTGACCTTGACGCCTGAATCTTTTTAATCTGGAAGAGAATGTTTAAGGGGAGGATGTATTATTGGGGAATGCATTCCTTTCGGGTGGATTTGTGAAGTACTGTTGGTGTTTTCATAGTGCACCTTTCTGTTTCCAGGCACTGACTTTTGCATATAAGCATGCATTGGTGAAGCAGCATTTTGGACGCGCATTGAAGTTTGCTACAAAAATTGTTGAGAATAAGCCAAGCCAAGAGAACTGGAACAACTGTATTCAGGTTAGTGCAAACATCCTTTGCTCACAAGTGAGGAAAGATGAGCTGATCCAAGCTGCCCTCACGTAGTACAGCTAAACATGCACTCCCCACGGACAGGGTGGTGCCTGGCTCCCCGTCTCATGAAGAGACTCTGAAGTTGGGATTGCCTGAAATATTGACTGTTTATTACCCTCCTTAGATGCTGTATGACTTGCTATGTTCCTCCAGCATTTTGTGTGTGTTGTTCTGAATTTCCAGCATCTGCAGAGTCTCTTGTGGTTTATCACCTTGAATGATTCCTGGAATTAAAGGGTTAATCTATGGGAGAGTGAGGGAGAGGTGTGGGATGGAGAGATTTGGCTGGAGGGAAATGCTTGTATGCAACTACCAGCTACTACATGTGGAGAAATTACCCAAGCCCTGTGCTTCACTGTGGAATGATGGACTGAGCTATTTCACAGATACCAGCCTGGTCAGAGTGTCATAGAAATGGGCCCTTTGGCCCATCTAGTTCATGCCAAAACATTAACCTGCCCAGTTCCATCAACCTGCATCTGGATCATAGCCCTCCAGACCCCTCACTCTGCTCTCAGTGTTCCCGGTACTCAGACATCAACACGGGATGATAGGTAGTTTCACACAAGACCACAAGCATGTTTTTTTCATGCAGCCAGTTCTATAAGTGTTTGAGTTGGATTTCATTTATTGTTTCTGACTTTACTGGAAGTTGCAGTGAATTGAGACAATTCCTCTTGTCTCTCCTATCAGATTCCTTCATCTCCACCTTTTCCACCTATCACCTCCCAGTTTCTCACTTCATCCCCACCCTCTCCCACCCACCTGACTTCACCTATCACCTTCTAGTTTGTATTCCTGCCCCTTCTTTCATCTTCTTATTCTGGCATCATTCTTTTCCAGTCCTAATGAAGGATCTCTGCCTGAAAAATTGACCGTTTATTCATTTCCTGACTGACCTGCTGAATTCCACCAGCATGTTGTGTGTGGTGCTCTGGATTCTCAGCATTAGTGCCTTGGTAGCATAATGGTGAGCACAATGCTATTACTGCTCGGGGCATCAGAGTTCGGAGATCAATCCCAGCATCCCCTTTAACGAGTCTCTGAGCGTCCAGATTTTCTCTGGGTGCTCTGGTTTTCTCCCACAGTCCAAAGACACACCAGTTAGCAGGTTAATTGATCATTGTAAATTGTCCCAAGATTCGGTTAGGGTTAAATCGGGGTTGTCCATGGTTGCTGGGTGGTGTGGCTTAAATGGCTGGAAGGGCCAATTCCACACTGTGTCTATAAGTAAATAAGTAAATGGATATCTGCAGAATCTCTTTAAGTTTATGAATTGAGATGATGATTGTATCAACTAACGTGTTTTCTCTTACAGTTGATGAAGTCCCTGGGTTGGGAGCACTGTGCCTCTCTGTGTGAGAATTCTCTGCTGGTGATGTACCCTCCGGATTATGTTCCCTTTTAAATCATATCTATGGAGTGAAGAATATCGAATGCTTATTTAATCAGGATTGGTTCGTGAGGACCCAGACGGATGATTGGAGTGAACTTTTACGTTTGGATTATTTTCATATGTTGCCTTTTTTAAAAAAATTATTGGACTATGGTGGAATCCACAAGTTAATTGTGTGTGGCTGGTGTTAGGAAATCTTCAGGTTTTGTTTGCCAGCTATTGAGGAATCTTCTCCCATTGTGACATTGCCCAGGTTGTGTTTCGGAAAAGGCAGGGCGCTCCTTCAGGTTTGTCGGAATTCCATCACCATCCAACATCCTTCCTTCAATCCCAGTAGATTTCTCCATGTCTACCTATGTCAATCTGACAATTTCCCTTCGGCATTGGCAGTTGTTGAGAGAATGTTTCTCCTGTCCAACATATACAACATGCTGGAGGAACTTGGCAGGTCAGACATCATCTATGGAAATAAATTAAGAGTCAACATTTCAGATCGAGACCCTTCTTCAGGACTGGCAAATGAGGGGGAGGGGCAGGAGTACAAGCTGGGTGTGTGGGTAGAAGAGGGGAGATGAAGTAAGTATCAGAATCAGGTTTAATATCGCTGGTGTATGTCATGAAATTTGTTTTGTGCCAGCAGTAAATGTAATACATAAAAATTAAAAATATAAATTACAATAAGAAATACAAACAAAGCAAAAAAATAGTGAGCTAGTGGACATAGATTCGTTGTCCGTTCAGAAATCTGAGGGTAAGAACCTGTTACTGAAGTGTCGAGTGTGTGTCTTCAGGCTCCTGTATCTCCACCTTAATTGTAGCAATGAGAAGAGGGCATGTCCTGGGTCAACTGTGTATTCCCCCTCAATAGATGCTGCTAATCTGCTGAGTTCCTCAGTATCTTGTGTTGTTCCCTGTGTTCTGCCCTTGTGAACAGATATGTTGAAAACTCCCCAACCCCACAAACCCCTGAATGAACCATAATAATATAACTGTTTCCACTGCCTCACTCCAGAACTTCAGGTAGGTGTATGTGGCCCTGAGTCACTTTTGTGCCCTGATGTGACCTCTACTTCCTGTGCAACGTTGCATCTGCCCAGCAGATATACTGGTGGTATTACTCAGCAGGTCAATCAGCATCTGCAGGGGAGGAATTGTTAATGTTTCAGATCGAAACCCTGCATCAAGACTGTCCTCAGGACTTGTAATTTCTTCCAACCTCCATCCCCTGCAGCAGACCCCACAGATGCTGCTCAACCCACTGAGTTCCAAACACAAATTGTGTGCAGCCTCAGATTCCAGCTTCTGTAATCTCCTATGTCTTCACTGTTTTTTGGCCACATTCTCCTGGAAACCATGGTTGCATAATGCTGAAACAGCAGGGGTGTCAGAGTTTGGAGTTCAATTCTGGTGTCCTCTGTAAGGAGTCTGTACATCCTCCCTATGTCCATAGATGTACTGGTTTGTAGGGTAATTTGCCATTGTAAATTGTCTTGTGATAAGTCTAGGATGAAATAAATGGATTGCTGGGCACTGCGGTTTGTTGGGGCAGAATGGCCTATTCCACTGTATCTCTGAATTTAAAAAAAAGAATTATCAAGGTAAACGTCATCATGAAGCTAAGACTGATGTGAAGACACAGCCTTTCCCTGCTTCCCCAGTTGGGTCTATATCTGACTCCGGAACCAGGGCAGCAATGGTTGAGTCATATCTTTGAGAACATCCAGCAAAGTACTCAGCACAGAACCACAACTGTCACCTCCACCAATAACCATTTCACCCACAGGAAAAACAGACCCATTAAATTGTCAACCACTGTAGTGTGAATTGTGCTGTTGCCCCAAATTCTGCAGGAAGTTTCCTTGTTCTGTTGTCCCATAGTTGTCAGAACTTTGGTCTTCCTGCTCACCAAAATAACTCTCCCCTCCAGCTACCCTCTTCTCCCAGTCTCCCTCCCCTTTCCAGCTTCTCTCGCGTTTGATGAGACATAGGGATTTACAAACATTTGAGACTCTAGTCGAAATAGCCTGGCTGAGACAAACGGAACTAAGTAGCCTGAGACAATCCATTAGCTGGTAAAAAGCAACATTAGTCTGTCATGGAAATGGATAAATATTTTTACGTTGCTTTTGTTGTGCAATGCAGGTTTTAATATGAAATAATTTCAGCTGTTATTTATATAAATGCTGTTTAATTATATCTAGGACTGCATGTTGTTGCTTTCCACGTGATCGTTACTTCAAAACAAGAAAAATATATTCTTTATACCGCGCAGGGGAAGAAGGAATATCCCCATTGTGCCTTCAGATGTGGAGCAGCCTTTTGTAGATGCATATCAGTGTTTATCGACGAATGATCAGTGTGCTAGTTAATGACTGGTGGGTCTCATTTCTTACCAGTGAAGGAATTGTGTTGCCCTGTGACATTAAGGAAAGAAGACTACTTCATATAAGCCTCCTGACAATTGTGATTATGCATTCTGCAAAAATTATTAAATATTCCAACCAAATAAATCATAAGTTGTTTAACAGATGAGCGATTTTATGTTTCTGTTCTCTGGAAATGAAGATTCATAGAAAGCACTGCTTGGATTGCAAGAGGTTTGCAGACCCATAGTTCTCTGAAAGTGGTATCACAGGTTGATAGGGTCATAAAGAGGCCTTTTGTCACTTTGGCCTTTATAACTCAAGAGTATTGAGCACAGGAGTTGGGAGTTCCGTTGAAGTTGTATGAGGCGTTGATGGTGCTTAATTTGGAGTATTGTTTGCAATTCTGGTCACCGAAGTGAAAGTATCAATAAGATTGAAAGACTACAGAGAAAATTTACCAGGATTTAGTCAGGACTTGAGGACCTGAGTTACAGGGATGGATTGAATAAGTTAGAACTTTATTCCCTGGAACACAGACATGAGGGGAGATTTCTTAGGGGTGTACAAAATTGAGGGGTATAGGTAGGGTAAATGCAAGCAGGCTTTTTCCACTGAGGTTGGGTAAGACTACAACTAGAGGTCATGGGTTAAAGGTGAAATTTTTACAAAAAACATGAGAGGAAATTCCTCATTCAAAGGGTGGTGAGAGTAGAATGAACTGCCAGTGGAAGTGGTAGATGTAGGTTTAGTTTCAACATTTAAGAGAAATTGGGATAGGTACATAGATGGGAGTGGTATGGACATGTACCAATAGGTCTAGGGCAGAATAATGGTTCGGCACAGCCAAGCTAGCCAGTTTCTGTGCAATAGTGCTCTATGAGAGTCTGTGGAAAGAACTGCCCAATTGTTGTTGCCATGTCCAAGGCAGCTCCACTGTCTTCTAAAGGTGATGCTTTCCAAATCGCAACCCTTTGATATTTTTAATTGAAGTTTTGCCTCTGGTTCTACTGCAATATTAGGTTTGGAGGGATGGCTTAGGGGGAAAAAATGGGGAGTTGGCGATTTTAGGGACAGGGATAGAGTGAGTTAAAGGTAGGGGACACTAATGAAGAGTCAGGGACAGGAGCGATAGACATGCCTGTTTCTGTACTGATTTGAATTCTGAGTATGACTAGCTATCATTTGTAGGCAGGCTTATAATCGTGTTGCCTTCTCTTCTGAAGCATTTTCTCAAGAGCCTTTACAAAGGCTGTTAAACACATCACTCGCACTGTGCTTTTCAACCCTCCCAGTCTGTTTTCGGTTCAACGATGGTCCCTTAATCTTGGTTTTGACCCCTCTTTTAAGCTAACAGCCCTTTTGGGAAGTGAACTCCAGTGATAATCTCTCTCTGGCCACAGCAGAATATCCCAGCAATGCAGAGAGTATGAAGCACGAGAGAATGGCTAGAACTTGCGGACATACCACGAGGGTAGAGTGATTGACCTGCTCCTTCTGCTGAAGTCGGACAAAGTGCACAACCTCTACATGTTCTGATACTGATTGGGCTTCACTGACTTAACAACAATGGCATTATCAACTCAAGCACCGTTAGTTCTTCAGTGTCCTGAAGCAGTTGACTGCAACAAGCTAGTGACTGTTCATTCCCCTTCAGAGATGCTGCGTATGTTGCTCCGCATTTCCAACATCTACAGAATCTCTTGTGTGTATGATTTGCTGCTCTGCAGTGAAGTCTCTTTGAGGTATGCCTGCCCTGAAAACATTTAATTAGACCATAAGACAGACACACAAAATTAGGCCAGTTGGCCCATCGAGTCTGCTCCGCCATTCAATCATGGCTGATCCATTTTTCCCCTCCTCATCCCTATTCCGCGGCCTTATCAAAACAAGGTGCTCGAAGGAGTTGTTACAGTGTGCAAAGTTCAGGCTTTTCGCTGTACAACTCCAACATGAAGGCAACTTTTATGTACGGGACAAAAAAAGGGCTTGGAGGACAACAAAGACCATCATGAGGATAGGTGGAAGGAACTTGAAAGGGGATTTGAAGGGAAAATTTTTCCCCACCCCACACAGAGTGGTTGATACCTGGTCACACTGCCAGAAGAGATGGTGAAATCAGATACAATCTCTATGTTTAGGGGAGATCTAGACAGAAACATAAACGAGGAAGATAGATTCAGCTTCATGTGTTTATCATATGTACAGTGAAATGTGTCATTTGTATCAACCAACACACACAAGGATGTGTTGGCGGAGTTACAGTGAGGAACAGGCCTTTCCGGCCCTTGGAGCCATTGCACAAGCAGCTCAACGACTTAACCTTACTGGGACAATTTACAATGACAATTAATCTACTAGCTGGTACGCCTTTGGACTGTGGGAGGAAACCAGCGCACCTGTAGGAAACCAACATATTCACTAGGAGAATGTACAAACTTGTTACAGACTGCGCTGGGATTGAACTCTGAACTCCGACGCCCTGAGCTGTAATAGCGCCATGCTAACCGTTACGCTGCTGTGCTGCCTTAAGATGAGCCTTGATGTCATTGAGTGGTGGGGCAGGTGCGAGATGCTGAATGGTCTACACTTGTTCTATTTGTTATGTTATTATGCACCATGAAATCAAGCTACTGCAACTCTACACAAACCTGACAAGATTCCACAAACACAGAAGGTAATAAGTTACCATTTAACAGCTTCTGCTGTGCCATGGGGAGACTTATTCAAACACCCTAGGGCAAGAAGTGGGACAGCGGGAAGAAGCTGCATTTCTATTGTACCTTTGGCCGCTGAAGATGCTTCACAATAATGAGGAGGCGGCTGAAGATAGCTGGACTTTGCACATCATTCTGCAGGTTCATGGCAGAGAGCATCCGGACAAGCTGCATCCTGCGTGGTACTGAAAATGCACTATGACCATCCAGTCTGCTCTGCCTTTCAATCATGGCTGATTCTTTTCTCCCCTCCTCAACCCCACTCCCCGACATTTTCCCCATAAGCTTTGATGCCATGTCCAATCAAGAAACTATCAATCTCTGTCTTAAATATACCCAACGACTTGGCCTCCATAGCTACCTGTGGTAATAAATTCCACAAATTCACCACCCTTTGGCTAAAGAACATTTTCTTCATCTCTGTTTTAAATGGACGCCCTTCTATCCTGAGGCTGTGCCCTTTTGTCCTAGACTCCCCCACCACGGGAAACATACTTTCCAAATCTACTCTGTCTAGGCCTTTCAGCATTCAAAAGGTTTCAATGAGATCTTCACCTTATCCTTCTAAATTCCAGCAAGTACAGACCCAGAGGCATCAAATGTTCCTCGTATGTTAACCCTTTCATTCCTGGAATCGTCCTTGTGAACCTCCTCTGAACCCTCTCCAATGCCACCACATCTATTCTTAGATGAGGAGACCAAAATTGTTCACAATGCTCAAGGTGAGGCCCCACCAATGTCTAATAAAGCCTCAGCATCACATCCCTGCTCTTGTATTGTAGACCTCTTGAAATGAATGCTAACATTGCAATTTGCCTTCCTCACCTCTGACTCAACCTGCAAGTTAACCTTTAGGGTGTTCTGCAGAAGGACTCCCAAGTCCCTTTGCATCTCATATTTTTGGATCTTCTCCCCTTTTAGACAATAGTCTGCACATTTATTTCTTCTACCAAAGTGCATGACCATGCATTTTCCAACATTGTATTTCATTTGCCAATTTCTCGTCCATTCTCCTAATCTGTCTAAATCCTTCTGCAGCTCGTTGCTTCCTCAACACTACCACCTCTTCCACCAACCTTTGTATCATCTGCAAACCTGGCAACAAGGCCATCTATTCTGTTATCTAAATCACTGATATACAGCATAAAATAAGCAGTCCCAACACTAATCCCTGCGAAACACCACTAGTCACTGGCAGCCAACCGGAAAAGGATTCTTTTATTCCCACTTGCTGCCTCCTACCAAGATCTAACCATGCTAGTAACTTTCCTGTAATACCACGGGCTTTTAACTTGGTAAGCAGCCTCATATGTGGCACCTTTTCAAGGGCCTTCTGAAAGTCCAAATATACAACATCCACTGCATCCCCTTTATCTATCCTACTCTCCTCGAAGAATTTCAACAGGTTCATCGGGCAAGATTTTCCCTTAAGGGAATACATCTGACTTTAGCTTCTCCTTCATTTTCAGGGTGAATTCAATCATATTATGATCACTTGATCCTAAGGATTCTTTTACCTTTAGCTCCCTAATCAATTCTGGTTCATTAAGCAACACCCAATCAAGAATAGCTGATCCCCTAGCATGCTCAACCATGAGCTGCTCTAAAAAGCTATCTCATACACACTAGAAATTACCCCTCCTGAAATCCAGCACTAACCTGATTCCCCAATATGCCTTCATATTGAGGTCCCCCATGACTATTTTAACTTTGCCCTTTTGGCATGCATTTTGTATCTCCCGTTGTAATTTAGAGGCCATATCCATATTACTGTTTGGGAGTCTATACATCTCCCATCAGGGTCTGTCTACCCTTGAAGTTCCTTAGCTCTATCCACAATGATTCAACACCTTCCAACCATATGTCACCTCCTTCTCATGATTTGATTTCATTTTTTACCAACAGAGCAATGCCTCCCCCTCTGCCTTCCTTCCTGTCCTTTCGATACAATGTGTATCCTTGGATGTTCAGCTCCCAGCTATAATCTTTCAGCCATGATTCAGTGATGCCTACAACATACTTGTCAGTCTGCAACTGTGCAGCAAATTCATCTATCTTATTCGATATACTGCGTGCATTCACATACAACACCTTCAGTCCTGTATTCACCCTTTTCAATTTAGTCCACCTTTCATGTTGCAACTTATCCTATCAATTTTGCTGCTCTTCACTACATAATGCCTGTTTGTAAATCAGTACCTCATCTTCAGCATTATCACCTGCTTTCCTACGATACTTCTTGCATTGAAATATATGCAGCTCAGGACTCTAGTTGCTCAACCTTTTGATTTCTATTTTTGTCTGAGGTCTTACCAATATTTCCCTCCTGTTACATGGCCACAGGTTTCGTTCACTCTGGACTGTCACTTTAAGAGACGCTTGGATGAGGCGGGACTGTGATGTTAGTATAACAAGCTGAGACGGACCACTGAGGCTTTCAGTAAGAAAGGAGAGAGAGAGAGAGGAGATTTTGGACCGCTGTGCCTCCAGCACTTCTTGTAAATGGGTAAAGTCTGTTACTTTCACATGCCCAAAAGATTGGGTTGATTAATGGATTGGATGTGTGACTATCACTTTGTATGATCCATATGTGGATTCTGTTGGAGTATTCTGTGGCAACCACTTTCGTTAACCCTTACCTGGATTCGGGTGTGCTGTGGTAACCACCTGTGTTAAAGTGACTGTCACTTTGTGATATTTCTAAGTGGATTTCTGAACGACTCGACAGATAAGATCTTCGGTGACTGTTATTTCGTTTACCCAGTGTGGAATCTGTGGAATTTTTTGTAATTGCCTTCTCTCTACATTTTAACGTGGACTTACAAATCTCTCCCATCATTTATTCCGTAGGTCACTGAACCTTTCTACTTTGCCGTCTGAATCTTAAGACATAAATAATTGTTCCTAAGCTTGACTGTTTGGGAGCTGCACACACATATATATGCATAACAGTGTTAACCTCTGTTTATTTTGTTTGATATTCTATATTTTGAATAGATACTAATAAACATAGTGGTTTTAACATCAAAACCAGATGCCATTTGTGGTCTATTGCTGCTGGTACATAACACTCCATAACCTCTCCACCAACTATTCTGGCGATCTGCTTCCCATTCTCCTGCAACTCTAAGTTAAACCCCACTGTGTAGCATTAACAAACTTTCCTGCTGGGTTATTAGTCTCCCTCCAGTTCAGGTGCAAACCACTTCTTCTGTACAGGTCCCACCTTCCCTGGAAGAGAGCTAAATGATCCAAAAATATTATGCCTGCCCTCCTACACTATCTCCTTAGCCACATATTAAACTGTATAATCTTCCTAGTTCTGGCCTCACTAGCACGTGGCACTGGTAGCAATCCTGAGATCACAAACCTGGAGGTCCAGTCCTTTAAGTTAGTACCTAACTCCCTGAACACCCTATGCAGAACCTCATCACTCGTCCTACCCATGTCATTGGTACCTACATGGACTATAACCTCTAGCTGTTCGCTCTCCCACTTAAAAATGCTGAGGACTTGATCAGAGATATCCCAGACCTTGGCACCCAGGAGGCAACATACCATTCAGGAATCTTATGCTTTCTCACAGGAAATCTCTTTGGTGCAATTTTAGTGAGATCCTCTCTCACTGTTCCCCATCTGTGGTCTCTGCTGCTCTCTGACTCTTTGATTATTTTCCCATCTCCCCCCATCTTCTTATTCTGGCTTTATACCCCTTCCTTTCCAGTCCTAGAAGCGTCTCGACCAAAACATCTGACTGTTCATTTCAAATGATGCTGTCTGACCTCCTGAGTTCCTCCAGCATTTTCAGTGTATTGCAGCGTGCTAAGCTGCATGATTAACAAAGTTGTTGTTGGTAAGATTTGTTTGTGATTAATCAGAATATTCATAATTTGTGGTTTTTAAAATTCTAAGTTGCTAAATTTCTGAATTTCTAATAAGCTGAGTATTGCACTGCTTGGCTCAAATCAGATCATACACAAATCCCTGAAGGTGATGGATCAAAACAACCAGACACTTAAGATAAACACAAGAGATTCTGGAGGTCCTGCCGAAGGGTTTCGGCCCAAAACGTCAACTGTACTTTTTTCATTGATGCTGCCTGGCCTACTGAGTTCATCCAGCATTTTGTGTGTGTTGCTTGGATCTCCAGCATCTGCAGATTTTCTCTTGTTTTGAGATTCTACAAATGCTGGAAATCCAGAGCAACACTCGGAAAATACTGGAGGAACTCAGCAGGTTAGGCGACACCTAAGGAGGGGAGTAAATAGTCAATGTTTCAGATCGAGATCCTTCATCAGGAATAGAAAGGTAGAGAGAAGATGCCAGAATAAGATGGTGGAGAGAGAGGGAGGAGGACAAGCTGGCAGGTGATAGTTGAAGCCAGGTGGGTGGGAGAAGGGGATGAAGTGAGAAGCTGGGAGATGACTGGTGAATAAGGAATCTGATATGAAAGGAGTTAACAGTGGGAGAAAGGGAAGAAGGAGGGGCACCAGGGGAAGTGTTAGACAGGTGAGGAGAGGTAAGAGGGAAGCCAGAATGCGGACTTCAGACACTTTGGAGTTGTTTTACACATTTATAGCACTAAAATTGTACTGTGGGTCACCCTAAAGATACTTGTAAAGATTCACTTAAAAATTATGACCTTCAGATGCAGAGTTCAAAGTCAGTGCTCTTGTGTTTCCCATTGTAACATCAAGAAAGCATCCTATCGGGATGCATCTTGGCTTGGTGTGGCTGGCAAATGCTCCGCATTTAAACACAAGAAACTGCAAAGAGTTGTGGACACAACTGAGCAAATCACAGGAACCTAAATTCAGTTGAAGGCGTATAGAGAAAATTGACAAGATGGTGCTGGGTCTGGAGGATGTGAGTTGTAAGGAAAGATTAAATAGGTTAGGACTTTATTCCTTTGAACATAGATGATTGAGAGGAGATTTGATGGAAGTATACTAAATTATGAGGGGTATACATGGGTTAAATGCAAGCAGGCTTTTTCCAGTGAGGTTGAGTGGGACAACTTGAGGTCATGGGCTAAGGGTGAAAGGTGAAAGTTTAAGGAGAGCATTAGGGGAAACCTCGAGAGTGTGTGGAATGAGCTGTCAGTGCAGTGGTGCGTGCAAGCATGAATTCAATGTTTAAGCAAAGTTTGGATAGGTACATGGATGGTAGGGGTATGGAGGGCTATGGTCCTGGTGCAGGTTGATGGGAGAAATGGTTCAGCATGGACTAGATGGGCCAAAGAGCCTGTTTTGTGCTTTTTTTTTCTATGACTGACTCCAATTGATCTCCATTTCATGGACTCTGTCTACACTTCCCACTGCCTCGATAAAGCAGCCAGTATAGAGAAAGGACCCGCTCACCCAGAAATTCTCTCTTCTCCCCGTCCCACTGGGCAGATGCAAAAGCCTAAAATCTCATAGCACTAGGCTGAAGGATAGTTTCTATCCCCCAGTTACAAACTATTGAGTGGTTCCCTAGTACAATAAGGTAGTCTGTTGACCTCACAATCTTCCTCATTACGATTTTACACCCTATTATCTACTTGTTCTGCACTTTGTAACTTTAACACTTTGTTATTGGTTGACCTTGTACTACCCTAAAGCATTGTATAATGATTTGCTGTGTATGAGCAATATGTCAGACAAGCTTTTATACCATAAGACACAGGAGCAGAATTAGGCCATTTGGCCCATCAAGTCATCTTAGCCATTCCATTGTGCCTGATTTATTTTCCCTTTCAACTCCACTTTTGATATGCCCAATGACTTGGCCATCTGAAACGATAATTTCCACAGATTCACCACCCTGTAGTGAAAGAAATTCCTCCTCCTCTCTGTTCTAAATGGACTGTGTCTTCTGGTCCTAGACTCCCCCACCAGGGGAAACATCCTCTCCACATCCACTCTATCTGTGTCCTCTGGTCCTAGACTCCCCCACCAGGGGAAACATCCTCTCCACATCCACTCTATCTGTGTCTTCTGGTCCTAGACTCCCCCACTATAGGAAACATCCTCTCCACATCCACTCTATCTTGGCCTTTCAGTATTCAATAGGTTTCACTGTATCTTGGTACATGTGACAATAGTAGACCAATTGACTTTGCCAGTTTCATCACAGATTTTGTTTATTACTGTACCTTGAAAGGTGTAATCCAGTCCTGTGACCTCACCAACAAGCTGTCAAAGGAAGTATGCCAGTGGTTGTCCTCCAGCCATGTTCAAAGTACAAAGCATGTTTATTATCAAAGTATGTATCTATCACCATATACTGCCCTGAGATTCATTTTCTTGCAGGCATTCACAATAAAACAAAGAAATGCAATGGAATCAGTGAAAAAGCCACACAAAGACTGACAAACAATCAATGTGCAAAAGAAGACAAATTGTGCAAATACATCTGATCTGATCCGAGGCCTCCGTTGGTCGGAGGTGACCATGGATATTGCGTCCTTGCAGTCTAGATACACGAGCCTGGGCAGTACGATATGGAGAGCAAGCTGGTGCCCATGTAGCAAGCTCCCCCTCTCCATGCATCCAATGAACCCAAAGGAGCAGCAGAGACCGATACAGTTTGGTATCAGCAGTGTCACAGGAGTTGCCAGTCAACATTGAACTTGATGTAGGACTGCTATAGGGACTCCAGCTCCAGACTTTTCACTCATGGTTTACTCCCAAAAGCTTAGCACACTTACCTGGAATCTTTTCCAACAGCTTTCCCACCACAGACGTAAGGCTTACTGGTCTATAATTACCCGGACTATCCCTACTACCTTTTTTGAACAAGGGGACAACATTTGCCTCTGCAATCCTCCGGTACCATTCCCGTGGACAACGAGGACATAAAGATCCTTGCCAGAGGCTCAGCAATCTCTTCCCTCGCCTCGTGGAGCAGCCTGGGGAATATGCCATCAGGCCCCGGGGACTTATAGGTCCTAATGTATTTTAACAACTCTAACACCTCCTCTCCCTTAATATCAACATGCTCCAGAACATCAACCTCGCTTATATTGTCCTCACCGTCATCAAGTTCCATCTCATTGGTGAATACCGAAGAGAAGTATTCATTGAGGACCTCGCTCACTTCCACAGCCTCCAGGCACATCTTCCCACTTTTATCTCTAATCGTTCCTACCTTCACTCCTGTCATCCTTTTGTTCTTCACATAATTGAAGAATGCCTTCAGGTTTTCCTTTACCCTACTCCCCAAGGCCTTCTCATGCCCCCTTCTTGCTCTTCTCAGCCCCTTCTTAAGCTCCTTTCTTTCTACCCTATATTCCTCAATAGACCCATCTGATCCTTACTTCCTAAACCTCATGTATGCTGCCTTCTTCCACCTGACTAGATTTTCCAGTTCACTTGTCACCCATGGTTCCTTCACCCTACCATTCTTTATCTTCCTCACCAGGACAAATTTATCCCTAACATCCTGCAAGAGATCCTTAAATATCGACCACATGTCCATAGTACATTTCCCTGCAAAAACATCATCCCAATTCACACCTGCAAGTTCTAGCCTTATAGCCTCATAATTTGCCCTTCCCCAATTAAAAATTTTCCTGTCCTCTGTGATTCTATCCTTTTCCATGATAATGCTAAAGGCCAGGGAGCGGTGATCACTGTCCCCCTAGATCTCACTCACCTAGAGATCTGTGACCTGACCCGGTTCGTTACCTAATACTATGTCTAGTATGGCATTCCCCCTAGTCAGCCTGTCAACACACTGTGACAGGAATCCATCCTGGACACACTTAACAAACCCTGCCCCATCTAAACCCTTGAAACTAATCAAGTGCCAATCAATATTAGGGAAGTTAAAGTCACCCATGATAACAACCCTGTTATTTTTGCACCTTTCCAAAATCTGCCTCCCAATCTACTCCTCTGTATCTCTGCTGCTACCAGGGAGCCTATAGAATACCCCCAGTAGAGTAACTGCTCCCTTCCTGTTCTTGACTTCCACCCATACTGACTCAAAAAGAGGATCCTGCTACATTACCCACCCTTTCCGTAGCTGTAATAGTATCCCTGACCAGTAATGCCACCCCTCCTCCCCTTTTCCCCCCCTCTCTATCCCTTTTAAAGCACTGAAATCCAGGAATATTGAGAATCCATTCCTGCCCTGGTGCCAGCCAAGTCTCTGTAATGGCCACTACATCATAATTCCATGTATGTATCCAAGCTTTCAATTCATCACCTTTGTTCCTGATACTTCTTGCATTGAAGTACACACACTTTAGCTCTTCTACCTTACTACCCTTACACCCTTTATTCTGCTTCTCTTTCCTCAAAGCCTCTCTATATGTTAGATCTGGCTTTACTCCATGCATTTCTTTCACTGCTCTATTGCTCCGGGTCCCATCCCCCTTGCAAATTAGTTTAAACCCTCCCGAACCATGCTATCAAACCTACCTGCAAGGATATTGCTCCCTCAAGTTCAGGTGCAACCCACCCAATCTGTACAGGTCCCACCTTCCCCAGAAGAGATCCTAATGATCCAAAAATCTAAAACCCTGCCCCTCACCAACTCCTCAGCCACGCATTCAACTGCCATCTCCTCCAATTCTTACCGTCACTATCACGTAGCACTGGCAGCAATCCTGAGAACGCCACCCTTGAGGTCCTGTTCTTCAGCCTTCTGCCTAGTTCCCGAAACTCACACTTCAGGACTTCATCCTCTTCCTGCCTGATCTCCTCAGACATTTTCAGAACTCTGGGGTGTACACCATCTGGTCCAGGTGACTTATCTACCTTCAGAGTTCTCAGTTTCCTAAGAACCTCTTGTCTGGTTATGGTAATTTCACACACTTCAATGCCCTGACACTTGGAACTTCAGGTGTCAGGGGGCAGGAACTGTGGCCAGCGTCTTCCACAGTGCAGATTTTTGTAAAATACTTACTCAGTTCATCTGCCATTTTGTTGCACCCATTACGACCTCTCCAGCATTATTTTCCAGCAGTCCACTATCCACTCACGTCTTTTACATTTGATGAACAATTGAAATCAGATTCTTTTGTAGCTGAATATTAATGTCTTTTTAAAATAAGATTTAAACTAAAAACCTTTATTCTTGTGATGTGGGATGCCTGGCAATGTCACCATTTATTGTCCAACTCTTAAACAGTAAGCAGTGAGGACGTTACCACATTGCCGTGTCTAATATCACACACAAGCTGGACCTCCCAAGGGACGTTATAAACCAAATGAGATTTTGTCATGTTCTGGGAGTCCCATCTTGCAGTTCCTGATGCCAGCTTTTCATTCCCAATTTATTTAATTACCTGGTTAAATTTCCCAGCAGACAGGTAAGTTTTGTATCCACATCTTGGCCATATGGTAATTAGAGTAATAGATTCAAGATTCACGATCAAAGATTTTTTTAATGTCATTTCCTGTACACAAGTGTAAAGGACAACAAAATAATAATTACTCGGGATCCGATGTACCACAAAAAACTGCATTAAGATAAATAACACAATAATAAAAGATACAATAAATATAAATACATAAGATAGCATATATGGTATACACACACTGTAGATCGGTTGTAGGCACAGGAGTCTCGAACAGGCAATGATAAAGTCGTGCTGGTTGGAGGTGTGAGGGGTGGAATGATGGGTGAGGGTGTCGATCAGCCTTACTGCTTGGGGAAAGTAACTGTTTTTAGGTCTGTTGGTTCTGCCGTGGATGCTATGTAACCACCCCTCTGATGGGAGTGGGACAAACAGTCCAGAAGGAGGGTGGATGGGATCTTTCATGATTTTACTGGCCCTTTTCCATCACCTTTAAGGTTACAAGGTTTCACATGGTAGGCTTATTCAGAAAGTCAGAAGGCATGGGATCCAGGGAGGTTTGGCCAGGTGGATTCAGAATTGGCTTGCCTGCAGAAAGCAGAGGGTTGTGGTGGAGCAAGTATTGGAGGATTGTGACCAGTGGTGTCCCACAAGGATTGGTTCTGGGACCTCTACTTTTTGTGATTTTTATTAATGACCTGGATGTGGGGGTAGAAAGGTGGGTTGGCAAGTTTGCAGAAGACACAAAGGTTGGTGGTGGTGTAGATAGTGTAGAAGATTGTCGAAGATTGCAGAGAGACATTGATAGGATGCAGAAGTGGGCTGAGAAGTGGCAGATGGAGTTCAACCCAGAGAAGTGTGAAGTAGTACACTTTGGAAGGACAAACTCCAAGTCAGAGTACAAAATAAATGGCAGGATACTTGGTAGTGTGGAGGAGCAGAGGGATCTGGGGGTATATGTCCACAGATCCCTGAAAGTTGCCTCACAGGTAGATAGGGTAGTTAAGAAAGCTTATGGGGTGTTAGCTTTCATAAGTCGAGGGATAGAGTTTAAGAGACGTGATGTAATGATGCAGCTCTATAAAACTCTAGTTAGGCCACACTTGGAGTACTGTGTCCAGTTCTGGTTGCCTCAGTATAGGAAGGATGTGGAAACATTGGAAAGGGTACAGAGGAGATTTACCAGGGTGCTGCCTAGTTTAGAGAATATGCATTATGATCAGAGATGAAGGGATCTAGGGCTTTACTCTTTGGAGAGAAGGAGAATGAGAGGAGACATGGTAGAGGTATACAAGATATTAAGAGGAATAGATAGAGTGGACAGCCAGTGCCTCTTCCCCAGGGCACCACTGCTCAGTACAAGGGGACATGGCTTTAAGGTAAGGGGAGGGAAGTTCAAGGGGGATATTAGAGGAAGGTTTTTTACTCAGAGAGTGGTTGGTGCATGGAATGCACTGCCTGAGTCAGTGGTGAAGGCAGATCCATTAGTGAAGTTTAAGAGACTACTAGACAGGTATATGGAGGAATTTAAGTTGGAGGGTTATATGGGAGGCAGGGTTTGCGGGTCGGCACAACATTGTGGGCCAAAGGGCCTGTAATGTGCTGTACTATTCTATGTTCTATGTTCTATTATGGAGGCATTAGTAACGATCTTACAAGAATCACTAGATTCCTGAATGACTCTGGAAGACTGGAAAATTGCAAATATCACTCCACTCTTCAAGAAGCGAGAGAGGCAGAAGAAAGGAAACTATAGGCCAGTTAGTCTGACCTCAGTGTTTGGGAAGATGTTAGACTCGATTATTAAGGATCAGGTGTCAGGGTACTTGGAAGCACATGATAAAATAGGCCATAGTCAGCATGGTTTCCTCAAGGGAAAGTCATACCTGACAAATTCTTTGGAATTCTGTTGGAATTATTTGAAGAAATAACAAGTAGGATAGAGAAAGGAAAATCGCTTAATGTGTATTTGGATTTTCAGAAGCCTTTGACAAAGTGCCACACATGAGGCTCTTTAACAAGCCCATGCTATTACAGAAAAGATTCTAGAACAGATAAAGCAGTGGCTAATTGGTAGGAGGCAAAGAGTGAGAATAAAGGGAAA